>NC_091993.1:86626808-86946745 GCF_044704955.1 Pristiophorus japonicus
CTGTCTTCTTCACCCTCACCTCCGACAACAAATTTCCTTTAAGGTTCCCCTCTGCCCTACCCCTGAATTCACATCTTTCTCCAGTTTCTCTCCTATCTCCCCTCATAAGAACATAAGAACATAAGAAATAGGAACAGGAGTAGGCCATATGGCCCCTTGAGCCTGCTCCGCCATTCAATAAGATCATGCTGATCTGATCATGGACTCAGCTCCACTTTCCCGCCTGCTCCCCATAACTCCTTATCCCCTTAAGAAACAGTCTATTTCTGTCTTAAATTTATTCAATGTCCCAGCTTCCACAGCTCTCTGAGACAGCGAATTCCACAGATTTACAACCCACTGAGAGAAGAAATTTCTCCTCATCTCTGTTTTAAATGGGTGGCCCCTTAATCTAAGATCATGCCCTCTAGTTCTAGTCTCCCCCATCAGTGGAAACATCCCCTCTGCATCCACATTGTCAAGCCCCCTCATAATCTTATATGTTTCGATAAGATCACCTCTCATTCTTCTGAATTCCAATGAGTAGAGGCCCAACCTACTCAACCTTTCCTCATAGGTCAACCCCCTCATTCCCGGAATCAATCTAGTGAACCTTCTCTATACTGCCTCCAAAGCAAGTATATCCTTTCGTAAATATGGAAACCAAAACTACACGCAGTATTCCAGGTTTGGCTTCACCTTATATAGCTGTAGCAAGACTTCCCTGCAATTATACTCCATCCCCTTTGCAATAAAGGCCTTCCTGATCACTTGTTATACCTGCTGTATCTGCACACTATCCTTTTGCGTTTCCCGCTGTACTGCGGCACTCTGCAATTTTTCTCCATTTAAATAATATTCACAGAGCACATTACACACAGCTCCTAACATGGCAGGCAGCTCTCTCGGAAGCCTCCGGAAATCTGCCTGGTTCTGTTTATTATTAACCCTGCACTTGCAGTACACAATACGTCCACATCCACAGTGTGGAGCTACAAACATTGCAAGCTTACAGACATTACACTTCTCCCTACTTAATGAAGAAGCCATCATAACAAACATACATAACTTTCATGTTTATACATAACACAGGATATAAACTTATTTTTTTTCCATATTTACAAATTTAACTTTACCACTTGTTTTCTGTTTCGAAGAGGATACCTTCGCTCTCGAACAGAACCTTCTAAACATGGTGTCGATTTCACACTTATTCGAAGCTCATCCTGAGGAACGTTTTCCTCCACGGAATTTCCTTGATTTTCATTTGAACTCACTCTAACTTCAGGCTCTTTGTTTTCCTGACTCGGACTCAGACTTCCATTCTGATTCTCTCCTGGATTTGTTTCCAGTACATTGGATTTAGGATTTGCTACTGGTGTATCAAAACTATCTGATGAGTCAGAAATAATTTAATCATTCCCACCTTCAACTCCTTCCATGTCTGTAGGTAAAATATGATCAATATGAACAAACCTAACCTGTCCATTATCAAACATCTTCACCAAATATGTGCGAGGACCACATATCTGCACCACTCTTCCTGGTAACCACTTTAACCATTTATGGTGATGGTTCTTCACTCTCACCTTCTGATTTAATTTCACACTTCTTTCTTTTACTCTACCTCTATCATGATTCTCTTTCTGTCTTAATTGTGTCTCTTCTACGGACTGTGCCAAATTTGGTTTTAACGAGAATCTGGTTCGTGGTTGTTGTTTGGGAAACAACTCTGTTGGTGTTCTACCAGTAGTTGTTTGAGGTGTATTTCGATATGTAATAAAAAAATTAGCCAATTTGTGATCCAATGACATCTGTCGTTTCCTTGGATTTGGATCTAACATTTGTTTTATGAGGGCACATTTTACAATTTGTACAGTGCGCTCTGCTGCACCATTCGAAGCAGGGTGGTATGGTGGAACCTTGGTATGTTTCACACCATTTTTGCTCGTGAATTGTGCAAATTCTTCTGAACGAAATTGTGGTCCATTATCCAAAACAATTTCTTCTGGGAGGCCAAATGAAGAAAATAATTTTCGTAAAATATCCAATGTTTTACTTGTTGTTATTTTCCACATTGGAGACATGTCAACCTACTTCGAATGGCTATCAATCACAATGAACAATTGTTGTTCTTCTAACTCAGCAAAATCAATATGTAGCCTTTGCCATGCCCTGGGAGGCCATTTCCATGGCTGTAATGGTACTGGTGGTGGCTGCTTGCTTACCGATTGACATGTCGTACATTGACATGTCGTACATCTTTATCAAGACCTGGCCACCATAAATAACTGCGTGCAAAACTCTTGGTCAAGCACATTCCCAGGTGCTGGTCATGGAGGTCTCCTAATAATTTGGACCTGAATTTATTTGGTATAACCACTCTTGCACCCCACATGATACAATCTTTATCGACTGATAATTTATTCTTATGAATAGAGAATGGATGTGTATCTTTGTCTGTTACCTGATTCGGCCATCCATTTGCAATATACTCTTTGACATCACTGGGTCACGTTTGGTTGCTCTACCAATCTCTTCAGCTGTGACTGGTAGTTCATCAATGTATGAAAAATAAAACACTTCTTCCCTATCGGATGTAACTTGTGATGGGGAAGGCAATCTAGACATTGCATCAGCATTACTGTGATCAGCTGATCATCTGTATTCAATATCATATGTATATGTTGACAAAATCAAAGCCCATCTCTGCATTTGGGCTGCAGCTAATGTTAGAACTGGCGACTTTGGATGGAGGATTGCTGTTAGGGGCTTATGGTCCGTAATGATGGTAAATTTACGACCATACAAGTATTTGTGAAACTTCTTGACACCAAAAATTAATGCCAAAGCTTCCCTTTCAATTTGCACATGATTACTCTCACTAGCACTGACAGTGCGTGAAGCAAAAGCAATTGGTTTCTCCTCCCCACTATTTAATACATGAGAGATTACTGCCCCAACTCCATATGGAGAGGCATCACATGCTAGCTTGATCTCCTTAGATATGTCATAGTGAACTAACATGGTGCTCTCTACCAATTTGCTTTTACACTCCTTGAATGCTGTATCGCATTCTTTTGACTACTTCCAATGGACCTGTTTTTTCAAAAGTTCATTCATAGTCCTGTAGCCAAATTTGGTAGGAACTTCCCATAATAGTTCAAAAGACCCAAGAATGAATGAAGTTCAGTGACATTCCTGGGAGTGGGTGCATTTCTAATTGCATCCAATTTTTCCATGGTTGGATGTAAACCATCTTTGTTTACTCTGTACCCTAATACTCCACTGAGTTTTTAAATAACTCACATTTACGAGCAGACACTTGTACTCTGTGCTTCTCTAGCCGTTTGAGGACTTCATTCAATATGTTATTATGAATTTGCCGATTTGGTGCTGAAATTAGTATGTCATCCAAATAACATACTACCCCTTTAATACCTTGCAAAATCTGGTTCATCACCCCTTGGAATATGGCAGGGGCGGAAGACACTCCAAACGGTAGCCTATTAAATTGATATATAGGCCGAGATGAGTATTCATAGTCAAACATGTCTTGGACTCCTCATCTAGTTCAAGCTGTAAGTAGGCATTAGTAAGATCCAGTTTTGAGAAGATCTGACCACCTGTCAGTGTTGTGAACAAATCTTCTATATTCGGCAATGTATTAGGGACATTACCCTCTAGAATCTGGTTTACGGTTACTTTATAATCACCACACAATCTTACCTTACCATCGGACTTAGGTACAACAATGGGTGTAGCCCAATTACATCGATCTATCTTACAAATAATGTTCTCGGTCTCTAGTCTTTTGAGTTCTTGCTCAACTTTCTCCTTGAGTGCATATGATACGGAACGTGGCTTGTAGTAAACCGACTGATTCCCGGGATGGCGGGACTGACCTATCAAGAAAGATTGGATCAATTGGGCTTGTATTCACTGGAGTTCAGAAGAATGAGAGGGGACCTCATAGAAACGTTTAAAATTCTGACGGGTTTAGACAGGTTAGATGCAGAAAGAATGTTCCCAATGTTGGGGAAGTCCAGAACCAGGGGTCACAGTCTGAGGATAAGGGGTAAGCCATTTAGGACCGAGATGAGGAGAAACTTCTTCACCCAGAGAGTGGTGAACCTGTGGAATTCTCTACCACAGAAAGTAGTTGAGGCCAATTCACTAAATATATTCAAAAGGGAGTTAGATGAAGTCCTTACTACTCGGGGGATCAAGGGTTATGGCGAGAAAGCAGGAAGGGGGTACTGAAGTTTCATGTTCAGCCATGAACTCATTGAATGGCGGTGCAGGCTAGAAGGGCTGAATGGCCTGCTCCTGCACCTATTTTCTATGTTTCTATGTTTCTATGATCTAGTGTCCTTCTGTACCCTGACACTCGCCTTGAAGCCTTGTATTAGACTGCCCGATTCGCAGAACACCTTCGGATACTTCTTGATAACCTCATCCGTTGATGAAAATCTCGCTTCCACACAGAAAATCTTACTCCAATCCAGCTTCAGTGAGCTCAACCAATTTCTTTCTCGTAAGGCAGACTTGTCTCCTTTCACTACTATTAGATGCAAGTTCTGAAATTGATCTTTATATTTCACCGGTACGGTGATACGCTTACCATAGGAATTTTCTCTCGCGAGTAGTCTCGCAGCTCTATCTTGGATTTCTCCAGTTGAAAATCACGCAATTTGTCGCGATATAGTGACTCCGGTACTACACTCATGGATGCACCTGTGTCAATTTCCATTGGTATCTTGAATCCCGCAACATCTATGTGGATTTTGATGCTTTCCGAATCGCTGTCCGTTAACCTCGTGCTCCTGATGATGTGTAACCCTAACATCTCCTCATCCTTTTGTTGTTCTTCCATGCTATGTAGTCTCTTGGGATTTCTACTCATAGCTTTGAACGCTGGACTCATAGCATTAAAAACTGGTTTACCCTTCAGTCGGCATGCCTTCGCAAGATGCCCAGTCTTTCTGCAGAAGAAAAACTCTGCCTTCACGTATGGACAACTTTGAGCAATGTGTTGTCCCAGGCACCTATAGCACGACTTCGACGCTCTGTTAGAATTTCCAGTTTCTAAGACTTTGGGCTCCCAACGTCTTTTACCTTGAACCTGCAGGTGATTTACCTCGGTTGACTGACGACCGTAATTATTATTTAATTCTCGGGAATATTGTTCGGCCATGCCCATTGACCTCGCTGTCTGACAAGCAATCTCAAAAGTCAAGTCATCCATCGTCAATAACTTCCTTCTGATTGCATCATTTTTTACTCCACAAACAAAACAATCCCGTAATGCTCGGTTTTGAAAGTTTCCAAAATTACAGTGCATCGATAGCTTTTTTAACGCTACGATGTAATCACTGATACATTCATCAGCCTTTTGATTCCGAATCCTGAAACGATAGCTTTCAGCAATTTCTAACGGTTTGGGGTTATAGTGCTGCTCCAGCTTCATTAAAATCTTTTGAAGCTATGTGTCCTTTGGCTCGTCAGGCACAAGCAGATTTACAAGGGTTTCGTATAATGCCGGACCCACCTCCAATAAGAAGATCGCTTTCTTACATTCCAACACAGCCCGGTTCTGGACTGCATTGTCTGGAACTTCGATTATGTTATTTGTAGTGAAATACATTTCTAGCCGACCCACATATGCTTTAAAATGTTCCCGGTCATGTCTATGTTCCCCCAAATGTCCGATTACACCTGCCATTTTAACCTCTAGCTGTTCACACTGTGTGCTGTATTTTACCTCGGTTTTTGTAGCTTTTTCCAAAGACAGAAACTTCCAAAGTCTCTCTGTCGGCTGGCTGAATCCTTCACGAACAAAATTTAAGCTTTAAATCATCTGTAAAATCCCATCTCATTGCCAAATGTGATATCTTCACAGAGCACAGCACACACAGCTCCTAACATGGCAGGCAACTCTCTTGGAAGCCTCCGGAAATCTGCCTGGTTCTGGTTATTATTAACCCTGCACTTGCAGTACACAATACGTCCACATCCACAGTGTGGAGCTACAAACATTACAAGCTTACAGACATTACACTATCCTTTTGCGTTTCATGCACAAGTACCCCCAGGTCCCGCTGTACTGCAGCACTTTGCAATCTTTCTCCATTTAAATAATAACTAGCTCTTGGATTTTTTCTGCCAAAGTGCATGACCTCACACTTTCCAACATTATACTGCATTTGCCAAATTTTTGCCCACTCATTTAGCTTGTCTATGTCCTTTTGCAGATTTTTTGTGTCCTCCTCACACATTGCTTTTCCTCCCATCTTTGTATTGTCAGCAAACTTGGCAACGTTACACTCAGTCCCTTCTTCCAAGTCGTTAATATAGATTGTAAATAGTTGGGGTCCCAGCACTGATCCCTGCGGCATCCCACTAGTTACTGGTTGCCAACCAGAGAATGAACCATTTATCCCGACTCTCTGATTTCTGTTAGTTAGCCAATCCTCTATCCATACTAATATATTACCCCCAACCCTGTGAACTTTTATCTTGTGCAGTAACCTTTTATCTGGCACCTTGTCAAATGCCTTCTTGAAGTCCAAATACACCACATCCACTGGTTCCCCTTTATCCATGCTGTTCATTACATCCTCAAAGAACTCCAACAAATTTGTCAAACATGACTTCCCCTTCATAAATCCATGCTGACTCTGCCTGACCAAATTTTGCTTTTCCAAATGTCCTGCTACTGCTTCTTTAATAATGGACTCCAACATTTTCCCAACCACAGATGTTAGCCTAACTGGTCTATAGTTTCCTGCTTTTTGTCTGCCTCCTTTTTTAAATAGGGGCATTACATTTTCAGTTTTCCAATCTGTTGGGACCTTCCCAGAATCCAGGGAACTTTGGTAAATTACAACCAATGTATCCACAGTCCCTGCCATTACTTCTCTTAAGACCCTAGGATGCAAGCCTTCAGTTCCAGGGGATTTATCTGTCTTTAGTCCCATTATCTTACTGAGTACTGTTACTTATGCAACCCGATATAACCAGTATTATACCGCTACCAGTGGGAGTACCTGTTGGAGTCTCAAGGGATCACAGTATCCCTTGGGAGCACTGTATATAAGCAGGCCTCCCATGCTGTACTGGCACTCTGAAGTTAGAATAAAGGAACTAAGGTCACACTGACTCACATCTACAGTACTCAGATACATTACTTTATTGTGAGCATAACAAGTACCACCTCCTTAGTGATTGTGATTGTGTTAAGTTCCTCCCCCCCATAGCCCCTTGGCTATATACTGGTGGAATATTGTTAGTGTCTTCTACCGTAAAGACTGATACAAAATATTTGTTCAGAGTTTCTGCCATCTCCATGTTCCCCATTACTAATTCCCGGTCTCTAAGGGAAAAACATTTACTTATACCTATAGAAACTCTTACTATCTGTTTTTAGATTTTGTGCAAGTTTACTTTAATAGACTATCTTCCCTTTCTTAATCATTTTTATATTCATTCTTTGCTGGCTTTTAAAAACTTCTCAGTCTTCTGTCCTCCTACTCATTTTGGCCATTTCGTATGCCCTTGTTTTTAATTGGATACCATCCTTAATTTCCTTAGTTAGCCATGACCTCTCCACACTCATCTTGTCCATGAGACCCACTTCCTGCTCTTTCGACCCTGATCCTACCAAAAGGTTACCGCACAAGATAAAAGTTCACAGGGTTGGGGGGTAATATATTAGCATGGATAGTGGATTGGCTAACGAATAGAAAACAGAGAGTCGGGATAAATGGTTCATTCTCGGGTTGGCAATCAATAATTAGTAGGATGCCACAGGGATTAGTGCTGGGACTCCAACTATTTACAATCTATATTAATGACTTGGAAGAAGGGACTAAATGTAACATCGCCAAGTTTGCTGACGATAGAAAGATGGGAGGAAAAGTAACGTGTGAGGAGGACACAGAAAATCTGCAAAAGGAAATAGACAGTCTAAGTGAGTGGGCAAAAATTTGGCAGATGGATTATAATGTTGGAAAATGTGAGGTCATGCACTTTGGCAGAAAAAAATCAAAAAGCAAGTTATTATTTAAATGATGGAAGATTGCAAAGTGCTGCAGTGCAGCGGGACCTGGGGGTACTTGTGCATGAAACACAAAAGGATAGTATGCAGGTACATCAAGTGATCAGGAAGGTCAATGGAATCTTGGCCTTTATTGCAAAGGGAATGGAGTATAAAAGCAAGGAAGTCTTGCTAGAGCTATACAGGGTATTGGTGAGGCTACACCTGGATACTGCGCGCAGTTTTGGTTTCCATACTTACGAAAGGATATACTTGCTTTGGAGGCAGTTTAGAGAAGGTTCACTAGGTTGATTCCAAAGATGAGGGGTTAACCTGTGAGGAAAGGTTGAGTAGGTTGGGCCTCTACTCATTGGAATTCAGAAGATTGAGAGGTAATCTTATCGAAACGTATAAAATTATGAGGGGGGCTTAACAAGGTGGGTGCAGAGAAAATGTTTCCACTGATGGTGGAGACTAGAACTAGGAGGCATAATCTTAGAATAAGGGGCCGCACACTTAAAACTGAGACGAGGAGACATTTTTGTTCTCAGAGAGTTGTAAATCTGTGGAATTCGCTGCCTCAGAGAGCTGTGGAAGCTGGGACAATGAATAAACTTAAGACAGAGTTTCTTAACCGATAAGGGAATAAGGGGTTATGGGGAGGTGACAGGGAAGTGGACCTGAGTCCATGATCGGATCAGCCAAGATCGTATAAAATGACGGAGCAGACTCGAGGGGCCATATGGCCTACTCCTGCTCCTATTTCTTATGTTCTTATGTAAACTGCTGACCACCCAATTTCTTTTTCTGGCTCCCATGTTAGCTGACATTGTTAATGGTCCTCTCTCCTCAGGTACTGTCCCTCTCGCCTTCAAATCCCTATCCTAAAATAACCAATCTTTGACCCCTCCAACCTTGCAAACTACCGCCCCATCTCCAACCTCACTTTCCTCTCCAAAGTCCTTGGATGCATTGTCGCCTCCCAAATCCGTGCCCATCTTTCCTGGAACTCCATGTTTGAATTCCTCCAATCAGGTTTCTGCTCCTGCCAAATTACCAAAATGGTTCTCATCAAAGTCACAAATGACATCCTTTGTGTCTGTGACAAAGGCAAATTATTCCTCCTCATTCTTCTTGACTTGTCACTGTTGACCACTCCATCCTTCTCCAATGCTTCTCCACCGTCATCCAGTTAGGTAGGACTGCACTCGCCTGGTTCCATTCTTATCTATCTAATTGTAGCCAGAGAATCACCTGCAACGGTTTCTCTTTCCATTCTCCCATCATTACCTCTGGAGTCCTCCAAGTATCTATCCTTGGCCTCCTCCTATTTCTCATCTACATGCTGTCCCTTGGCAACATCATCCAAAAACACAGCATCAGTTTCCACATGTATGCTGATGACACCCAGCTCTACCTCACTACCACTTCTCTTGACTGCTCCACAGTCTCTAAATTGTCAGACTGCTTGTTCAACATCCAGTTCTCGATGAGCAGAAATTTTCATCAGTTAAATATTGGGAAGACCGAAGCCATTATTTTTGGTCCCCGCCAGAAACTGTTTTCCCTAGCCACTGACTCCATCCTTCTCCCCAACTTCTGTCTGAGGCTGACCACACTGTTAGCAACCATGGTGTCATATTTGACCGTGAAATGAGCTTCCGGCCACATATCTGTGGCATAACTAGGACCGCCTATTTCCACCTCCGTAACATCGCCCGTCTCTGCCCTTGCCTCAGCTCATCAGCTGCTGAAACCCTCATCCATGCCTTTGTTACCTCTAGACTCGCCTATTCCAAAGCACTCCTGGCTGGCCTCCCACATTCTACCCTACGTAAACTTGAGGTCATCCAAAATTCGGCTGCCCATGTCCTAACTCACACCAAGTCCCGTTCACCCATCACCCCTGTGCTCGCTGACCTAAATTGGCTCCCAGTTATGCAACACCTTGATTTCAAAATTCTCACCCTTGTTTTCAAATCCCTCCATGACCTCACCCCTCCTTATCTCAGTCCCACAAAACACCAAGATGTCTGCGCTCCTCTAATTCTGGCCTCTTGAGCATCTCTGATTATAATCACTCAACCATTGGTGACCGTGTCTTCTGTTGCCTAGGCCCTAAGCTCTGGAATTCCCTGCCTAAACCTCTCCACCTCACTATCTCTCTTTCCTCCTTCAAGACACTCCTTAAAACCTACCTCTTTGCCCAAGCTTTTGGTCACTTGCCTTGATTACCCCTTACATGGCTCGATGTCAAATTATTTTCTTATAATACTCCTGTGAAATGCCTTGAGACGTTTTATTACATTGAAGGTGCTATATAAATAAAAGTTGATGTTGTTGTTAAGTTACACGCATCACAGAATGCAAAACCTGTGTATTTTGTGGTAACAACTATGGCAAGAAGAAGTCAACGGTTAGCAGGCCCATTTAACTACTAAAGCTGTTTAAGGCATCCTCCATCACCTGAGTATTGCATTGTGTACACACAACAGGTCTGATACAGTTGAAGCCAAATTCATTTACACAGTTTTACCATCTAATTTATGGATGGCCAATGATGTACAACAAAATACATTGAAAATTTGGCACTCAAATATTTATATAATACCCCTTATTGTAAATGAATACAGATTTAATGCTATTTATTTATACTTCAATAACTTTTGACTGATAAATGAATTGAAAATGAAAAAGTAATTCAAATATAATATTATATTTCTCGAGAGTTTATTCTAATATTCTTTGGCATCCCAACCATTGTTTTGTCAGTCATTTATGATTAAAATGAACACTGCATATTTCTTTTATGATTTACATAAAGATATATCTTGCAACAGTAAATTTCAGTTTCTCGACACTAGCTCCTTAAACTGTTGAATTCATTACAGATAAAATACAATTCCTCCTTCCTAGTGTATTGTTGCATAATATATTTTAACAGTAATGTTAGTAAAATTAAGTACTAGCATAATTATGTCGAGCAGATTCTGATTATACCATCATAGTAACAAAGATTGTGAAATCATTTTGCCATCACAAGTTAACCTCTTTACCACAGGAACTCTGTCCGATTTAAGATTGAGTTGTCAATATCTCTAGAATATTATACAAACTACAATTTTACAGAGAAGAGCCCATTGATAACTGTGGAATATCATTTCTTTCCCTGCCAGTGAAGAGGGTCATATTATTATTTGAACATATATTGCAGTTCCTTCATCATCGCTGGGTTAAAATCCTGTAACTCCCTATGTAACAGTACCTTCACCACATGGACTGCAGCGGTTCAAGAATAAGGCCCACCACCTTCTCAAGCGAAACTAGGGATGGCCAATAAATGCTGACCTTGCCAGCGATGCCTATATCCTGAGAATGAATGAGAGCAATCTTGTGAGTTATGAAATTCTCAAAGAAGTTTTCTGCATGAGTGGCATAAAAGTCTTATTCCAGTCATACATTGAGAACTCAATTTATAAAGATTTACAAAATTAAATAGAATAGAAATGATTACATTCGGTGGAAACATAGACTTAAATTTTAACTGAAGTCATGTGTGGCAGATTTGATCTCTTCAAAAGTGTTTGGCTATCACATAGACTTCTCTGAATTGGAGATTCAGCTTGAACTATTGGCTGAGGATATAGTTTTCTTGTTGGCCATGAAGCTGGTGAAAACTCTTATCTCCATGACTGAATAATAGCTTATTTAAATAAAAATACATGTCAAGCCAATGCAGCATTTTGTTATGGAATATGCAGTATATATGCATACTGGGATGTGGAAGCTGCTTTTGCCTAAATAGTTAATGGTGCCAAACCCTCCAGGCTTGCCCTGAAGCCTCTAGGAATTAATGACTCATCTCCTGGACACTGCGGTGTGCCCACCTGGTGTAAAATCAGAGGGGCATTAAAAATTGTGTTTCTTTGAACACTTTTGTATATTGCTTACAAAAATATTAGAGGTGGGAATTGATTAGGCAGCAAGGTGGGCGATGGGAGTTTATGTAATGAAATTCCAGGAATATGTCCATCCTAGTTGGCAATCCTATAAATAGTACTTAGCATGTGCATTACTTCACAAAATGAAGAACACCATTTGCATAGTTTTTTAATCTTGTTACGAATGATTAAAGGTATCCATCACAAGCTTCTTCCGCAGCAGACTACAAGGAATAGAAAGAATCTCCCACACCAGACTGCCAGCTGTCCATAAAGAGCGCAGTTCCACAGGCTGTTGGCTCCAGCCGCGGGGTGGTACCGGCTGCGAGGTGGGATTTCCTACACCAGGCACAGAAGGCTCGCCCCATGAGCTAAATTTGGCTTACCGCCCCCAAGAGGTAATGGAGCGCAAAATCTCACGCTCCACACCTCTCGGTGGCTAGACCGGGGGTGCTAACCAATTTTCCAGCACTACGCGAAAAGGCGCATAGCGCTGGCGGGAAGACAGGGCCCTCCCCTTCCATTAAAGGGAAGGGTCAAGCTGCTGACGCTACAGGAGGGAGTAGAGGGTCACTGCTAGAGCACCAAGTGGAGTGCCAGGCTGCAACATCGTGGCATGGACCCCGCGACCTGAAGTGAGGAAGGCCGCGACTGGTAAATCGGCCATTTCAAACATGTTCAGCGCCGCACGTCCCCTTTCATTTTCGCCCCGCGAGCGGCCTACAGCCCGGTTACGCATCGTGTGAGGCTGTCGCTGGCATCGCCCGCGGCAACCTCACGGGGCGCTACCGAACTTTCACTCTGGGGTGTCAACGAGTCACCACGCACAGTGATGACATCATCATCACGGGTGTAGTGGCCCGGGGTGATACCAGTAAGGGCTACCGCTAAACTCCCGTGGAATTTCATGGGAGTTGGTAGTGCGCTATGCCCGGGCAAAAAATCGTTTGGGAGGCGCAAATAACCTGACATTTTCCCCAAAACTGTCTTTTTAGGTGAAAACTGTCACCATATGCAAAGCTGTCTCCCGAAAGCTAGAAGTTAAGGGCTAGACTTTCCACGTCACATCGCCCATCTATGGCCCATACATGGCCCAAAATGGACCTCTTTCGCCCATTTCTTTGGGCCTTAGCCACCTAGTGGAAAGTCCAGCCCTAAGTATTTAGAGAACAGCAATGGGAGATTCCCAAATCTCTCAACATTTAATTCAGACTAAAGAAAGAACTTGTATTCATACGGTGCATATCATATCCTCAGGACGTCCTGCACGCTTTATAGCCAATGAAGTAATTTTGAAAGGGCAAGTACAAGGAGGCTGTTGCTTGGCTTTGTTCTAATAAATTTTAGATTCACTTAAGAAAGTATTAAATGTTCTTGTACAGTTGTCAAATGACAACTAGTAACTATCCCTTTTGTAGGGGAGGGTGAAGTGGTGGGAGGAATAAGTGTGGTCTGGGATCGAGGTGGCTCCAGGTTGGCACAGTTGGTGATGTAAGTTTAGAATCAAATGAACCCTCTATAGTAGACATAGCAAGTGGTTATCTGAACCAAGCCACTGTTGGTATTTAACCAGTTGGTCTGGCTCACTAATGAAACCTGGAGGGATAGAGCAGTCACTGAGGGCCTGGAGTAGGAATAGGCCTTCATTCTCTGGAGTCTATTCCGTCATTCAATTAGATCATGGCTGATCTGTACCTCAACTCCTTTTACCCCCCTTCACTCCATATCCAATGATACCCATGGCTCCAGATAACCCTGAAAGCCAATGCTGTGTTCGCAGGACCCCTGTTCAGACTTGTGTCACTGCAATTCTATACTCAAGCTCGCTAGATGTATTTAAGCAAGGTGTGTCCTGATTGGGAAACAGTCTGCACTGTGTTGCAAGCAATTGCAAACAGTGCAGATTTCTCAGTCGCTTGTTTTGGTGACTCAAACATGGACATGGGTTTCTGCATCTTAGATTTAATTGAAGATATATAATAGACATTAAAATGACACTCAGTTCTGATTCCACTGCGATGGATATATAATCAAAATGTGGGCTTATCTTTGCCAAGTTAGTCACATTGTAAAATAAGCTATTTGCATATATTGCTGCGGAATAAATGCTTTTCCATTTTGAACTTAATGAGAACATAGCAACCTAGTTATCTACAGTAAATTGTTCAAAATGTGGGAGATTGAAGACCAGAGTCCTATGTGAAGGTAAGTAACAAGCAAGGGAGCATGTGGGGATAAAAAGTGCGATAACTGAGAATTCAGAAAATTATTAAGATAAATATTCACAGAATCGCATGTAAATACCACTAAAGAAGGAGGGGGCTAAATTCGATAGCCCCCGAAAACGGCATGGGGATTGTAATGCATGTTTAACCTGCGCCCGATCAACGTAATGCAGGCAGCACACCAACTTCATGCTGCCTGATCATTTCAATGATTTCAGCGTGCAACCAGCACTAACTGACCTGTTGATTGGCTGCACGGATCAGTAGAGGGCCCAAAATCGTTACTTACAAGCACCGGTTAAAGGTAGCCTGCACTGCTTAAAGGGAGGAGCATTGTGGCTGGAGCAGGTGCTGGAAATCATTCAGGAAGTGACTCTGACCTGGGAAATAGTAAAGAATGGCTGAACATGGGAGAGAGTGGGCTCCAAGATTTTTGGACTGCATTGGAGGCGTTGGTGGAGGAGGTGGAAAGGAGGAGGGATGTCCTTTATCTGCAGGGGGCCAGGATGCCCTCCAGATGCACTTAGAAGGCAGTGGGAGCAAATAGTGTGGAGGTCAAGGCCAGGAATCAAGCCCCAAAGGCCTGGTTGTAGTGCTGCAAGAGGTTCAATGACCTCACAAGGGTGGTCAAGGTCAGTGACTGTATCTTCAAAAGCCATGTTCCTACCAACTGCACCACTAGCCTCAGCCACTGCCCATCATTCACCTACCAACAATCAGGACTCATACCTAACACTCACCCTTTCATATTAGCACTGCTGCAAGTCTCACACCTACATCTCACATTTTGCACACACTGCCAGCTAGTCAACCATGACAGCCACATCACCCAAGCAGATTGCACAACACTATCTGGCAGATTTCCCTCTCTCTTGTAGGACAAGGTGGTGCGCAACTAGAGGCAGCAGAATCTAACCGGCAGGGGAAAGGCATCATTAAAATGCCCTAACCCCCCATGGCGGAGGCGGTGCTGGCCATTATTGGAATGACCATTGCTGTAGCAGTGGCCACCGATAGGGCTGAAACTATCAAAGATGATGGTATCCTCATACCTAATCCTCCTTCTCACATCCCATTTCCCCCTCATCCCACAGTTTCTTCTGATTTACAAGCTGCAGATGGTGTAATCATGCGCTCTTACTCCCCCCGCCCCGCCTCCCCTGACCATAACCTTATCCTTGAGCCTTTCTCCTTTCAGATACCCAAGAACTGCAACCTTGTCAGGCAGTGGTGGAAGAGCAAGAAGATAATGATGATGAAGAAACACCATTGCTCGATTTCACACTCACAGCCACCAGCTCAGATACTGACACTTCACATAACTTAGAGAATAGCATAGAGATGGGATCTGCACATGGTGAGACATTGGGCATGAGTGGCCTGCAGTTAGACCAGGGGGCAAGGATCGCCCAGGTGCCAGCTCATCAGAGGGAGAGGCTACACACGAGTTCTGCTGTAGAGGCCTCGGATGAGGACGCCGATGGTGCAGCGTACAGAAGGCGGCTGATGGGTCTGCACAATAAAATGTTTAGTGCATTGGGATGCCAGCCAGAAAGTCTGCGTGCAATGTCAAAGAGCATGGAGGAGTCCAACTTGGCACAGGGCTTTACGCAGAGCTTGGAGCCCATCCTTTCAAACATGGAAGTGGTGGCCACCTCCATTAGCACACTTGTGGACCCAACCAAGATGCAGCGTCTGATGGCCGATGTCTCAGCTTCCATTGCAACTCAAGCAGAAGTCACCCAACTTCTGTGTGCTGCAGTGGAAGCTTAGGCCGCTGTCATGTAAGCTCAATGTGCTGCCACCATGGCTGTGGATTACATGAGGGTTTGGGCCCAGAAGAGCCGAGGGCCCAGGGGCAGTCTGGGCCAGCCCACACTGCGATATGTGCGCGCACTAGGTCCTTGCGGCAGAACAGGTCTCCAATTGTCCTTGTTAACCCTTGCCACTGGACCAAGGCCTAGCTCTGTCGAGCCCATGTGGTGGCTGGTGTGCAACGGTCACCACACGTTAAAAAAATCCACGCACAGGTGTCTTCGACACCTGGAGTTCAGGACTGGAAGATCGGGTCCTTCATTGAAACATCTATGAACTCATGTAGAAGCAAGTCATCCTCGTTCGAGGGACCACCTATGACGATAATGATGATGGGATTACAGTGTTCAAAGGGGCTTGCAGGATGTCACAGCAGTCTAGCAATCGGTCCTCCAACAGATTACTAGGATTGCTGAGATGCAGCACCGGGGTGGTGTCAGTGGATCCATAGAGCACAAACCTGCTGTCCTCTCTCAGGCAGACTGCATTCATCCTCCCACCTCTGCCACTCCAACAGAGCCCTTGCTGTTGCCTGTCAGCCAGCCGGCCCAGACTGCTGCCATCCATGCTGAGGTGGTGCAGCCACAGCAGGGCCTTTTAGACTCAGAGCTGCTCGAGGTCATCCTGCAAGGCCATCTGCTGTGTCCTCCACTGAAAGTCAGCAGCCTTCCACCAGACAGGCTGCAGCCACTGGGATAGCATTGCATAGGAGTAAATTCCAGACCCCTACCATCCTCTGGTTGAAAAAAATTCCCCTCAAATCCTCTAAAAAGCTCCTACCAATTACTATAAATCTATGCCCCCTGGTTGTCGACTTATCTGTTAAGGGAAATCGGTCCTTCCTATCCAACCTATCTAGGCCCCTCATAATTTTGTACACCTCAATAAGGTCTCCCCTCAGCCTCCTCTGATCCAAAGAAAACAGACCCAGCCTATCACATCTTTCCTCATAGCTAAAATTCTCCAGTCCAGGCAACATGCTCATAAATCTCCTCTGTACCCTCTCGAATGCAATCACGTCTTTCCTGTAATGTGCCATGTCATCAGCCATGCCATCAGTGGATAGCCCTCGTCATCCAGCAGCCAACCTTTGTTTGTTTGTAGTGGCTCAAATGCAGCCGGCACAGTGGACTGTCATAGAACGAAGGCATCATGATTGCTGCCAGGATACCGGGCATTGACCTGCATGATTCGTTGCCGATAGTCACGCACCAGCTGGACCGCGAGGGAGTGGAATCCCTTTCGGTTCCGGTATGGCAGAGTTGACATGCAGCACCCGCAAAGCGACGTGTGTGAAGTCAATGGGGAAACCTGCAATCCTTGTGGAGCCGCATGCTTGATCCGCCTGTCGTTCTCGGGCAAGAGAGAATTAAATATAGTCAGCTCTCTTTCAAAAGAGACCTTCAGTGACCTAACTTATGCAACAGTGGACGGCAAACTGGGAGATGTTGCAAATATCTCTAGCTCCAGCTTAGAAGGAGCCCGATGCATGCAGGTTCATTGCCATGTTCACCTTCATAGCCTCTGGCAATGCGGTCCTTACCCTGCCCGGAGATTGCAGTTGCGGCTACAGTAGGTTGCAGATTTCAGTGAGGACGCCCTTACTGAAGTGTAGGCATCTCACACATTGTTCCTCGCTGAGGTTCAGGTAGGAGAATTGCTCCCTGATCACCCTGGGCAGATATGGCTGCTTGCTGAGAGCCCTTATCCTTGCCTCCTCCTCCCTCTTCTAACAGCATGTCCTGCTCTATGTGGCCTCAGATACATTATCCAAGTGGTTTGTGCAGAAGCCTTGAAGGAAGAAAAACTCCTTCAGTACCTGCCACACCACTCCCTGTAGACCTTTGCAACTTGAAGCATCTACAGAAAGCACCAAACACTTGTAGAATTGTAGCAACAGCCAGGAGCAATTAACCAGCAACTAATCTGAAAGTAATTGATGATCCTTTCATCATCATCAGCATCATCATCATAGACAGTCCCTCGAAATCGAGGAAGACTTGCTTCCACTCTAAAAGTGAGTTTTCAGGTGACTGTACAGTCCAATGCGGGAATTACAATCTCTGTCACAGGTGGGGCAGACAGTGGTTGAAGGAAGGGGTGGGCGGGGAGTTTGGTTTGCCGCACGCTCCTTCTGCTGTCTGCGCTTGATTTCTGCATGCTTTCGAATAGAGCGCTGGTGGGGTGTCCTTCTGGCTACTGAATGCATTTTCAGCTGCAAGGTTAAGAGAGGTCATTAGCTGGAGTGTTAAGCTCAAAAATTGAACCGCTGGTGTCAAATCAGTGTTGCACGATGATTGACATGATGATCTGTCTGCTCTGCATACTTCCAGTGGACGTTCACTGCGTGCATTGTAATGCCCTCACCTCAATATGGTGTCTGCCGAGATTTGTCCCACAAGTGTGATTGGGTGCATCGGCCGCCATTTTGACACTCGTAGCGCCCAACACCCAAACAATGGGTGCGAATGATCCAAATTTTGTGGCCAATGTTTTTTTTGTCTAATAAATAGACTTGCTCCAAATTAATAGTCCATGGTTACTCAATGAGACTTCAGGCACTTGATAAACTTGATTGATATTAAATGAATGAAAGCTCCCAAATCAGTGGGCAAAATATATAATCATAACTGTAGAAAGCCTGTCATTTTACCTAAAAGGATTTGTTTCTTGCCCATAAAAGGTTAGATGATTATTTCCCTATTGTTGGTTTAAAAATGATAGAGAGTACATGGTACAAATTTCTGTAAAATCTAGTGCAATTAAAGATGTTTTCAAATAAAAAGGGCAGTACAACACTACCTGAGTAAACCATAAATCTATCTCTATCTGCAGTACAATCATTTGAAGTATTCAAATGTTTAAATTCTTGAGTGAAAATAACAATACAAATATTTCCAGGGTATTGTACTGTTTTCTTTCCCAGTATGTATCTCTTTAACATTTGTAAGTTTTATTTCCATTTTTTACTTGTAGCTTGTTCTTATTTTGTGGAGAGTCATGATGAAGGAAATTACTGCAAATAAAGCTGACAGTGAAAAGACTGAAGTTGAATCAAACCTCAGGATGAAGGCTCCCTGTTGTCAAGCACTTTACCTCTCAATCATGAGATTCACTCACAGCTCACTGTGGGAATGCACTCTCACATGAGGACTTTAAGTTTTGTTATAGTCAAGCAGATTATCTGGCCATTATCACATTGCTTTTTGTGGGAGCTTGCTGTGTGCAAATTGGCTGCCGCGTTTCCCATATTACAACAGTGACTACATTCCAAATGTACTTCATTGGCTGTAAAGTGCTTCAAGACGTTTGGTGGTCGTGAAAGGTGCTATATAAATGCAAGTCTTTCTTTTATAGCTGATGAGGATCCAACACTCCGGAGAACAGGAAACCAGTGCGTAAATCTACCAAATGGCGTGGTACTGTGTCAGGCGAATCAGGAAAGTGCCAGGCTCAATCTCTGGCCTGAGCTGAGTTAACTCTCACAGTCAGGGGGTAATGGTAGTGGTAATACAATTGGCCTCAGCGATCCTGGCCTAGGATGGGGGAGAAAAAAATCAGCTATGGTTCCTGCTCCAGATCACTCTCCATTGAAGCCCTTTTGGAAAGAATAGAAGTCGAAAGATGTGGCTGTGTTATGCCTCACGTGACTGAATTGCCTGGAAACACATTCTCTTGGCACACACATGAAAAATGGGCACTGGAGCGGGGCACCATGGAACTGTACCCCAGTATCTGCCAATGCCTTGAAAGCCGGAAAGGGAGAAAACTGGGGGACGGAAGGAAGAAGACCAAATGAACTTTGAAATCATATTTGTGTTTTTTTATTTTATTAGAAAAAGAGTTCTTGTTTACTACCCTTCCTGTTTTTTGGGGTCTCCGTCACCGACCACAGTCCCTGGTCGAGATGGTGATGGAGTTCCAGATTGTTTCAGGTCTCTGGGAATGTCATTCTGAAATGAAGCATTGGTGATGTACAAGAGCTGCATGAGCTGACTCTCCCTTCATTTTCTTTCTCCTTCCCCATGGACAGCACTGGAGCTTGACTTGGTATCATCCACAACAGCACAATTGAGGCAAGTGAATCATCCATAGGGAATGTGAGGGAGATTGAAACCCCACCCACCACCTTAAGCATTCATTCCCTCCATCACCAGCGCTGCATCGTTGCTGCAGTGTGTACCAGCTACAAGATGCTCTGCAGCAACTTGCCAAGGCCTCTTCGGGAGCACCTCCCAAACCCGCGACCTTTACCCCCTAGAAAGAGAAGGGCAACAGGTGCATGGGAACACCATCACCTGCAAGTTCCCCTCCAAGTTACACACCATCCTGACTTGGAAATATATCGCCATTCCTTCATGGGTCAAAATCCTGGAACTCCCTCCCTAACAGCACTTTGGGAGTACCTTCACCACACAGACTGCAGCGGTTCAAGAAGGCTGCTCATCACCACCTTCGCAAGAGCAATTAGGGATGGGCAATAAATGCTGGCCTTGCCAGCGACGCCCACATCCCGTGAACAAATTTTTTAAAAGACAAAAGCGGTGTCGCATCACTGTGAGGTGCAGTGCAGTGAACATCCAATGAGGCCACTCACTGCAAATGCTTTTACACAGAGACACAAAGGTAATAAGGTTATTATTATAGAGTCAGGATTCTAATCAAAATATTGAAGCTTGTGATGATATAAAGAAAGAAAAATTGACTTCTGATCACTGAATGGAAAGAAAAGTACGCTATGCTTTAGACTACAGCAGATTATAATTCTGTGGTGCAACAACATGTGTAAATGTGACAAATATATGGAAGTAATCTTGAGGAGTAGACTGAATTCAGCTGCAATTATTTTGGAGGTTTACAGTATAGTAAAATTAAAACAATAAATTAAAAAAGTTATCCCATAGAGATAAAAATAATCACAAGTTCTGACTGAATAGCTGATGTAGTCCAGTGAGAAAAACAAATTCATTTTTAATTGCTAAAAGCTTTAATTTACAGAATATGGATATTTAATAATCTTAGACACTTTAACAATAATGCAGACTGGGCATTTTTGTTCAATGATCCTAAACTAATTAATCCAAACCTCATTAAAGGCTTTTAATTCAATCATTTCTCTCTTCCGCCAACAGTTGGATCTTGGCTCTCAACTTTTCCAAATTGCTTGTTATGAGAATTCAGCAAAACAGAGACACAAAATGTTTGGATTAACATTATTCTCATGCTTATTTTCAAATCCCTCCACAAACTCGCATCTCCCTATCTCTGTAATCTTTTCCAGCCCCACCACCTTCCGAGATGTCTGCGCTCCTCTAAATCTGCCCTTTTGAGCTTCCCTGATTATAATCGCTCAACCATTAGTGGCCATGCCTCCTGTTGCCAAGGCCCCAAGCTCTGGAACTCCCTGCCTAAACCTCTCCGCCTCTCACCTCTCTTTCCTCCTTCAAGAGGCTCCTTAAAATCTACCTCACCTGCACTAATTTCTACTTATGTGGCTCGGTGTCAAATTTATTATCTGATAATACTCCTGTGTAGCACCTTGGGATGTTTCACTACATTAACGGCACTATATAAATTTAAAAAAAATTAAAAAGCATTAATACAGTGTATGAATTAAATATCAAATATATGTAGAAATGTTCTTCCTTTTAGGACCATTAATACTGCTGAAACATTAAGTCACATCATCGAAAGGAGAAAATGCATATGCTTTAAAATAAGTCAATCAGTTTATCTTAGAGTTTTTATTCTTACTTCATAATATAATTTATTCCAATGTAAAAGAAAGAACTTGCATTTATATCTCATCTTTCACAACTTCAGAATGTCCCAAAGTGTTTCACAGTCAATGACGTGCTTTTGAGGGCAGTCACTGTTTTAATATAGGGAAACATAGCTGCTAATTTGCACATAGCATCCCACAAAGAGCAATGACATAAATGACCAGTTAATCTGTTTTGGATGGTGTTGGTTGAAGGATAAAGGTTGGATCAGTTTATCAGGAGAATTTTCTGGTCTTTTTTGGAAAGTACCATGGGTTCTTTTGCATCCTCCTGAGAAGGAAGACAGACCCTGGTTTAATGTCTCACCCGAAAGACGGCACCTTTGACAGTACAGCACTGCCTCAGTAGTGCACTGAAGTGTCAGCCTAGATTATGTGCTTAGGTCTCTTGAATGGGACTTGAACCCACGACCTTATAACTATGAAAGAATAAAAAGGAAGCCAGGGATGTTGTGAGCACATTCCTGAAAGGCCTGCTTGGCTCAGATACCACAACAGGAGGATTAAAATGGTTCCGAAGAACACTTTTAAGTAAAAATCACTATTTCTTCAATTTGCTGCTCTGTCTGAACTCTCAATGTAACTCATGTTAATTGCTCCCTTTTCACACAAAGTCTTAGAAACTAATGGCAATCAATGCATTTTTTTTTAATTGCCTGAGATGTATATCCTTTTTATGGGATTTTACTCATTCTTTTGTTTCTTCCTTCTTTCTGAAAATGAAATATTTTACTTCTATGCTAAATTGTTTGGTGTTTGGATTTGTAAGTACTCATTTCTGTTCTTACCACTCTATGGGCCCGAGTTTGGTCGATGGTCTCCATGTTTTTTGGGCACTCCCCGCTCCAGCAGTAGGGGAGAGAAGATCGCTGGGGAGCATCCGCTGGCGTGCAACACCGACAAAAGTCCTCCCGCCCGCTCCCTGCCCAGATTGGTCCGGGCGGTCCTCCACTCCAGAAGCAGAAGAGACCACCGTGTGGAGGCAGGGCTTACCTGAATGGTTAGTGTGAAGACCTGCAAGAAAAGGCTAGTGCACTTGTTTTTTTCATTTCTTTTGCAGCGATTTTGGTGGATAGGGTCCTCTGAAGGATTTGTAGTAGTTTTGTTGTCATGTGTTGAAAATGTTTTATTTTTCCCGTCCCCCCCTCCCTGGGCCTGACTCTATCCTCGGGGTTACTTTGCCGAGGATCGCGTTTGTCACCTAGAATTCGACCTACCATCCACTGCCACCCAGAATCAACGTGTAAGGCCCATTTTTTCTGAGGGGTGATTTTTTTCCACATTTTTCCACCAAACTTCCACCCAAAGTGCCGTCACAATCTTAGCGCTCCTTTCGTCAGTACATGGGCGGAACTCAGGCTTGACCAAACTCGGGCCCATAGTTTCCAAGTTATTTTCTCTCTCCCTTCTTTCAGGTCTCCCATGCACTAGAAACTCGGCAATGTGCTCGAAGGGACTCCACTACATGCCATTCTTGAGCTGGCAAAGGGTTAGGGGTACACAAGAGTGAACTAGTGACAATGTTCCCCAAGTTATTTTTACCAACTAATGCCTTCCAGGCACTGCCTGGTTCTGCTTGGCACAGCTCACATCAGCAACGTAGATGTATGAGGAATTATGCATGCAAATCCACTTCCTATCATTCCATAATGCTGCATGTTGGACTTCCTGTGCACACTGTCAACATACTTCATATTGATGTCAGCTGTGCCTCAGTGGGTAGCACACTCACCTCTGAGTCAAAATGTTGTGAGTTCAAGTACCACTGCAGGGATTTGAGAACATAAATCTAGGCTGACACTTCAGTGCAGTGATGACGGAGTGCTGCATTGTCAGAGGTGCCATCTTTCGGATGCTCTCTCAGGTCGACCCCATGGCATTATTTCGAAGAAGAGTAGGGGAGATATCCCCGGTGTCCTGGCCAATATTTATCATAGAATCATAGAAATTTACAACACGGAAGGAAGCCATTTCAGCCCATTGTGTCCATGCTGGCCAACAAAGAGCTATCCAGCCTAATCCCACTTTCCAGCTCTTTGTCCGTAGCCTTTGTAGCTTACGGCACTTCAAGTGCACATCCAAGTACTTTTTAAATGTGATGAGGGTTTCTGCCTCTACCATCCTTTCAGGCAGTGAGTTCCAGACCCCCACCACCCTCTGGGTGAAATATTTTTCCCTCAAATCCACTCTAAACCTTCTTCCAATTACTTTAAATCTATGCCCCCTGATTGGTGACCCCTCTGCTAAGGGAAATAGGTCCTTCCTATCCACTCTATTTAGGCCCTTATAATTTTATACACCTCAATAAGGACTTCCCTCAGCCTTCTCTCTTCCAAATAAAACAAACCCAGCCTATCCAATCTTTCCTCATAGCTAAAATTCTTCAGTCCAGGCAACATCCTCATAAATCTCCTCTATACCCTCTCCAGTGCAATAACATCTTTCCTATAATGTGGTGACCAAAACTGCATGCAGTACTCTAGCTATGGCCTAACTAGTATTTTATACAGTTCAAGCATAACCTCCCTGCTCTTGTATTCTATGCCTCAGCTAATAAAGGCAAGCATTCCGTATGCCTTCTTAACCACCTTATCTACCTGTCCTGCTACCTTCAGGGATCTTTGGACATGCATTGTTACAAAATTCAGAAATTTTTTTTAAATTAGTTTCAATGCCTGATGGCAGTCAAATGCGTAATGAAATAATAGAAGAAAAATATTATTTTTGGCAAAATGAAACTGCACACAAATACGTCAAAAATAGAAAGTGCTAACAGGTGGATGGAGTATTCCAAATTGACACCATTTCAACTCCAGTGACTCTGTTTTGTGTACCTTGTTTTATCAAACCCATGTTCTACTAGTTCAGATATTTAAGTCTCAGCTACTAGAAGTGGATATTATATAAACACAAAAACACATGTTCAAGTTCTGTCAAGCATATATGTACTGGTTACATATCAGTTGCTTTTGGAAATATTCACTATTAGCTTTCTGATGTTTACAGTTCTTGGTTTGTGAATAGTCCAAAGTAATTCAGAGCCAGAGCTGCATATCGAGTACAGGGCCCTTGGGAGCAATTGTGCCATTTGGAGCAGTCAGGGAAAGAAGGAAACTATAATCTCATGCCAAAAAGGAAAGATTGACATCCTCTCAGTGGGGTTGTGCCTATGAGGCTGTTCAGAACTTCCATCCTTGCAACTTCAAAAAATGATTCTTCCACTTTGAAGTTCTTAGGGTCACACAACAGCAAACTATTGTGCTCTCATGGTTGGACTTTCTTTTGTTTGGCATGAAGTTGGACAACACAGTGATCGAAAAGGTGCAACAAAGTCTTTGTAGGGAATAGATCCTGAAGTTTAAAGTCGGGCTGCAGTAGATAATCTCTACTGTGGCGGTATGCTCCACAGGTCCAACCGAAGTAAGAACACATCTACTCAAGATCACAGGAGGGAGAATATAACTCCATATGTCAGTGGTTTATGTGCAAAGTGGAATAAATATGTTGAAAATCATTTTGCAAAATTATTAGGCACAAATGTTGCAGTTCATCATCTCTTTGATCAATATGATGCACATTTATTGGCTCATCTGCTTAATATGCTAGAATACAATCATTCACATATCCAAGGTATCATTTCAAGGCCATCTGAAAGGGAATGTTGGAGTTTGCACCAATAGTGTTGTGGCCATTAACCATTGCATCCTGAGGATTTAGAGGGCATTTCCATTAAGCATTAAGCCCTAAGCTTCTCAGATAGTGCTGTGTGAGATCTGTAAATAGATAAAAGATGTAGGAAGCATTGTTCCAATTAGTTCTTTCACGACATTAACATTTATCTATCTCATGACCTCATGTTGCTGCCTGCTCATCAGGGCAAAATGCCACGTAATCTTTAATATTCACCAGAAACATCACAACAGATAGCGTTTAATATCTCTTCCAAAGGATGCTCTCTCAGACGGTGCTGCACTCCTTCAGTATTACAGATGCCAGCCTATATTATGAGCTCAAGTTAAAGGCCAGGAGGTAGTGGAACTAAAATGCAGAAGAGAGAATGCTACGAACTGAGTCAGGTTAACACACTGTACAAAGTAAAAAGGATATCTCTGTTACATAAAATTAATTCATTAGGAGAAATACAGAATTAAACTTGTGTTCACTGGAGAAAGAAAATAATTGATGAAAGGCATGGATGATAGAGATCTAAGAAGGTTATTGAAATGAAACTATAATCCGTCAACTCAAGGACAGGAATATAGGAGACAAAACTGCCCTGCGCACCAATTGGGGGCAGTAACCTTCAGGGGCCGGGACCTTTAGTGTCCGGTGTGGAAGTCGTGTCCCCGCCGCTGAGTTGGGCTTACTGCCCATTAGGGGGCACTACTGGGACGGAGAGTCGAGCGCTTTGTGGATGCTTAAAGGGGAGGGCCGCTGCGCACGCTGCATGGCCTCTAATGGCCTCTACTGGGCCACAAGGACAGCGTGCAACCGCGCCAGCAGCCCAGCACCCAAGACGGAGTGCCAGGCTGCATGATGGCAGCATGGACTAAGCGAGGGCCGCCATCTTCGCGCCGACCTGAGAGTCGGCCGATGAAAAAAGATGGCGGCCCGGGGTGCTGCCGCCCTCCCCTTTAGGTACCACCCCGAGAACGGATGTCAGCCGGCTTTGCGGCCTGTGAAGGTGCCACTGACATCTGTTCGCGCCAGCCTCGTAACCTGCAAGGCAATTTCCCCCGCGGGACATTAAGAGTTCGGCTCAGAGTAGTGAGGGAGAGCTGTGCACAGTGATGACGTAATCGCCAGTTTTGCACGGCGGCCGGGCAACCTCCCCAAACTCCCAGGCAATTTCCCGGGAAGCGGTAGCGCGCCCCTGCCAGGGTAAAAATTATCTTGTGCGCTGTTAGCGCCCACCAAGAGGCACTAACGGGTCTATAAAAAGGGTCAATTTTGCCCCCTTAGGGTATAAAGGCTTGAGTGAGATTAGAATGTCTTCCCTTACTCACCTTCACTAGGAGCACTTTTGCACAGAATCACGACAATGAATCGCTATAAAGAACAGACCCCACATGTCGATTAATTCCTTAAAAGAAAATGGACAAATTGCCGGTGAAAAAACAGGACTGGACCCGACAACAATAAATTGCGCTGATTGGATACACTGCATTACAGAGGTTCCGCTCTTTTGGGACCATGGGAATGTTACCTGTGAAATGCAACTGTTCAAATTTGAAGAATATAAATTGTAATTGTCAAAGTGAGATCCTCGAGTCAGGGACAAACGTCATTTTTATCATCTTGACAGTTTTATCTCCTGTGCTTATTCACCTCCCTCAAGAGATCAAATAAATTGGGGGAGAGAGTCCATGACCGTGCAGATTGTACATGGTCTGTTGAAAGGAGTGTGCTCAATGGCCCAACTCTTTGTTCCGTGTTCCTTACTTTGTCATGCTGTGTAGGGAGTTGTGTTCTGACTAGCAGATTGCTCAATTTCCACTCCACTTCGTCCAGTCGGTTTCACTGACTGATTCACCCGTTGGCCTTCCCGTCAATTAGAGTTCTTGCTGAGGTTGATGTAAATGACAACGAACCTATGCTGTTTCCTTTCGTTCTTGAAATGCAATAACATTGTCATCTAAAAATGCAAAAGCATTGAAAAGGAGTTGTGAAAAATAGTGTTGACTTTCAGGGTTTCATTAAATGTGAAATTTTATTTAAATTTAAATGTAAACTGCTTCATTTTATGAAACCCTTCTCATGCCATCCAGAAAACTGTCTTAAAAATTAGAATGTAGCATTGGTGATCCTACTGGCTGATATGTCGTTCTGAGTGAGATAGTTTATTATCAGTAATATACCAATAATGGCTGACAGGGTGAGATGAAGTAAGATGGGAGGAGGCTTGTGTCGGCATAAACACTGGCAGAGACCAGTTAGGCCAAATGGCCTGTTTCTGTGCTATAAATTCTATGTAATATTCTGCATGTACCTTTGGTCAGTCATTTATATTGAGTCTCCTGTCACAGAAACTCAGCACCTGATTTTTCACTTCATAAGCCCGCCCAGCAAATCACGGCAGGAACAGTTGGGAAGCAGGCTGCAGAAGCGTTATTTAAGGGGATCCTCACCTACATTATGGTAAGTCTCAGGTTAGTCATTTTAGGCTGCTGGGTTATTTTGGGGCAATTGTTGTGTTGTTTTGGCTGGTGTTTGTTGAATAGGTCTAGAGAGTGAGCTGGTGCTGAGGTGGTCCTGAACTCTTTCACTGGATGGACTTTAGCAGACAGAGGGGGAAGAGTGTTATGTATGTAAACCTGTAATTACCATGTCTAACCACCAGAGGTCTTATCCCCTGGAGTCCCAAGGGATCCCACAATCTCTTGGGAGCACCTGTACATAAGGAGGCCTCACAGGTTGGAGAGGCACTCTGAGATCTGCAATAAAGGACTATGGTCACACTTACTTAGAGCTTGCAGTACCTGGTCTGACTCTTTATTCAAGACATAACTGGTAACGAGATACAGATGACAAACTCCAACGCAACAATGCAGAGAACTGTGGGCATTCTGGAGAAATTTTCGACGGGAGATGATTGGGAAATCTTCGTGGAGCGACTTGACCAATACTTCGTGGCCAAAGAGCTGGAAGGAGAAGCGAACGCTGCCAAACGAAGAGCAATCCTCCTCACCGTTTGCGGGGCATCAATGTATGGCCTCAAGAAAAACCTGCTCGCTCCAGCGAAACCCACAGACAAGTCATATGATCCGGGAGCATCTAAATCCGAAGGAAAATGTTCTGATGGCAAGGTATCGGTTCTACACGGACAAGAGGTCTGAAGGCCAGGAAGTGGCGAGCTACGTCGCCAAGTTAAGGCGCCTTGCAAGGTATTGCGAATTTGAAGGACACTTGGAGCATATGCTCAGGGACTTCTTTGTACTTGGCATTGGCCATGAAGTAATACTTCGCAAACTTTTGACTG
The DNA here is from genome assembly GCF_044704955.1 of Pristiophorus japonicus. Taxonomy (NCBI): domain Eukaryota; kingdom Metazoa; phylum Chordata; class Chondrichthyes; family Pristiophoridae; genus Pristiophorus; species Pristiophorus japonicus. Next base: position 86,655,568 of record NC_091993.1, read on the forward strand.
TAGAGACTCCAACCTTGAGTAAAGCCATAGTGATAGCCCAGGCATTTATCTCCACTAGTGACAATACCAAACAAATTTCCAAGCAAACTAGTGCTGCTGCAAGTACTGTGAACAAAGTAATGTTGTTTTCAAATTGAAATGTACATGGCAGGACTTAAAAGCCTGTAGCTGCACATCCGCAGATGACTCAATGTCCACCATCAAGGGTGGTGAATATAAGGCCATTAACACCTTGTTGGCGCTGCGGGGATGATCATCGATTCCATTCATGCCGCTTCAAAGGATACGTTTGCAAGGGCTGTGGAACAATGGGACACCTCCGACGCATGCGCAGGCAAGCTGCAAACTCTGCTAATCCTGCAAACCACCATGTAGCAGAGGAGGACAGATCCACGGTGGATCATGACGAACCAGAGCCTCAGACCGAGGAGGTAGAGGTCTATGGGGTGCATACATTTACCACAAAGTGTCCCCCCAATAATGCTGAAGGTTGATTTAAATGGGGTCCTGGTGTCCATGGAGCTGGACACAGGCACGAGCCAGTCCATAATGAGCAAAAAGAAGTTCAATAAGTTGTGGTGCAACAAGGCTTCAAGGCCAGTCCTGACTCTCATTCGTATCAAACTCAGAACGTACACAAAGGAACTGATTCCCGTAATTGGCAGTGCTACCATAAAGATCTCCTACAATGGAGCGGTGCATGATTTACCACTCTGGGTGGTATCAGGCGATGGTCCCTTGCTGTTCGGCAGGAGCTGGCTGGGAAAGATACGCTGGAACTGGGATGAAGTCCGAGCGCTGTCGTCCGTCGACGACACCTCATGTGCCCAGGTCCTAAGCAATTTCCCCTCGCTGTTCGAACCAGGCATCGGGAAGTTCCAAGGAGCAAAAGTGCAGATCCATTTGATTCCGGGGGCGCGACCCATCCATCACAAGGCAAGAGCGGTACCTTACATGATGTGAGAGAGGGTGGAGATCGAGCTGGACAGGCTGCAACGAGAGGGCATCATTTCGCCGATCGAATTCAATGAATGGGCCAGTCCGATCATTCCAGTCCTCAAGGGAGACGGCACCGTCAGAATCTGATTACAAAGTAACTATCAATCATTTCTGGCTGCAGGATCAATACCCGCTACCAAAGGCAGATGACCTATTTTCGACGCTGGCAGGAGGGAAATCGTTCACGAAGCTGGACTTGACCTCAGCCTACATGACGCAGGAGCTGGAGGAATCTTCGAAAGGCCTCTCCTGTATCAACACGCACAAAGGTCTTTTCGTTTACAATAGATGATCATTTGGGATTCGATCGGCCGCGGCGATATTCCAGAAGAACATGGAAAGCTTGCTGAAGTCGATCCTGCATACTGTGGTCTTTCAGGATGACATCTTGGTTATAGGTTGGGGCACCATCAAGCACCTGCAGAACCTGGAGGAGGTTCTTAGTTGGCTCAATTGTGTGGGGCTCAGGCTAAAACGCTCGAAGTGCATTTTCCTGGCACCTGAAGTGGAGTTCCTGGCGGACGGCATCAGACCCGCCAATTTGAAGACGGAGGCAATCAAGAATGCACTGAGACCACAGAACGTGATGGAGCTGCGGTTGTTTCTAGGACTCCTGAACTATTTTGGTAACTTCTTACTGGGTCTTAGCACATTGTTAGAACCCCTGCACTCTCTACTGCGTAAGGGAGATGAATGGGTATGGGGTAAAAGCAAAGAAAATGCCTTTGAGAAAGCTAGGAAGCTATTATGTGCAAACAAATTGCTTGTGTTGTACGATCCATGTAAACATTTGGTACTAGCATGTGATGCATCGGTGTACGGGGTCGGGTGTGTATTGCAACAAGCTAATGAATTTGGGAAATTGCAACCGGTTACTTATGCATCCAGAAGTCTGTCTAAGGGCCATGTTTGCCATGCATGGCCTGCCTGATGTCCTAGTAAGTGACAATGGGCCGTGCTTTACCAGTGTCGAATTCAAGGAATTCATGACCCGCAATAGGGTCAAATATATCATGTCTGCCCCGTTTAAGCCAGCGTCCAATGGTCAGGCAGAACGAGCAGTTCAAACAATCAAGCAGAACTTGAAAAGGGTGACTGAAGGCTCACTGCAGACTCGCTTATCCCGAATCCTGCTTTGTTACCACACAAGACCCCACTCGCTCACCGGGGTCCCTCCCGCTGAACTGCTCATGAAAAGGGCACGCAAGGCAATGCTCTCGTTAGTCCATCCTGATCTACATGAACAGGTAGAGAGCAGGCGGCTTCAACAGAATACATATCATGATTGCGCAAATGTGTCATGTGGAATTGAAGTAAATGATCCTGTATTTGTGTTAAATTATGGACAAGGTCCCAAGTGGATTGCTGGCACTGTTTTGGCCAAAGAGAGGAGTTGTGTGCTTGTGGTCAAACTCGCAAATGAACTCACCTGCAGAAAACACTTGGACCAAACCAAACTCAGATTTACGGACTATTCAGAACAACCCACATTAGACTCTACCTTTTTCGACCCTCCAACACAACACACATAAGTGGCAACCAACCCAGCGGTTGACCACGAAGCAGAACCCATCACCCGCAGCAGTTCAGCAACGCCTTCTGCGCAGCAGCCCAGCGAAGGCCCAACAAACCACTCACCGACACCAGCATTTGCACCGAGATGATCAACCAGGGAAAGGAAGGCCCCAGATCGACTCACATTGTAAATAGTTACACTACTGACTTTGGTGGGGGGGGGGGGGGCAGGCGCGGACTGTTGTTATGTATGTAAACCTGTATTTACCATGTCTAACCACCAGAGAGCCTATCCCTGGAGTCCAAAGGGATCCCACAATCCCTTGGGAGCACCTGTATATAAGGAGACCTCACAGGCTGGAGAGGCACTCTGAGATATGCAATAAAGGACTACGGTCACACTTACTTTGAGCTTGCAGTACCTGGTCTAACACTTTATTCAAGACATAACAAAGAGCAGCAAGGAAGGCAGCAAAGACCTGCTGCAAAGTTTGCACGAAGAGGGTGAAGAAGGGAAGGGCACAGTAAGTCTTATAACATGGGGTCCATCTGAAACACCTCAACCTCACAGAGGGACAGTGTGTAAAGTGGCTCTGCTTCAACAGGGAGTCAGTGGCTCACCGATGTCACCTGTTGCAGCAAAGATTGGCGCCCAGCACCAGAGCATGGCAGCTTTGCTTCAGAACTTCCTTCCATGCTGACTTTCTCCTCCAACACCTCCACAGCAGTGTCCAAAAAGCAGAGGACACTTGCAGCTTCTCTGCTCCCTGCCATTTCAGCCTCTGTAAACTTGAACTGAGTTGACATCAGCCACTTTGCACTTCCCCTTAAAGAGGTACAGTCTGCCTTTAAATGGTATTTGGGTCGTCCGATTTTTCCACCCTCGCAGTAAGGGAGCTGCCAATCAGTTGTGCTGGTCGCTCAGGCAGCCTGCCTAGTTCATTTAAATAAGGCTCCTGGAGCAATTTCACGAGTCACTTGCGACCAAGTGATCGGGTGCGTGCTACGTGCCCGAGAACAGATTCAGATCAATTTAAACCCCTTGAAGTGCTTGTATTTAAACCATCTGGTTCTTAATATGTATAATTTTGAGATGGAATGTCAAAATGACTGCAGAGCTTTGCAGAGATTGGCATCAACATAATCTAATTAGATTTTGGCGGCATTGTATTGCGTTATGTTTTATTTATTCTTTGATGTATGTAGTTTTCTTGTCATTCTCAAAGAAATGGGATGGCTGCATCAAAGCATAGATGGAGCAATTAAAGAAATGAGTCATGCTGGCATATTAAAACCATTACTCAGAGTAAGCAAAATCTAGCAGAGAGGAGAGGAGATTTACAACAGTGTAAATTCAAGGAAGTGCAGGTTAGAAAATCTGCACTACAGTTTTGTAGCCCTAAGGCCAAGCCACACTTCTTTTGAGGACAGCTTCTCTCTTGGAACATGGGACTGGTGAATTTCCCTTAATATACTTATGACGGTGGTACTGTTAACATAAGAACATAAGAATTAGGAGCAGGAGTAGGCCATTTGGCCACTCGAGCCTGCTCCACCATTCAATGAGGTCATGACTGATCTTCTACCTTAACTTCACTTTCCTGCAATATCCCCATATCACTTGATTCTCTTAGGTTTGCTGTGAAACTCTGACTGTATAGGGCTCTCTTAGCTGGGTCTTTAAATGCCCCGGTATTGACTTTTTTGCGGCACTGCTTCTGCTGCCCCCTCCGCTTTGGGGCTATGTTAATGTCAATGATAGATCGGATTAGATGGTGGTCCGTCCAGCAGTCGTCAGCACCTGTAATGGCGTGTGTGATGCGCACATCCTTGCGATCCCTGGCTCAGACGATGACATAGTCGAGCCCGCGAGGGTCTATGGAGCATCCTCCTCCATTTCGGATGCCCCCAAAAGTTCGTCAACATCCTCCGCCTGCTCCACGGCGACATGCAGGCTGTGATCCTTACCAATGGATCCATTACAGACCCAATCCATGTCTGGACTGGGGTCAAATAGGGCTGCGTCATCGCCCCAACCCTCTTCTCAATCTTCCTTGCTGCCATGCTCCGCCTCACAGTCAACAAGCTCCCCGCTGGAGTGGAACTAAACTACAGAACCAGTGGGAACCTGTTCAACCTTCGCCGTCTCAAGGCCAGGTCCAAGACTACCCTAACCTCTGTCGTCGAGCTACAGTAAGCGGACGACGCCTGCGACTGCGCACAGGCAGAGGCTGAACTCCAGGACATAGTCAACATATTTACTGAGGCATATGAAAGCATGAGCCTTACGCTAAACATTCGTAAAACAAAGGTCCTCCACCAGCCTATCCTCGCCGCACAGCACTGCCCCAGTCATCAAGATCTATGGTGCAGCCCTGGATAACATGAACCATTTCCCACAACTCGGGAGCCTCTTATCAAAAAGAGCAGACATTGATGATGAGATTCAACACCGTCTCCAGTGTGCCAGTGCAGCCTTCGGCCGCCTGAGGAAAAGAGTGTTCCAAGACCAGGCCCTCACATTTGCCACCAAGCTCATGGTCTACAGGGCTGTAGTAATACCCGCCCTCCTGTATGGCTCAGAGATATGGACCATGTACAGTAGACACCTCAAGTCAATGGAGAAATACCACCAACGATATCTCCGTAAGAGCATAAGAATTGCCTGGGAGAACACCAACATTAGCATCCTCAACCAGGCCAACATCCCCAGCATTGAAGCACTGACCACACTTGATCAGCTCCGCTGGGCAGGCCACATTGTCCGCATGCCAGACACGAGACTCCCAAAGCAAACGCTCTACTTGGAACTCCTTCACGGCAAACGAGCCAAAGGTGGACAGAGAAAATGTTACAAGGACACCCTCAAAGCCTTCCTGATAAAGTGCAACATTCCCAACGACACTTGGGAGTCCCTGGCCAAAGACCGCCCTAAGTGGAGGAAGTGCATCCGGGAGGGCGCTGAGCACCTCGAGTCTCATCGTCGAGAGCATGCAGAAATCAAGCGCAGGCAGCGGAAAGAGTGTGCGGAAAATCTGTCCCACCCACCCCTTCCCTCAACGACTATCTGTCCCACCTGTGACAGGGACTGTGGCTCTCATATTGGACTGTTCAGTCGCCTAAGGACTCATTTTAAGAGTGGAAGCAAGACTTCCTTGATTCCAAGGGACTGCCTATGATGATGACCAGTTGTTGTATCTCCTGTGCTTTCTCCATCCACCACCTGTTCTTTAGGTCCCAAGTTTTTTGTTGGACCTGAGCCTTGGGCCATCTGTAAAGTTGTTTTCCCAAGTTGAGCTGTTGCTTGAGGCTCAGAAATGCTTTGCGCTTGCGATCTATTAGTTCTTTGATCTCCTGATCATTTTCATCAAACCAGTCCTGATGTTTTCTGGTTGAGTGACCAAGTGTCTCTTCACAGGCACTAGTTATAGAGGCCTGGAGGGCAGACCAAGCACTATGGGGATTCAGAATCTCAAGATCATCAAGGCACGGCAGATTGGCTGTGAGGCGCTGGCTGTATAGGGCTCTCTTAGCTGGGTCTCTAAGTGGCCCGGCATTAACTTTTTTGTGGAACTGCTTCTGCTGTCCCCTCTGCTTTGGGGCAATGTTAATGTTGATGATGGTCGTCAGCTCTTGTCATGGCGCGGGTGATGCGCACATCCTTGTGATCCCTGGCTCGGACGATGACATAGTCGAGCAGGTGCCAGTGTTTGGAGCAAGGGTGATGTCATGATGTATTTGTCAAGGGTATTTGTCCCTCTGGCGGAACAGGGTGTTGGTGATGAGGAGTTCATGTTCTAGACATTTTGGATGGATAGATTGATTGGATGGATTGGTGGATGGAGAAAGCACAAGAGATACAACAACTGGCCGACAGCCACGATATGCGAGGATTCTTCGCTGCAGTCAAGGCCACCTACGGTCCAAACTCCCAAGGCCCCACCCCACTCCTGGCCAAGAACGGGGAAACACTCATCAAGGACACCGAGGCTGTCAGGGCCCGATGGAAGGAGCACTTTGAAGATCTCCTCAATCGAGACTGCCTATGACTCGAGTGTTCTCAATTCCATCCTGCAGCATGCGACCCGCCATCAACTCAGTGAAACTCCAACGTTCCATGAGGTAGGCAAAGCCTTAAAACAGCTTAAGAATAACAAGGCTACTGGTACAGATGGAATCCCCGCTGAGACACAGAGACGCTGTTGGCACGGATACATGACCTCATCTCTCTCATCTGGAGGGAGGAAAGTATGCCGGGTGATCTGAGAGAGGCAGTAATTGTGAGCATTTTTAAAAAGGGGGACAAGTCTGACTGCGGCAACTACAGGGAAATCTCCCTGCTTTCAGCCATTGGGAAAGTTATCACTCGAGTTCCCCTCAATCATCTTCTTCCTGTGGCCGAGGAGCTCCTCCCAGAATCACAATGCCGGATTTCGTCCCTTATGGGGCACAACAGAAATGATCTTTGCCAATTGCAGGAAAAATGCAGGGAGCAGCGCCGGCCCTTATACATGGACTTTTTCGATCTTACAAAGGCCTTTAACACTGTCAACCATGAGGGTCTATGGAGCATCCTCCTCTGGTTCAGATGCCCCCAAAAGTTTGTCAACATCCTTCGCCTGCTTCACAATGACATGCAGGCCGTGATCCTTACCAACGGATCCATTACACACCCAATCCACGTCCGGACTGGGGTCAAACAGGGCTGCGTTATCGCTCCAACCCTCTTCTCAATTTTTCTCACTGCCATGCTCCACCTCACAATCAACAAGCTCCCCGATGGAGTGGAACTAAACCACAGAACCAGTGGGAAGCTGTTTAACCTACACCGCCTCCAGGCTAGATCCAAGATCACCCCAACCTCTGTCGAGCTGCGATATGCGGACAATGCCTGCGTCTGTGCACATTCAGTGGCTGAGCTCCAGGATATAGTCAATGTATTCACTGAGGCATATGAAATCATGGGCCTTACGCTTAACATCCGTAAGACAAAGGTCCTCCACCAGCCTGTCACCGCCGCACAGCACTGCCCTCCAATCATCAAGATCCATGGCGCGGCCCTGGACAACGTGGACCATTTCCCATATCTCGGGAGCCTCTTATCAACAAAGGCAGACATTGATGCAGAGATTCAGCATCACCTCCAGTGCGCCAGCACAGCCTTCAGCCATCTGAGGAAAAGAGTGAAGACCATGCCCTCAAATCTACCACCAAACTCATGGTCTACAGGGCTGCAGTAATACCCGCCCTCCTGTATGGATCTGAGGCATGGACGATGTATAGAAGGAACCTCAAGTTGCTGGAGATATATCACCAACGATGTCTCCGCAAGATCCTGCAAATCCCCTGGGAGGACAGGCGCACCAACATCAGTGTCCTCGATTAGGCTAACATCCCCAGTACTGAAGCAGTGACCACACTCGATCAGCTTCGCTGGGCAGGCCACATAGTACGCATGCCAGATATGAGACTCCCTAAGCAAATGCTTTATGCGGAGCTCCTTCATAGTAAACGAGCCAAAGGAGGACAGCGGAAACGTTATAAGGACACCCTCAAAGCCTCGCTGGTAAAGTGCGACATCACCACTGACACCTGAGAGACCCTGGCCGCAGACCGTCCGAGATGGAGAAAGTCCATCCGGGAGGACGTTGAGCTCTTCGAGTCTCAACGCAAAGAGCATGAAGAGGCCAAGCGCAGGCAGTGGAAAGAGTGTGTGGCAAACCAGCTCCACCGACCCCTTCCCTCGACGAATGTCTGTCCCACCTGTAACAGGGTCTGTGATTCTTGTATCGGACTGTTCAGCTATCAAAGAACTCACTTTGGGAATGGAAGCAAGTCCTCCTCAATTCCGAGGGACTGCCTATGATGATGGGATGATGATGATGATGATTCCCTTAATATCCAAAAATCTATCAATCTCCGTCTTAAATATACATAAAGATTGAGCCTCCAGAGCCCTCTTGGGCAGAGAATTCCAAAGATTCATCACCCTCTGAGTGAAGAAATTTCTCAACTCAGTCCTAAATGACCGACCCCTTATTCTGAGACTGTGACCTCTGGGTCTAGACTCCTCAGCCAGGGGAGACATCCTCCCTGCATCTACCCTGTCAATCCCTGTAAGAATTTTGTATGTTTCAATGAGATCGCCTCTCATTCTTCTAAATTCGAGACAATATAGGCCTAGTCTACTCAATCTCTTTCTCATAAGAAAATCCTCCCATCCCAGGAATCAGTCTGATGAACCTTCATTGCACTCCCTCAATGGCAAATATATCCTTCATTCGGTAAGGAGAGCAAAACTGTACATAATACCCCAGGTGTGGTCTCACCAGGGCCCAATATAATTGCAGTAAGACATCTTTACTCTTAAACTCAAATCCTCTTGTAATAAAGGCCAATGTCCCATTTGCTTTCTTAATTGCTTGCTGTATCTGCATGTTAATTTTTAGTGATTCAGTGACACCCAGATCCCTCTGAACACCAACATTTCCCAATCTCTCACCGTTTAAAAAATACTTTGCTTTTCTATTTTTCCTACCAAAGTGGATAACTTTACATTTCTCCACATTATATTCCATTTACCATGTTCTTACTCACTCGTTTAGCCTGTCTATATCCACTTGAAATCTCTTTACAACCTCCTCTCAACTTACATTCCCACTGAGCTTTGTATCATCAGCAAACTTGGATATATTAAATTTAGTTCCCTCATCTGTATCATTGATATAGATTGTGAATAGCTTGGGCCCAAGCACCGATCTTTGCGGTACCCCAGTAGTTACAGCCTGCCAACCTGAATGTGACCCCTTTATTCCCACTCTCTCTTTTCTGTCCATTAACCAAACTTCATGCAAGTATAATCCATGCTAGTATATTACCCCCAATCCCACGAACCCTAATTTTGTTCAATAACCTCTTGTGTGGCACTTTATCGAATGCCTTCTAAAAATCCAAATACACCACATCCACTGGTTCTCCCTTATCTATTCTGCTAGTTGCAATCTCAAAAAACTCTAACAGATTTGTCAAACATTATTTTCCTTTCATAATCCATGTTGACTCTGCCCAATCCTACTATTATTATCCAAGTGCCCTGTTACCATGTCCTTGATAATAGATTCCAACATTTTCCCTACTACTGATGTCAGGCTAACTGGTCTGTAGTTCCCCATTTTCTCTCTCCCTCCTTTCATAAATAGTGGGGCTACATTAGCTACTTCCAATCTACGGGAACCATTCTAGAATCTATGGATTTTGGAACATGACATCCAATGCACCCACTATCTCTACAGCCACCTCTTTTAAAACCCTAGAATGTAAGCTATCAAGTCCAGGGGATTTATTGGCTTTCAATCCCATTAATTTCTCCAGTCCTTACTCTACAGTATGAAACCACATGAGGCACATTCTGGGGACAAGGTCACTCTGTGACCTTAACTCTTTATTCACAGGACTCCAAAGACGATGACCCTGTGTGGGACCTCCCTCTTTACACCTGTGTGATCAGGTAAGGAGTGTCTCCCACAAGTTCACCCCTTGTGGTCAAGGTGTGCATCTAGGTTGAGTGTATACAGTAATACAGTGGTGTTACATTGTGGTTACATACAAGACATCACCTTCCCCACCCCCCGCCCCCCAAAGTCTTATTGGGATCATAGGTTCAATCTTTCAGGTGGTCTACGCTCCCTCGTGGAGCGCCGCAGTTGGGGCTCTGGTTGTTGGACACTGACGTAAGTGTCTGTCACCTGTGGTGATTCAGGCCTGTCCGGGCTTACCGCAGGGACTGTGCATTCTTCTGATTGCTCTTGTTGCTCGTTCACTGGCGGTGTGGTGAGTTCCATCTCATGGTCTTCTTCAGGTTCCTCCGTGTCGATGCTGAACCTTTTTTTTTACTGTGTCCAGATGCTTACGGCATATCTGACCATTGTTGAGTTTTTACCATGATGACCCTATTCCCCTCTTTGTCAATTACAGTGCCCTCAAGCCAGTTGGGCCCCATGGCGTGATTGAGGATGAACACAGGATCATTTATTCCTATATATCTCCCCCTCGAATTACAGTCATGGTACTCGTTTTGTGACTTGCGCTTGACCTCAACTATGTCGGTCAGGACTGGGTGAATGAGGGACAACCGAGTTTTGAGTGTCCGTTTCATTAGTAGCTCTGCGGGCGGGACCCCCGTGAGCGAGTGCGGTCGGGATCTATAGGCCAGCAGGAAATGCGATAGGAGGCATTGTAGGGAGGGTCCTTGAATCCTGAGCATACCTTGCTTAATGATTTGGACTGCACGTTCCGCCTGGCCATTGGAGGCCGGCTTGAACGGCGCAGTCCTGACGTGGTTGATGCCATTGCCCGACATAAACTCTCGGAATTTGTAGCTTGTGAAACATGGGCCATTATCACTAACCAGGATGTCCAGCAAGCCATGGGTTGCAAAGAGGGCACGTAGGCTTTCCACGGTGGTGGATGACGTGCATGAATTCAGAATGATGCACGCAATCCATTTCGAGTACGCACCTACCACAATAAGGAACATCTTACCCATGAACGGGCCCGCATAGTCAACATGAATGCGTGACCATGGCTTGGATGGGCCAGGCCTACAGGCTGAGCGGGGCCTCCCTGGGGGCATTACCCAGCTGGGCACACGTCGTGCACCTGCGAACACAGTGTTCCAGGTGAATCAATACCAGGCCACCAAACGTGTGACCGGGCAATGGCCTTCATCAGCACAATGCCTGGGTGCTCGCAGTGGAGTTCCCTGATGAATGCCTCCCTGCCCTTCTGGGGCATAACTACCCAGCTGCCCCATAGTAGGCAGTCAGCTTGGATGGAGAGCTCATCCATCCGTCTGTGGAACGGTCTGACCTCCTCAGGGCATGCTCCGTGTGCGGGCACCCAATCCCCAGTCAGGACACATTTCTTTATCAGAGATAGGAGGGGATCTCTGTTTGTCCAGATTTTGATCTGGCGGGCTGTGATGGGGGAGCCTGCGCTGTTAAAGGCATCGACAGCCATGACCATCTTAGTGTTTTGCTCCGCTGCCCCCTCAGTGGTGGCCAGTGGAAGCATGCTGAGCACGTCAGTGCAGCTTTCAGTGCCGGGCCGGTGCCGGATGGAGTAGTCATAAGCAGCCAGCGTGTTCGCTGTGTGTGAGTTGATGCATTGGCATTGATAGCCTTGCTGTCTGACAACAGGGATGTTAATGGCTTGTGGTCCCAATTCAAACTTCCTACCAAAGGTGTACTGATGCATTTTTTTAACACCATAGACACATGCAAGCGCTTCCTTCTCGATCATCCTATATCCCCGTTCTGCTTGAGAGAGCGACCTGGAGGCATAAGCCACAGGTTGTAGTTGACCCTCAGCATTGCCCTGCTGCAACACGCACCCAACCCCATTGGACGATGCATCACATGTCAGAACCAATTTTTTACAGGGGTCGTACAGGGTCAACAACTTGTTTGAACAAAGTAGGTTTTGCGCCCGATCAAAAGCCCGTTTCTGTCAATTCCCCCAAAACCTATCGCAACCCTTACGCAGGAGCACGTGTAGCGGCTCCAACAACGTGCTCAAGTTCGGCAGAAAGTTCCCGAAATAGTTCTTCAACAGTCCCAGGAATGAACGCAACTCTGATGTGTTGCAGGGCCTGGGTGCTCGTCGAATCGCCTCTGTTTTGGATTCGGTGGGCCGAATCTCATCTGCAGCAACCCTCCTGCCCAGAAACTCAACTTCAGAAGCTAAGAACATACATTTAGACTTCTTGAGTCGCAGGCCTACCCAGTCCAATCGGCGTAGCACCTCCTCCAGGTTGTGGAGGTGTTCCTCGGTGTCTTGACCCATGATGAGGATGTCGTCCTGGAATACGATCGTTCCAGGAATGGATTTGAGCAGGCTTTCCATGTTTCGTTGAAAAATCGCGGCCGCTGATCGAATGCCAAACGGGCACCTGTTATAAATGAACAGTCCCTTGTGCGTGGTGATGGTGGTCAGTAGTTTAGATTTGTCGGCCAGTTCCTGGGTCATATAGGCTGAAATGAGGTCCAACTTGGTGAACAGCTTGCCACCTGCCAGCGTGGCGAAGAGGTCCTCTGCTCTCGGGAGTGGGTATTGATCTTGTAGGGACATCCGATTGATGGTGGCCTTGTCGTCGCCACAGATCCTGACAGAGCCACCCGCTTTTAGTACGGCAACGATGGGGCTCACCCAGTCACTGAATTCAACAGGCGAGATGATGCCCTCTCTCAACAGCCAGTCCAATTCGCTCTCGATCTTTTCCCGCATCACATACAGCACCGCTCTGGCTTTGTGGTGCACTGGCCTGGCATCCGGGGTGATGTGTATCATTACCTTAGTGCCTTTGAAAGTCCCGACGCCAGGTTGGAATAGTGAATCAAATTGTTGTAGGACTTGTGAGCACGAACTTCGCTCCACAGATGACATTGCGTGAACATCCCCCCATTTCCAGTTCATCTCGGCTAACCAGCTCCTCCCCAACAGTGCGGGACCATTGCCCGGGACAATCCAGAGCAGCAGCCGATTCACTACCCCATTGTGTGTGACAGCCAACATTGCACTGCCTAGCACCGGAATGATTTCTTTAGTGTAAGTCCGTAATTGTGTCTCAATACGTGCTAATTTGGGTCTACTGGCTTTAAGTGGCCATAGCTTCTCAAATTGCTGAACTCCCATGAGTGACTGGCTGGCCCCAATGTCCAGCTCCATGTGTACTGGGATACCGTTTAATAAAACCCTCATCATCATTGGTGGCGTTTTGGTGTATGATCTGTGAATATTCGCCACATGGACCCGCTGAACCTCGGCGTCCATCGATTTGCCCCAAAAGTCATCCTGCCTCAAAGAACCCTCTTCTGGTCCATCCGCCTCATATATTAGTCTGGTTGCAGACTTCCTGCACATTCGAGCTAAGTAGCCACTGAGATTGCAGTTCCTGCAGACAAAATGTTGAAATCTGCAAGATCGAGCTGAGTGTTTTCCCCCACACCTCCAGCAGGAGTTAAAGTTTCCATTGTTGGGAACAAAAACGACTATGGCCAGGCATTCCGTGCTGACTGTCCCTTTGACTGTTCTTAAGTCCCCTATTAGTGGGTGTCAATGGCCCCATCCCGGGCCCCATTGTCCACTGTGATGGCGTGATTGTCCGTTCGGCCTGCCATTGTCTCTGTTGGAGTCCTACTCTGGGGTCTATTGCTGCCTTGGGAATGTCGGACTGCTCCTGCCTGCCTGCGGGGCTCTGAATTGCATTGATGATGTTGATTCCCTGAGCCATCGCCGCGTTAGAGGCAGAATTGCGCGTGTATATTATTTTTGTCTCTTCCTCCTCCGCCATGAAAGTTTGAGCTATCAACGCCGCCGCTTCCAAGGTCAAATCCTTGGTCTCAAATAATTTGTGGAAAATTCCCACATGACCGATGCCCTCGATAAAGAAGTCCCTTAGCATCTCCCCCTGCAGGCATCTGTGAACTTACAGAGACTGGCCAAACGCCGGATGTCCGCTACGAAGTCCGGTATGTTCTGTCCTTCATGACGTCGGTGTGTTTTGATTCTGTGTCGGGCCCTATGTATGCTACTCGCCGGTTTGAGGTGCTCCACGATCAATTTGCTAAGTTCTTCAAAAGTTTTGTCTGCCAGCTTTTCGGGTGCTGGTAAGTCCTTCATGAGCGCGTAAGTCTTTGGTCCACAACTGGACAAAAGGTGAGCCTTTCGCTTGTCGGCCGCTGCATCCCCCAGTCATTCTTTCGTAACGAAGCTTTGCTGAAGCCTCTTGACAAAATCGTCCCAGTCTTCCCCAACACAGTACCGTTCCTCTGTGCTACCGGTGGCCATTCTTGTGGGTCGTGAATTCCCGTTTCTCGTCGCCAATGTAAAGTCCGTATTCTACAGTATTCAACCACACGAGGCACATTCTGGGGACAAGGTCAGCTTGTGACCTTAACTCTTTATTCACAGGACTCCAATGATGATGACCATGCGTGGGACCTCCCTTTTTATACCTGTGTGATCAGGTAAGGAGTGTCTCCCAGAAGTTCACCCCTTGTGGTCAAGGTGTGCATCTAGCTTGAGTGTGTACAGTAATACAGTGGTGTTACATTGTGGTTACATACATGACACTATTTTTTTACAAATATTAATTTCTTTCAGTTCCTCATTCTCCTTTGACCCTTAGTACTCCACTATTTCCAGAAGGTTTATCGTGTCTTCTTCCATGAAGGCAGACACAAAGTATTTGTTTAATTTCTCTGCCATTTCTTTATTCCCCATTATAATTTCTCCTGTCTCAGCCTGTAGGGCCCCACATTTACTTTTGCTAATGTTTTTCTTTTTACGTATCTATAGAGGCTTTTACAGTCTGTTTTTATGTCTCTCGCTAGTTTACTCTCATTCTATTTTCATTTATTTATCCATTTTTTTGTCCTCCTTTGCTGAATTCTAAAATCCTCCCAATCCTCAGGCTTACTGCTTTTTTTGACAACATTATAAACCGCTTCCTTTGATCGAATGCTATTTTTAACTTCTCGTTATCTACGGTTGGACCACATTTCCTGTGGGGTTTTTGTGCCTTAAAGGAATGTATGTTTGTTGTAAATTATGTATTAATTCTTTAAATGCTAGCTATTGCTTCTCTACTCTCATACCTTTTAATGTAGTTTCCCAATCTACCTTAGTCAACTCTCCCCTCATACCTACGAAGTTTCCTTTGTTTAGATTTAAGACCCTAGTTTCGGATTGAAATAAATCCCTTTCAAACTTAATTTAAAATTCTATCATATTATTTAAAAGAAACAAAATTGTCCAGAGGGAGTGTCGCTTCAGAATCACCATGAACCATACTCAGCTTGTTGGTGTTGTGCATTTTGATTGTTACACTAATAGCTCACTGTAGTTCATTATTTTACGAGACAGTAAAATGATCATTTACATTTGTAGATTTAAAATTGGTCTTTAATTTGTTGCAATTGTGCAGTGGGTTTGTAATACAATGAACGTCCATGTGCAATCCCGATACTCCCACTGACAATGACAAACCTTGCGTCACTCTCATGCAACCTATTACAGCGCATCATTGACAAGTTATAGGTCACCGCCATGGTTTTTCTATTAGGAAATGACACACTGGGAAATCTGACCAAGATTGGAAAAATATATCAAATATAATGAAACACATAGGGGGAGGAATTCAACATTGTGATGCCCGTTTTACATGCACCGATGATGAATTTAGCAGTGTGACGCCCCGCGCTCAATCTGCGCATGTGTTCGGGTGACTGCCAAAACCGCCAGGGTCGTTTTTGTTCGGCAGCCCTGGTGACCACCTAGGTATTAGTCTCCATGAATATGCTAATGAGCGGCCTAACGTCTGGTTAAGGACCTCGGGTAAATCCGTCGGTGTTTATTGGATAAGGCGTCGGGCCTGCTCCGCTCTGGCTTTGAGGCGTTTGCTGCGGCCTGACCAGCGGTCGCCAACAAACAGCTATTTTTTTGAAAGACTCACTTTACAGTGGAGATGGGAGGAGCTCCTCTCTGATTAATGGCACTGATGCGGGTCACTGACGGTGCGTGATTACCCCTCCTCTTCTCCTCCCCCACCCCCGCAGCACTTAACTGAGGGCTGCTGCCGGGGAAGCCAGCAAAATACTATCTGATCACACGGGCGAGCTGCCTCAAGGTATGACCAGCACTGGCAGCTTGCCCTGATTATTACCTATGGAGCCTTGGGCCTCCTGGCTCATGCGAGTGCTGGAACCCTGCTGTCAGTTATGCGCCTGAAAATGGACTATAATAAATTTAGCCCCCATAGTCAGTTTATGTAGGTAAAGCATAAAATTAAGATAGACAGTCTGAGGCACAATTGTCCGAGCTCACCATTAGTATTGTCTATACATTATACAACGTTATCCCAGTGGATGCCTTGCCAAAAGACATTTTCAATTCACTATCACAATTAAACAGTAGGTATCATAACAAGAAGGCAGCTTACCTTTTACTCCTTTTCATTGCCTCATTCTGCAACTCAAAATCTCAAATCACTGGGGAATCAGTTACCTTGTTATAGCGATTGTTTCCTAGCTTTTTACTCATGAATAGTTAATTGCATCTTCGACTGGGTGTAATTATGCATAACATTACCTGCTGTGTCCATTCAAAAGCCTGTACTGACTTGACTGCAATGTTGCCAAATGAGTATGTGCTAGTTTTCCACTTGTTTATAATTTGCATTATTATATCTGCATCTGGCCTCCATCTCCAAGTTCGCTACAAGGAGAGCATATTCCTAATGTTGATTTATCTTTGTAAACTTATTATGCGTACTCATGAAAACAGATAACCATTGTAACCTATTTTATAATCTGCAGTTCTTTTTGTGCATTAACAGGAAGATTGAAAAAAATATTGTCTATATGTAATATATATGTTCTCTCTCTTTCTAATTTTGGCTCAAGATCTCTGAGATATGGTTTGTACCTGTTCCTGTAGTGCCCACATTAAGCTAGTGCTTTGCAATGAATAAAACACCACAGAGCATAGGAAGAAATGGCAAATGGGAAAATGAGGATGGAAGTCTGGCTTGGTTTTAGGACTGACATAGGATCTGTAATCATAGTCTTGAAGTCTTGACTATTTGTAAATGTTATACATACACTGAAACTATGTCATCCTCATAGGCAGTCCCTCAGAATCGAGGAAGACTTGCTTCCATTCTTAAAATGAGTCCTTATGTGGCTGAACAGTCCAATATGAGAACCACAGCCCCTGTCACAGGCGGGACAGATAGTCGCTGAGGGAAAGGGTGGGTGGGACAGGTTTGTCGCACGCTCTTTCCGCTGCTTGCGCTTGATTTCTGCATGCTCTCGGCGAAGCTATTTATGTAATTAATAGCATTCGTTGGTAAGGATTTAAATAGTCTCCGCTATAGCCAGGAGTTATGTATGCCTTGTGCCGTTTATACAGTTTTCCTGGGAGTTTCTGTCGGTCTTCTGCCAAAGTTGCAGTGAGAGACTGCGAGACTTCCCATGGAATTTCAGGATCTGAATCTTGTTAAGTTTCTGCCTTTCTTCAATCAGTATACAACTGCAGTGCACACATGTATTAGGGATATGATAACTGTTAGCAGTGGGCAATACCTTCATCACTTACCCTACAAAAAGGAAGCATCAACAGAACAGTATATAAGTTTTCATTGAATGGCAGGTTTCCGTCATGTGCAAAGACTTTCACACCCATCTGGGCATCAGGGCTCTTCATATCAATGTTATGGGCTTCATGAAGAGAAAGGGTCTGCAGCCCATTAATAATTAGATGATCTCTGACCATAGAATCATTATCATACCTTCATGGTATGAAATTCCATAGTGGCCACCAAAGATGTCTCCATTTCGCTGTTAATGGAGAATCATCACGGATGTGGTAGCTGAAACCACCACTTTGGAAATAGGCTCAGATCCTAATTGCTCTAATTAGGATAATGATCCTAATTGATCATTATCAGCAAACTAAAGTCCAAGCACGAGGGCAAAGGAACAACTATGGTGTGAGATTTTTCAGGGAGTCAGCCGGTGCGATCAGTGGCGGGTCGGGTGGGAAAGTGTTTTTTTCCCCAGAGGGTTGGGACCCCGCTGTGAACCCACTGCCATGAATCTTTCCCAATGTCGGGTCTTTCGGCTGAGCTGAATCGACACGCAGCGGTGGGGGACACAATTCAGGTAATTATGACCTTGTTTAGAGCTCATTAAGAATACATTTGAGCTTACCTTTTGAGTTTATGTGCTCACCCGCGGGGTCCACGCTGATCATGGATCATGTCTGTCAAGCTGAGGAGGGAGTTCAGTGGCCATTGAATCAGCTGTTGAGTTGACAGCTTCAAATATATAGTAAAAGCTCCCACCTTACAGAGATATCTTCCCTCAGCCACAAGCTATTCCTCACTGCATTTCCACAACAGATTTCCCATGCTGCAAGTCTTCACACAAGTCTCCATCCAGTCTGACCTCATTACTTCTCTCACGATTGACAGATTACTTCTGTCATCTCTACTTCACGTGCCATCTATTCCATCAGCATGGGAGCTCTTTATACTCTCAACTTAGTCCTCAGAATCCCACCACGAGCAGCCCCAACACCAGCAGCATCAGGCACACCAGCAGCACCAATAACAACACCACCAGCCTTCTCCGCAATCACCTGATGCTGCACAGGACAGAGGACATCAGCGCCCAATCACATTGCTGCCTGCAGGGCCAGGGAGAGCCTCACCATGGCCAGATGTACTTCACTTGATGCTGTACATCCTGGTTGCCACATGATGCACAAGGTTGTCACCACCCCACACCAACACCATAAAGCATCCCTACAATGCCCAAGCCATTCCTTTCACACTCATCACCATTGTGGGGGGGGGGAAACGTTATGTCTGACCATTCACTACAACTCACTAAGCCATTTAAGATGCACACAAATCTGTCCAAGAACGCAAAGAGTTTAAAATAAAGGTTTCAATGTTTGACACCACATTAACAGAAACTTTACATGAACATTGCATAAAACACCCAAGTGCCTACCCTTGTGTGCTGTTAGTTGGTATGATTGCACTCGGATGAGGGTGAGTGTGAGGGGTGGCTAGTGAGATGGGGAAGTTATAATGTAGATGGAGAGGGATGGGTGGAGGTGCAAGGTAAGTTGATGTGAGTAAGGATGTGTAAGGAGTAGGGTAGGGAAGGCATAGTGATGGGGATGTGATGAGAGGCATAGCATGATGAGTTTGAGTGTGGCTTTGTACGAATGTTTCGTGAGCTACTGAGATCATTGAAAGATTTGCGCCGCTGCATCCAAGTTCTCCTGACCACATCCCTGCTTGTGCCCTCCTCTGAAATGTGCAATCAGTCTGCGTTGATCTCCTGGGGAGGTTTCTTCCACCCATGGGAAGGGAAGAGGACCTCCCTCCATGCTGTGATTCCCTCCATAAGCATCTGGAGGGAATCATGGGAGAACCTGGGTGCAGCCCTGTGCTTTTGTGGAGTTATTGTCAGTGTTTGCAGCATCTCAATGCTGTAGAACACTGACAGCACAAATGGCAAAATAAATCTGGACATGGTCCCTTTAAGGAAACTGGTTGATGACACATCATCAAATGATGTCACCAGACCTGCTTTCTCTAGTTGGCCTGGAAATGCGCTGGGCAGGCTTAACAAGCCCCATCAAAGGAAAATCATTTCTCAGAGCGGGATGGAGCCAGCAGCGGGGTCGAGACCCGACACCGACATCGCCCGCCACGGACCCACCGAGGTTCGTAAAATCCCGGCCGCATGTCTTTGGCTTCCATGACAGACCAGGAGGGGATGCATCAGAGGACATTATAATTGATGTTGCCTGTGGTAAAATCCCTAGCAGGTCATCAGACAAGTACATGGAGTACTGGTGCGAGGGAGGCCAGCTAATGAACCACAAGTCCTTGATAGAGAGATGGTTGCAAGAACAGGAAAGGAAAGATCCATTTCTCTATCTGTAATATTTTGGAGACATGGACTTCTTGGTGACGCTGAAAAAGTAATGAAACACATATGATCCAATGGAAAAATATTAAGAATAGCATGTCAATATAGAGCCATCTCCGCTCAGGGTCACCTTAATAGACACGCACATATCTGATGATAGTCAGCAAGTGGCTCACCCATGGCCAGAATTTATTAAGGAGGCAAATCTATGGAGAAAGTTAATAATAGCCTTTAACAGGAGGGTACAGAGTATTACAGAATATTGGAAACTAAAGTTTGACTGCGAGGGGTGTAGATCGGGTTTGTGTAAATGTATTGAATGTCTAGCTGTCTGGTAGTAGAGTAAGATCAGGAATTCAGGGTCATATTTACTGCATGTGCCACAGAGTATTAGGTGAAGAATGATTTGTTGTACAGCTACCTAATTATGCTTGCTGCTGCTTCCGACTCTGTTATTGAATTCTCAATCTAACATGGCCCCACTCCTTGAGCAGTAGAGCCCAGAAGGCTGCTGTGTTACATTAATTGGAAGGACAAATGTTTTGTACTAATTCCCAATATACTGTGATGAATGTAGCAGCTCTGGGGATAATTTTTCAATTTGCCACACTGATGAGTACCATTAATAAGATTTTAAAGGGGATGGAGGGCGGTCGAAGAAAAGGATGTTGAATGTGAAGAAAACACCAGGTACTGTAAAAGCAGGTCAGAAAGGAATGCATACTTCAAAATTGACTTTTGAAATGAAAAGAGGCCACTGAAAGCGATTGAACTAGGATTCTGTCTGATCGTGACATTGCTGGAAAATCTTTGATGCAATGGTATCTACCCAAGAAAAATGGGACCCAGTTTATTATAGCTTGGTATTATGGATTCAGCAAAAGCAACATCAGAATGAGTTGCCTCTGTTGCTGTCTTGTTTTTAGATGCTTGCTGCTTCTTCCGACTCTGTTATTGAATCCTCAATCTAACATGGCCCGGCTCCTTGAGCAGTAGAGCCCAGAGGGCTGCTGTGTTACATTAATTGGAAGGACACATGTTGTAACTCCTTAACAGACCAGTTGGGGTTAATTTCTTAGAAGTACAGTGAACAGTGAGGAGGAGAGTTATAGACCGGAATGACATAGACAGGCTGGTGAAATAGGCAGACATGTGGCAGATGAAATTTAACACAGAAAAGTGTGAAGTGATGCATTTTGGTAGAAAGAATGAGGAGAAGACATATAAATTAAATGGTACAATCCTAAAGAGGGTGCACGAACAGAGAGACCTGGGGGTATGTGTGCATAAATCGTTGAAGGTGGCAGGGCAGGTTGAGAAAGCAGTTCAAAAGGCTTACGGGATTCTGGGCTTCATAAATAGAGGTATAGAGTACAATAGTGTGGAAATTATGATGAACCTGTATGAAACACTGGTTCGCCCTCAACTGGAGTATTGTATCCAATTCTGGGCACCACATTTTAGGAAGGGTGTGAAGGCCTTAGTGAAGATGCAGAGAAGATTTATGAGAATGATTCCAGGAATGAGGGACTTCAGTTACGTTGATAGACTGAAGAATCTGGGGTTGTTCTCCTTGGAGCAGAAAAGAGTGAGAGGAGATTTGATAGAGGTGTTCAAAATCATGAGGGGTCTGGACAGAGTAGATAGAGAGAAACTGTTCCCATTGGCAGAAGGGTCGAGAACCAGAGGGCACAGATTTAAGGTGATTGGCAAAAGAACCAAAAGCGGCATAAGAAAAGACTTTTTTCCGCAGCGAGAGGTTAAGATCTGGAATGCAGTGCCTGAAAGGGTGGTGGAGGCAGACTCAATTTTATCTTTCAAAAGGGAGTTGGATATGTAAGTATCTGAAGGAAAAAAAATGCAGGTTTACAGGGAAAGGGTGGGGGTTAGCGGGACTAGCTGAGAGTCGGCACGGGTTCGACGGGCCGAATGGCCTTCTTCCATGCTGTAACCATTCTATGATTCTATGATTCTATAATTTCAATGCACTGAGATGGGTTCTTTTGTGCATTCAAAGAAAATACCAAATATATCAGGAATAGATTTTCCACATCAACCCAAAATTCTAACTTTGAACATTTTCTTTAAAGTGGAACGCTTCGATTTGGCAATTGTTGATTTTTGACACTGTGTGCCAACATAATCATTCTGTGACAGTATTCTGTATCTAGATGCAAGTCTGCTGGTGAACTGAACCAGATTTATAAGGTGAACAAGACGTGGGTTTGGTGGCTGGGTGGGAAACTCACAAAAAAGTGTGTCTCAGCTCTCCTTGGTCATGTGGACATCAGTAGGATTATATGTGCCAGTCTCATTGGCTGCACAAGACTCACATTTAAGGTGTAGATGAAGTGGAGGAAAGCTTCACTTCAGTTTTCTAAACCAAGCTCTGAGAGCCAACTCTGGCTGTCACTTAGCATCCAATCCTAAACCAACAGTCTAGATTATTCTTAGCCATGGCTCAGCTCCATGTGACTGAATTTTAAAAACCTGTAAAAGTGCAAACCTAAACACACTCAGAATGTTGCCGATGTTAAAGAGGATCATTACACTTGTAGTATGCAGAGAGAATATTCTTTTAGAAGCTTACTTTTTCAGTAAAATTATGATTATATGAATTCACTTAATTTAGTCTGGCTAGCAACACAATCATCATCATCATCATCATAGGCAGTCCCTTGGAATCGAGGAAGACTTGCTTCCACACTTAATGAGTCCTTAGGTGGGTGAACAGTCCAATACGAGAGCCACAGGTGGGACAGACAGTCATTGAGGGTAAGGAAGGGTGGGACAGGTTTGCCGCATGTTCTTGCCGCTGCCTGCGCTATATTTCTGCATGCACTCGGTGATGAGACTCGAGGCGCTCAGCGTCCTCCCGGATGCACTTCCTCCACTTAGGGTGGTCTTTGGCCAGGGACTCCCAAGTGTCGGTAGGGATGTTGCACTTTATCAGGGAGGCTTTGAGGGTGTCCTTGTAACATTTCCTCTGTCCACCTTTGGCTCGTTTGCCATGAAGGAGTTCCGATTAGAGCGCTTGCTTTGGGAGTCTTGTGTCTGGCGTGCGGACAATGTGGCCTGCCCAGTGGAGCTGGTTGAGTGTGGTCAGTGCTTCAATGCTGGGGGTGTTGGCCTGGTCGAGGACACTATTGTTGGTGCATCTGTCCTCCCAGAGGATTTGTAGGATCTTGCGGAGGCATCGTTGGTGGTATTTCTCCAGCGACTTGAGGTGTCACAACAAAGAGCGTGTTTTATTAGCAAAATGGAAAATCTTATCACTTAGCCGCAAAGGCCTTATTAATGTGTTGTGCATTACGAACTCTGTTGGAC
Organism: Pristiophorus japonicus; assembly: GCF_044704955.1. Taxonomy (NCBI): domain Eukaryota; kingdom Metazoa; phylum Chordata; class Chondrichthyes; family Pristiophoridae; genus Pristiophorus; species Pristiophorus japonicus. The sequence goes on from NC_091993.1 coordinate 86,678,919, forward strand.
TTTTTGAAAATCACTGGGTATTTAAATGAATCAGTATATCATTCAGTAGCCTACAGACCCTTACTATATGGCAAATTGAACACATTTTTTTAATAGGGTAGTAACATTTTCTCCCAATAAAATCAAAAGATGTGTAGTTAATAATTCATGACCCATTAAAAAAATGTAATTAACATTTTTCCTTGAACGTCTACAGTTCTCATAGAAAATTGAGAGTTTGACCAGTTATGTTTTGTAAAATTATTTTTTGTTCAACCTCCAACTATATTTACATCCAATGGGTAATGCACAGGGACATTCAATGGTGACTTGGTGGAGAAATGCTGATCTTGGTTGGAATACAGTCTAAACAGATGGGCTGAAGAGTTCCCTTGTGGGGAGTCATTGAGAGATGGTGCAAATGGACGTAAATTCAGCGTTACCAGTTAGAAAAAAAATGAAAAGAAAAAATAACTTTCTTTGGTGACCAAGAGGACAAAGGTCAGAGGTCAAATCAGATGAGGCAGATTTCCAGTTAGTGGAAGATAAGGTTAAAAATGAAATTACAAAACAGAAGACCACAAATGTTTTCTAACATTATCAGAAATTCTGTTGAATGAAGCTTGACAGCAAATGGACTCTTTCCAAAGGTTGCATGTCAGTGCTTCATTTGTTTTCCCACTGTTCATCCGTTTCCCCCTTGGGAAGGAGGATAGTTGCAAAGTGAGGCAAAAGAAAGTTAAATACAGTCACAGGCGTGGTACATTATTCACTAATAAAAATCCAGTGAAGCAGAAACATACTTAATAATCACTTTGTCAATCTTAATTTAAAAGCACCTTCTGTAACTACATGGATGACTTACTGAGCTTATGGGCAACAGAAACTTTCTGAGACACGACACAGTACAGAATTTGCCGCTCCTGCAATGGCTTCTCTTCCCACTCTCGCATTGTTACCTCTGGTGTCCCCCAAGGATCGATCCTTTGCCCTCTCCTATTTCTCATCTATATGTTGCCCTTTTGCAATATCATCCGAAAACTCAGAATCAGTTTCCACATGTACGCTCTGACAACACACTGCTCTACCTCTCCACCACTTCTCTCGATCCCTCCATGGTCTCTAAATTGTCAAACTGCTAGTCCGACATCCAGTACTGGATGAGCAGAAACTTTCTCTAATTAAATATTGGGAAGATCGAAGCCATTGTCTTTGGTCCATGCCACAAACTGCGTTCCCTAAGTACTGACCCCATCTCTCTCCCTAGCATCAATCTGAAACTAAACCACACTGTTCGCAAACTAGGCGTCATATTTGACCCTGAAATGAGCTGCCGGCCACATATCCGCAGCATAACTAGAATCGCCTATTTCCACCTCCGTCCCTGCCTCAGCTCGTCTGCTGCTGAAACCATGCCTTTGTTACCTCTAGACTTGACTAGTCCAACTCACTCCTGGCTGGCCTCCCACATTCTAAACTACGTAAACTTGAAGTCATCCAAAACTCGGCAGCCCGTGTCCTAACTCGCACCAAGTCCCGATCACCCATCACTCCTGTGCTCGCTGACCTACATTGGCTCCCGGTTAAACAACACCTCAATTTCAAAATTCTCATCCTTGTTTACAAATCCCTCCATATCCTTGTCCCTCCCTATCTCTGTAATCTATTTCAGCATCACAACCCCACGAGATGTCTGTGTTCCGCAAATTCTGCCCTCTTGGGCATCCTAGATTAGAACTGCTCAATCATTGGTGGCCGTGCCTTCTGTTGCTTGGGCCCTAACTCTGGAAGTCCCTCCCTAAACCTCTCCACCTCTCTATCTCTCTTTCCTCCTTTAAGACGCTCCTTAAAACTGACCTCTTTAACCAAGCTTTTGATCACCTGCACTAATTTCTTTTTATGTGGCTCGGTATCAAATTTATCCATTTTGTCTTATAACACTGCTGTGAAGTGCCTTGGGATGTTTTACTACGTTAAAGGTGCTATATAAATAAAAGTTGTTGTTGTTGCTGTTATAGGAGTCGAAATTCGGTGACACTGTTTTTGAGCTGGTGTCATCGTCTGAATGGAGATTTTAACGCCGGGCGACTGTTGCTGCCTCCAACCGTTTGGTGCCTGAAAAGGGTATTGCAGCATTAAATCAGGCATTGCACTCTACTCGAGAGGCGGTAAGCGGTGGTAAGTGGGATGGCCATTGAGGCAGCAACATCCAGGCGGCAATCATCATTTGTAACTGCACCATAGACATACTGCCGCCACCTGGATTCAATTGAGGCGGTGATTGGTCGCAGAACCGCCTCGAGCGTATATTTGCTTCCTACGCACTCACTCACTCACAGGGTGAAGATGGCAGATGCAGCAGCAGCTCGCCAGCGCACTCACCGTTTCTCCGACGCCGCTCTCAATGCAGTGCTTGATGCACTGGAGAGGCATCGAGAATTACTCAGCACGGAAGCTGGAAGGAGGCCACAGGCCCAAAAACTCAAAGGCTCTGGTGGGAGGGTCACTGAAATAGTGTCAGCGACTGACACCGTGCCCAGGACAACAATCTAATGTCAGCAGAAGTGAATAGACATGACTCTGTTGGTGAGGGTGAGTATATTTTCAGTAACCTGAGCATGCTATGCTCTGAGTTCAATGTGCAGTCTCTCCTCAATGTGAATGTGGCTGACCCTATGCTCGACGTGGGTGAGGCCAGATGCAAGGTTCGCATTTGCAGCCTCACCCACTTCAAGGGCCTGCATGCGCTGTTAACCTTCCTACTCCGTTGTGGAGACCCACCCCTCATTTTGTTACCTCCTGAGTCTTCATATGCATCTGGCAGACACTATCCTCACAGTAACTATTAGGTCCTCGCTTCCTCATTCAAGCTTTGCCATATCAAATACTCACAGCTAATGGAAGTTACATCGACCTTTAAAGACTCATACACTAGCATGTTCTGAACTATGTAAGGCACGTCGGACAGACGGATAGAAGGGCACTAACTCTGATGTTCTCTTTAATCATACAGGCCAAGCTCGCACAGATCAGAACATACCAGATTCAGAGTGGAGCAGGGAACTCTGAGGTGCACTAGGGTGGAGCACTGCGTATCGACCCTGATGGGCGCACAAGTGGGTGTGGTGGCAGTGGGTGAGGCCGAGCCCCCTCGGGACAGTGACGGTATGTTGAGTTCCTTTGCAGCCTCTAGCAGGCCACTTAGCCCTGACACCACAATCCTTCACCACTGTCCATGAGACTGGTATTTGCGAACACCTTTCCCAGTCCTGGCCCCCTTCCATACAGATAACCACTCTTCTCTGGCTTTATGCTTTCAGATGATGACACAGACGGCTGGGGCCTGCACATCAGCCTTCCATTGGGTGACGGTGGAGAGGACAAGGAGGTGGAAAACACCTCTCTGGACATGACAGAGGATCCAGCGTCCTCAGAGAGCCGGGCCAGCAGCTATTTGACGGAAGGCATGGTCAGGGAGATGGAGGTGGGTGATGCTACAGGACCCAGTGGCCTGCAGCAATGCCACAAGGGAAGGGAGATCAGAGGGCCAGCTCCCCGGAGGGTGATTAAGCGCCTGAGTGATGCTCAGCAGCACTCTGATGATGAGCCCGAATTAAAGGATCTCGCAAGACAGTCGTTGCAGATGCACAACAATCTGCTGGATGTTTTGTCAATGGTGCCCAAGAGTGTCAATGCACTTGCTTTGAGTGTGGTGGAGGCTGCCTCAACCTTTGCATTTGTCTCTCAGCAACCCATCGAGCCCATCCTTGGTAGATACCAATTGATGATGGATGCTTCAAGTGACCATGGGGTCCCAGACCCTAACCCTAACCCAAATCCTAACCCACACCCAAATCCTAACCCACCATGGGGTCCCAGACATGGTGGACAGGTTATTGAGCTTCAGGCTGACGCTATGGTAGGCCTGCATACTCTCATGTCGTCAGTGTGTGGTGGCATCAATCAGCTCTGTGGTGTGCTGCAGTGGCATTCTGTCCTGATGCAGAGCCAACTTGAATCCATGCAGACACTGAACGCTGCCATCGTGTCTGGGGGCCTCATCAATTGCACGGGGAACTAACGTTGGCGAAGCACGGCAGCAATCTGTGCTCAGCCACCTAGCTCCAGATGCTGAGGCTCTGCTCCGGGGAGAAGGAACGTGATGTCCTCTTTCAGGACGACATCGTTCTGCCCTTGCCCCTGTTTCTTTCTGCAACCCATCCACCACAGAGTGCTGCCGTCCATGCTGAGGTGATGCAGTCCGCAGCCGGACCTTCCAGAGCCCGAGCTGGTGCGGAACGTCCTGCTAGGCCATCAGCTGTGGCAGCGGCACCAACACAGCAACCTTCTACCAGCCTTGCTGCAGGCACTGAGACCCCATTGAGGAGGAACCCCAAAACAGCCCTCCAGTTGGGAGAGCAAGCAAAGATGCAAAAGTCTGATCCATATCTTTCCACCAGGATTCCTGCATACATCAAATAGTGCAACAGAAACTTTCTTGATTTATAGCATTTCTGCATCATGGCGGGAAAATGCTTTTAAAGCCGCTTTGGTGTGAGATAGAAAATTCCATGTACAGAATGAAAGTTTGTATCGATGTCCAACAAGCCTCAAATCCTACCACCGACTATATGACTATTTAGTTGCTTCCTTCACAGGTATTACGGTTTTAAAGGGCCATTAGATTATGTAATGAGTAGAAATTAGACTGGATAAGTAAAGATTTATTCATTTTGAATTCAATTCGCCAATTCCAACTGTTCAACATCAAAGGGAGCAGTGTTGCTCACATGCCTATATTGTGCCATTGTGATCAATTACTCCACACTTTTGTCTTCACCACAGTTTCTCATGTAATGACCAGCAGCAGCCCTTAAGGAACTGCTGCCTTACTGGATGTTGGACTCCCCAACCCGGTGTGCTACAGACTAAGTTCTTTGGCCAAACCTTTCCTGCATTTGTAACCCGTTGAAATTAGGGGGAAGGATTTCAATAGGGACAATGAACCAGGTCCGTCTTCAGTGCTGCATGTACAGGTAAGCCAACACATTGGTCCAGTTTGACCTTGTTTCTCTCATTGTCGGAAAGTTGGGGTGAATATCTGTAACAGCTTGCAAGGTTCACTGTGTACGATTGGCTTGGCAAGTCAGTTGCTGTCTATTTGATGGAGAGGCCCCAGCCAATTATTATGCAGAGTGAGCATATTTATCCTAAGCTGCCAGATTGTCAAAACTACTTCAAAATTCGAGACAAAAATCTTGCCACTTTATCTTAAACTATATCGCAAATGAGGATCAAGTTATGGAAGGTACTATTTGGGGGTTTCAATTTGAAGAAAGGGTTACACTGGAATAGAGACAGGTCTTGCTTCATATGAAGTAAGAAAACTGAGAAAATAATGACTGCATCCGGAGAGCCTACTGATGATCGACACTGAATAAATTAGACAGTGAATGGGCATGAGGTCTACCTTTACAGAATAGAGATCTTGCTCTGCTGACAGAAACAGCAGTCACCAGCAACATGTGCAATTAATTGAAGCAATCTTATGTACGGAGATATTTTTAACAGGAAGCATTGGAAACGATGTATCCACAAAAATAAGTTCGCACAACTTTCACTAACAGCTTTACTGTGAGATTCACACGAATCACATTTGTGTTTGTTGATTAACTACACATTTCAATTATTATTATGTTTTGTAGCCATGTCATATAGCCCTTTTGATTGAATCATTTAATTGGAGGGGCCTTTTTAACCCTGCCCGACTGGCAGGAACAGGACAGGCAGGCAGTTAAAATCACCCGTGAGACTGAGATCCAACTCTCTCACTGCAGTTTGCACCTTTAACCTGCAGCTTCTGAGAATGTGAGAGGGCCACCGGCTGGAAACTGTCTGAGTCCTTCCCTAAATATGCAGTTTGGGCTCCGTTTATGGCATCAGGCCCTACCTGCTATTTTAACCAGAGGCCTGCATGGGGAAACTGTTTAGGTTTCCCCACCAGGCCATCTTATTGGGAAGAGAAGTTAGGCCTAGTAGAGGCCTAAAAAAGAATATTTTATTACTTTTTGGATTTTCTTTGTGGGGTAGGAAGAGAAAGAGTGCTTCTCCTGTCCTGGGCTTCACCCCTGTCCCTGATCCCGCAAAATCCTCTCGTACCCTCTCGAGTACCAGTGACCGTTCCTTTGATCCTTGGTGGAGTCTACTGCTGCCCACGTTGAGCCGTGCAGGGTGCCACTTCACAGTTTCAGGCAGAAACATATGCAGAAGAGGACTTGGAGTTAAAATCTCCCGGGCTGTACGCTGCTGAGGTCGGGATAGTTTGTCGCTTGCATGACTGCCACCCCATATTAAAATTAGGCCTTGTGTGTTTACTATAAACTGTTACAACATTTTACACTCCACCCCACCCGGAGCCATGCGATCTCCTGGGAGAGGCAAAAAAAAGATAAAAACCCAGGCCAATAGGGGAAAAAAATCTGGGAAAATTCCTCTCTGACCCATCCAGGCGCTCGAACCTAGTCCAGGGGATCACTCTGGCTGTATTATATTCTGTGGTGTACTTACCATCGTGTCTGCGCCAATGAACAAGAGGTTATTGAGTCTAATCCCACTTACCAGCTCTAGGTCCGTAACCCTGCAGGTTACGGCACTTCAAGTGCACATCCAAGCACCTTTTAAATGTGGTGAGGGTTTCTGCCTCCACCACTCTTCCAGGCAGCGAGTTCCGGATGCCCACAACTCAATTACATGAGTATTGGATGTGGATGTTTATCACTACTGCCCTGTAGACCATAAGCTTGGTGCCAGATTTGAGGTCCTTGTCCTCAGTCGACCGAAGGCTGCGCTGGCACACTGGAGGCCGTGTTGGACCTGATCATCGATGTCTGCCCTTGCTGATAGTAGGCTCCTGAGGTATGGAAAATGGCCCATGTTGTTTAAAGCCGCGCTGTGAATTTTGATGACCGGGGGCCAGTGCTGTGTGGCGGGGTCAGGTTGGTGGAGGACCTTTGTCTTACAGATGTTTAGTGTAAGGTCCATGCTTTCGTATGCCTCGGTCCCCACTGACACCTGGGAATCCCTGGCCCAAGACCGTCCTAAGTGGAGGAAGAGCATCCGGGAGGGCATTGAGCACCTCGAGTCTCGTCACCGAGAGCATGCAGAAAACAAGCGCAGGCAGCGGAAGGAGCGTGCGGCAAACCAGACTCCCCACCCACCCCTTCCTTCAACCACTGTTTGTCCCACCTATGACAAGAGACTGTAATTCCCGTATTGGACTGTGCAGTCACCTGAGAATTCATTTTTAGAGTGGAAGCAAGTCTTCCTCGATTTCGAGGGACTGCCGATGATGATGATGATGGTGGATGTGCAAGCATGGGTGGGTGTTTGCAGGGTGTGGGTAGACTGGGATCCAAAGGGGTAATAATAATAGGAAGGGGGTTAAGGGAAACAATTGCTTAAATTGAACTTGGAACTGGCATTAAATTTCTTTTTACGTGCTGACTATGCTTTTACTATCTCGGTAAACATGCAATGAGCACTTTAAAAGAACTTAAAGCTAGTTTCTGGCTGACAGTCGGGCAGAGATTGGTGGTGGGGAATGGTTTCCTTGAGTGCTTGAGATCAGGAGGTAGATCAGGAGGTAGATCAGGAGGATCAGGAGATAGTGTGGAGTGGTAATGGGGGGAGAAGGATTGGCTTGGGTATTCAGGGTGAGTGTAGGTGGGAGTTGGAGGGAGAGGAGAGGAGAATGGAAGTGTAAACCTTCATCAATTTCCCTCACGCTCTCTCTCAACAGTGTTAGAAAAAGGTTTCCCACCAGAGGTAGGGAATTCTCTGCCACTAAAGTGCATTCAAAACTTATGCTGTAATTACTGTCTGGGAGGAACAAGACAGAGAGTGAATCACATGGTATAATCACCCAATCAGGGGTACTTAGAATGAATTTCAATAAATCAAGAGAATTTGCATACATTGGCTGAAAATGTCAATCCATTTTAATTTCCTGTGATTGGCTGATTGTATCGTATGATTCAATCCCGTCCTTGCTCCTCCCATTTGGCAATAACACCAACAACTTGTATTTATATAGCGCCTTTAACATGGTGAAGCGTCCCAGGAGTACAGGAGTATTATGAGACAAAGAAATTGATGCCGAGCCACATAAGGAGAAATAAGGCAGGTGACCAAAAGCTTGGTCAAAGTGGTAGATTTTAAGGAGTGTCTTGAAGGAGGAAAGAGAGGCAGCGAGGCGGAGAGGTTTAGGGAGAGAACTCCAGAACTTGGGGCCTAGGTAACAGAAGGCATGGCCGCCAGTGGTTGAGTGATTATAATCAGCGATGCTCAAGAGGGCAAAATTAGAGGAACGCAGACATCTCGGAGGGTTGTGGGGCTGGAGAAGATTACAGTGATAGGGAGGGGTGAGGCCATGGAGTGATTTGTAAACAAGGATGAGAATTTTGAAATCGGGCATTGCTTAACTGGGAGCCAATGTAGGTCAGCGAGCACAGGGATGATGGGTGAGTGGGGCTTGGTGCGAGTTAGGACATGAGCAGCCGAGTTTTGGACCACCTCTAGTTTATAGTGGTTATAATAATGCTATAATCACTATGTATTTTACAGATATGTAATAGGAAGTTACAAAAAAGTGTTTCATGAAAGTTTCGAAGCAAATGCCCGACTGCACAGTTTTTATAAGAATGTTTCAACCTATCAAGACAAATTCCAATTTTCTTCTCTCCTCTCCTGAGGGCATGGGCTCATGTTGGTGTACAGTTCCACATACACCAGCCACCTGCCAGTACCTTGCCCAAGTGGTCATTTTCCATGTGTTGAAATTCCTGTTTCTCAAAGTCTTCTCTGCAGAATTCTGCCTGACATTGAGACAAGTGGGAAGATATCAGGCTAGGTAATTGTTGCACAGCGCACCCTCTAGTTGCTATCAAATTCTGAATAGTAAGGCTGAGTGCATGCTGATCGGGAGATTTTCTTTTAAATATGTACCCCACAATTGTTTTTGCTTTTTACCTGAGAATAGAGCAAAATTTGACAAGGCTGGCTTAAAGTCAGCTCCTGATCAAGATGTAAACAGGCTAATAATTTGGCAGTCAATAGCAGCTAACACGCTTTATCTAAGGGAAGCATATCTGAGTCAACAAATGTCCAGTACCATTTTAGAGTAATCTCTGCATAGTGGAAGCAATTGTTTTCAATTAACAAGTATGGTGCTTTACATTGAAGATAATTCCCCCTAGTAGCTCAGTGTGACTGATTCAACATACTTTTAGAAACAGGAATTTCAACACGTGTAAAATGGCCATTTGGGCAAGGTGCTGGCAGATGCTGCTGTCTGTGGAACTGTATCCCACCTGAAAGGACCAGAGGTTCCCATCTCTCATTGTTCACCTATGAATTATAAAGCTCTATCGGCCCTCCAGAGGTCATCCAGAATGGAAGGTGTATATGTCTCCACAGGGATGAAAGCAAATCTGAAGGCACTAACCCTCGCTCCTCAACCGCTGTTGTGGGCTTTTCAACAGCTGAATTAAAAAGCCCAGGTGATGATCATCTTCCCAATATCTGTAGAATGGTATCTGATGGCCAAGGCTTGAGGAAAAGGAGAAAGTAAAATACCTTAAAAACAGGGCGAGTGAAAAGATAAATTTTACTGCTGTGAGTTTCCTTAAGAAAAATAATTACAAAATATATGATTTGTAAGGTATTGAAGGTAAAAATCAAATTACTTCAAAATGGCCTCTTGACCCTGCTCAGGAAGTATTGGATTTTCAAAAAGGATAACACATTGCCATTCTCAGCACTAAGATAACCTGTTCTGTACAGCCCACATTCCTTTCGGCAAATTTGCTATAGAACTGAATCTCATAAAAGCCTACTTCAGCCGTTGCAGAGATGAAACAACGATTAGCTACACATTAATCTTTCAGTACAATACATTAGTTACTTCAATGAGAGTCTGGAAACTGAGGACAGCAGTGCAGTTTTTCTGTCTTAAGAAGAAAAATAACTTATTATCTTACCTTAATCTTGCAGCACCAGATTATTCTGACTTTAATGGAACTTCTGTATTTATTGAACTGCACAATAAATTTAATATATCCTAATCCCTCATGAAGGTACTCTTTATGAAATAATTTTAATTTAATTGTGTGCATCTATGTTTAAAGGGTTAAGGTGGAGATGCGTCAATGTAACAGGATTTATCCCTTCCTACCTGATTTATGGGTCAGGTGCACTGACAGACATGATAATGAGCCTATCACTACTGTCACTGCACCAACTGCTGCCTGGGAAACTAGGTCAGGCTGCAGGTGGATGAATATGTGTATCTTCAGTTCCTTCACTCCTTCACATTCAAAATGTCAGCACTGATTTGATATAAAGAATATTTCTCAATACCCAGAAATCTCTTTTCAAGTTTGGCATATTGTTAGCTAGAGTATTACAATATACGCAGCATTAACATCGAGTGTGCTGAAGTGCTCGACGACTATTAATATCCTAGAGTCAGGAAAGAAACAGAAAAAGAAAATCGTACTGTTGGTTCCAAAGGGAAAAGGGAGCAACTGCACACACAACCTTCTCCTGGACTCTCCATTAGAAATGACAGTTCAGTTCTCAGTGAGGTCTACGATGACGAAGCTTCCGGTGACAGCTCTGACAGCTTCCATGTCAGCTCATATTACTGCCACGGAAGCTCAGATGGCTGGCATCTTGCCTCTGGCATCCAACGTTAACAGAGGTTTCCAGAGCATCACATCACTCTTGCACTCTGTTCTCGTGCAGAGCAGTAGGAGTGAAGAGTCGCAGCCACAGCAGAGTGGCATTGGCTCCATGGGGCAACCACCTGCTACCCTCTCTCAGGATGACAGTGTGTCTGCTCCCTCACCACCCGCTCTGCCAATGCCCTTGTCAGTGCCATACAGCCAACTGGGCTGGACTTCCCCAGGCCACACTGAGATGCTGCTGTCTGCAAAGCCCAGAATTGCTCGAGGCCATCCAACACGGCCATCTGAAGCGTCAGTGAAAGCTCAGAAACCTTCCATCTCCTAAGCTGGGGATACCCTTCGTAGGAGCAGTAAGGATAGGTGAATGAATGCAGAAGACAGACGTTAAGGGGTTTACACAAGGGTCATTCTTCATTCTGCAAGTTGACTGTAGTCCAACTGTGAAATGAGTTTGTACAGTAAACTTTTTTCTCTGGAATTGGTGATGGGGGAGACAGAGCAATTTCACAATGTTAGACCTTTATTTTAATATGACAACAAGATTTTTGAATACTCTTGGTGCGTGCCTTGGACGTCTAGGGGTGGATGATCCAATATGGAGGCCAGCGCATTTCTGCTGTGGAATGGACATGTGCGCACCACCCACCATATTGGATGTTTAGATTATTGTTCAGATTGGCAAATATTATAAATCATTATTATTTTTTGGGAAATCATGCAGATCTACTGAAAAAAATTTTGCAGATAGATTTAAGAGTTCACAATATAGTCCTTAAATTCATAGAAATATTTTATAAACTTGCCATTTTACAAATGTGATTCTACTGCCAAATAAAATACTAAAAAAAACAATAAGCTGATAAAAATGACAAATGATGGGAAAGATCTAACTTATTTTCATAGGGAGAGGTGGTAATTCCATTATCTCAGTGCCATGCTGATGACGGAATTGGGGTCTTAGAGCAAAGGAAATGTGCCGGTGATAATGGGACGGTCGCGGGGTGCTGATGACTCCAGTTCTAGTTCTAAACTCTGCAGGGGAAAGAGGCTTTCAGCCTCTTCCCTGTCAAGCCGTCTAAGAATTTTATACGTTTCGTTTTATAAGGTTCACCAGACTGATTCCTGGGATGGGTATTGTCCTATGAATAGAGATTGAGTAGACTAGGGCTATATTCCCTATAGTTTAGAAGAATGAGAGATGATTGAAACATAAAATTCTTAAGCGACTTGACAGGGTAAATGCAGGGAGGATGTTTCCCTTGGCTGGGGAGTCTAGAACCAGGGGTCAGTCTTAGAATAAGGGGTCAGCCATTTAGGACTGAAATGAGTAGAAATTTCTTCACTCAGAGGGTTGTGAATCTTTGGAATTCTCTACCCCAGTGAGCTGTGGATGCTCAGTTGGTGAGTATATTCAAGACAGAGATCGATAGTTTTTTGGATACTAAGAGAATCAAGGAATATGGGGATAGTGTGTGAAGGGGTAGTTGAGGTAGAAGATCAGCCACGATATGTTTTAATGAGATCACCTCTCATTCTTCTAAACTCCAGAGAATATGGGCCCATTGTACTCAACCTCTCCTCATAGGAAAACCCTCTCATCTCAGGAGATGAGCGCATAACATTCATAAACAGGTGCAAAAATAATTTAGCTTCAACTCTCCATTGTAATGACTGGATAGCAAATATCTGGAAAATGTGACACCATCTTTAAAATTCAAATCCATAGCTCAAGCAATGGTATTGCTGCATATCTATCAATGCCATACTACTTAATATTTGCACATAACCCATCTTTTGTCTTTTTTCAGTTATAGTCTTTGGTGCTAAACTTTCAGCTCCCAAGTTCCAAATAAACTTGACATGTTCTTCCTCCTTCTAAATGTGTTTAAATCAAGACTTATTGTGCCATCTCCTACGCTAACACATTCTTTCCCAGAACCCCCAAATTGTGGAACCCCTTAGCTCTCATTGCTTTACCTTCCTCCTACAATCTACATGTTTGGAAAATCCACAGTTTGCTTGGCTTACCTCACCTCAGGGTATCTCTTGCAGCCAGTGGTGCAACTGGGGGTCATGTGGGGGCTGGCCCCTAGCTGGTCTTACACAGATGCAATGTTTCCAACTGGCTCTTTAGGTGGAGTAAACCACTCCTGCACCAAATGTACAAGAGCTTTCTAACCATATGAAACTTGATACATATGCACCCTCGTGCAAGTTCTCAATTATTAACCCATGAATCCCACTATGTTCTTATCCTACATGGACATTAATATGAACATTAAAGACTGCTTTTTTCATAAATAATTTATTTGAAGGTGAAATCTTTGAATTTTGATTGCTGTAACCAAAATTGGGAAAATGGATAGCATATTCAGTGTGCCTCTATCCCTCAGGTTTTTGACGGTGGATGAAAAAAAGGATGTCAGAGAAGTTTTACAGCACCAGAAGCGATCTATCTTCACCCACCATTATCAAGTGTTTACAGATACAGATAGATATCTGGAAATATAAGAAGGGAACTGTCTTAATAGGATAAGTTTCACCCACCAGAGAAGAAGTGATAAAGTTGTGCAGTGTGCAGACCTGCAATGCAACTGTATTATCATTGGAAGTCAGAACCTCCTTCAACTTCAACTGCAGGTTCTTCCAGGTTGGTACAGAGGACATTTGCAACATCAGTCAATTTGGAGTGCAAAAATGCATAAAGCATTTGTTCACCAGGGCATAAACCTTCTTCATTTTCACAAGGTAAGGCAATAGCACGTTGCAGGATTTCCCAAAGCCCTGAGCAGTCTGATATATCTATATGGCTTTTCAGATTCCTAGATACAGGGTCACAGTATCCACAAACTCCAAGGGCTTCTACTTCATCAATATTGAGGTGGCCATTGACCAGTAGCTCAGGTAATGCAGGTCAATGCCTGCTTCATGGAATTGGTGCCCTGCTGCAGTAAGGGCATCCATGGTAAACATTCAAAGGGCTGAAAGGCTGTCTGAGTGCTTCACATGGAACAAAAGTCAATATGTAATAAGGCATGAAGAAGCAACTTATGGCACGCATATGTTTCTCATCTACTTGATAATAAGGTGGATCATCTTACCATGGCTTTTTTCTTCAGGCCTGAAATGTGGTGCCAATGTCTCTAGGGGCACAGACTGAATTGAAGTTTGCCAGAATTGTCAGGCACTGTTCATTGCTTTCCTGCAGGGAGGGTGCTCTGAAATGCCAATCAAGCAATTTCCCTCTTCCCCTCACCTCTATCAGCAGCAGTCCTATTGCAGCATAAGGAGAATCTAAGGGTGCTGTTTTGCTGGCACTGCATTGTCAGTCTGCAGATCGGAAACAAGTGGCAAAAACATCTTTCCAAAATTCTCCTACCCTTTAAATATAGTGCTGGATCTTGAACTTCTGAATCAATGAGCTCTCTGTGAATGGTGAATTACACAATGCTTTTAATATGTAATTAGATCCAACCCCAGGTGACTCATTGCAGTCGGACATACATCACTCGGATATATGTATAGCCCACTGCAATGTTCCTCCATCATCTGTCACTGTCATGAAAAATCTTGCCCAACTCCCCTTCTACTCTTCTCAACCTTAGTATTGTTTTCCACTATGACCCCTAACCCTTCATCTATGCTTAGTAAAAATAATTCAAGGTAAAACCTGGCTATGATGGGCATTGGAAAGAGTCAGTATTCCATACAATATCATAATGGTACAAATCTCAGTTGGTCTTTAAAGACCCCCATGAAGATTGGAAAACTTGAAATTGCTTCATCTATATTCTGTTCACTTGTTTAAATTATTCTGAGCATGTTACTAATATTGGCCCCAAGTTTCGGCCCGCGCCGAAAACGGCGCACCTCTGAGCTGGACGCCTGTTCTTCGTGCCTAAAAGTGCGCTAAAAAAAACTCCGATATTCTCCGGCTCCTCGGAGCTCGATCTCCGCTTGGCGCGGCGCGCTCTTCTCAGCGGGGGGCGGAGCCAAACAATCGCGCCGATTCTGTAAGTAGTGGGGGGCGGGTCCAATTTAAATGAGCCTTCGTGGTGCCGGCAACCCTGCGCGTGTGTGTTGGAGCGTGTGCGCACGCGCAGTGTCAAACAAACATTGGCACTTGGCTACTTTTAAAAGGACTCGGCTGCCGTCGAGTCACTGACGCCGCCCCTAAAGCGTGGCCGAATGACCTCAAGCACCATAAAGAGCTGTGTGTGTCAGGTGTTGATTCTTCGGCTGCCGGCCAGCCACTGACGCCGCTGATATCCTATGGCCGAATGGCCTCACGTCCGTCCGCTGCTGATTCTTTGGCTGCTGGCCAGCCACTGACGCCGCCCCTAAAGCGTGGCCGAATGGCCTCAAGAACCTTAATGAGCTGCGTGTGTCCTGTGTTGATTCTTCGGCTGCCGGTCAGCCACTGACACCGCTGCTATCTCATGGCCAAATGGACTCGAGTCCGTCCGGTGTTGCTTCTTTGCGGCCAGCCACGAAGAGAATGAAGGCCTGCCTCAAGCTCAGCTCGAAGGCTGCTTGCTGCTGCTGCCGTCAAGACACTGACGCCACACCCCTGCCTGTCTCCAACATGAAAGGCCTGCCTGAAGCACATCAGCTCGAAGGCTGCTGTTATTTCACACAGGTAGGAACATGGTTTATTTAATCTTTTTGCTTATAAATTTTTATTTAGGTTGAATTTATTTGTATAATATTTGAATAAGTATAACTAAGGATTGAATGTAGAATTTAATGACTTCCCTTCCCCCCCCCTCCCCTCCCCACCTCGTTCCTTACGCCTAATTTGTAACCTACGCCTGATTTTCTAAAGTGTAGACAAGGTTTTTTCGAACGTACGAAAATCTTCACTTACTCCATTCTAAGTTAGTTTGGAGTAAGTTTTCACTGCCGAAACTTTGAAAACAGGCGTAAGTGACCGGATACACCCCCTTTTGAAAAAAAAATTCTGTTCCAAAGTGAAACTGCTCTAACTGATTAAAACTGGAGCAAACTAAATGCCGAGAATTCCGATTTCTAAGATACTCCGTTCTACACCAGTTGCTCCTAAAAATCAGGAGCAACTGAGGCCGAAACTTGGGGCCATAATGTTGCAATGTGCCATCCAGCTAGTCTGTATGGATGTCGACAACTTGTAGGTCATTTGCATAGTCATCGGCAACCGGAAATAACAACCCATCCAGAAATATATATATCGAACAGATCTTTAAAATCCTAGACTATTGCCATTCTTCCTGAAACTGGAACTCCGTAAGCCTGTGTGCATTCAAGACGGCTTTAATTTATTGAAGTTCAGATAAGTCATAATAGTGGTCGAGGCAGTTCAGCTACTGGTTAGCTTCATCTATTTTGTGCATTGATCTGCTGCTTTGTAAATGTTTTGTAGACACCCAATTACGTGCATTCATTTAACACTGGAATGAGCCTGATTGATCTGTTTCAAACAGTACTATAATGACCAATTAGCTCACGAGGTAAATAAATGTACTCTTTGATATCTCAGCTGAGATGGAGAATATGAACCAAACTGACTTTGTAGACCCATTCCTAGTCCTTTGTGAGTTGATTTCACTTCAAACTACATTCCTACCACAGTGTCAAATATGTTTTTAAATGTGTAGATTTGCACTAAGAAGTAATGTTCTTTCCAAGAACTCCAAATGTGTAATTAACCCTTTTTAATAAAGTTAATTAGAGTAATCTATGGTTCATTGGATAATTCTATGCAATAGAGAAATATTTACATTAACTATATGAGGTTTTTAGCTCAGAATTCCCTCTGTTCTTCTGACATTAAAATGCCATAACCAGGGGCTGGACCTGGTTATCCCGAGTGTTCCAGTCTTCTTTGCAGCCTGTCAAAATTCCCATTGGTTTTGAGGATGGCAGCCCGCAAATTGGTGAGCTTATTGTGACAACCATGTCATATTCTTTCTATTCTAATTTTGGTGTCAACTCTTTATCTCATCACAATTTGGGGGAATAAAATCATGAAATACCACATCAAAGAAAGACACCTCTGCAAAAGATACACAAAGACACAGAAATAACTGTGCTTCAGTAGCATTGTTCATTCAACGAGACAACACCCATGAAATGCAATTTTCACAGCATTGCTTTTGGACCACGTATGGTCATATAGATGTGTGCTACTGTTGAACTCCAGCAGGTAACAGAAAATTACACACTAAGAGACAAAGGTAGCTCTGACAGCAACCAATGAACAAGCAAGCCACCAGCACGCACCACATGAAGCTGCCAGTTGCTCTGTCCTTACTTACCTCATTTGTGATTTTCCTCAAATATTTTCTCACAAATGCTGAAGTCTACGCTATAGGAAATGATTGGAAAATAAATAACCTAGTTTCAGGGATCTTGAAATTATGCCATGTGAATTGTGCATTTAATTCCTTTGTTAGTTTAAAGGACAATTTCACCCCGAATGGGTTTGCACAGGGCAATTTCAAAGCCAGGATTGAGCAAAACAGTTAGTGGGCAAAATTGCCCTTTTTTATAGCCCCATTAGTGCCTCCGGGGGGGCGTTAATGGGGCACAAATGGGACGCAATGAGGTTATCACCTGGGGGAAAGGGTCCATAGCGCATCCGGGGAAATTGCCCCAGAGGTTTGGGGAGCGGTGTATCATTAGTGCCATGCCCTGCGATTTGCGCCCCATCATCACCATGCACGTTGACCCCTCACCACCCTGCACTGACCCCTTTGCGCCGCCTCAGGGGAAATTGATCCGCGGGCAGCGAGGATGGTGCCGGCCGATGTGAGGGCTGTGAAGCTGGCAGACATCCACTACCTGGGCGCTCCTTAAAGCGGAGGCCGTTTGCGTCGTGGGCCACCATATCTTTCTGTCGGCCAACTCATCAGTCGCCTGACAATGGAGGACCTCACCTCGACCGGGCCACCATCCTGCAGCCTGGTCGGGGGCGTCCCTGGTGGGGCAGTGGCAGCCGCTTAAGGGACTGAGGAGCGCGCAGCGGCCCTTCGCTTTAATTGAAGGTGAGGGCAGTTCTGCCACATCAGCGCTACGTAAAACATCTGCGTAGTGATGACGGTACCGGTGGGGCACTGGGCTCTGGAGCGTGGCTCTGGATTCAACGCTGTGCTACCTCCATGGCAGCACCTCCAATAATGCTCCGGCTCCATAGAGGGGCGGAAGGGACGAATTCTGCGCCGGGGCAGAACTCCCAGGTGTGGGGCAATTTCACTCCCTTATAGTTTACGTCATCTTGTGACCCTCTTAATTATATTATATCCTTGTAATCACCCTCTCATGCTCATTGTTATTGATTTATGCTCACCCTATAACCTGAAATTTGTGGAAGACATAATGCACTTGGTACTGTTTCCACTTACATATTCTTTGGGAGGACTAGGGAGGCTGGGTCATTGAGGCCTTGTATTTCAATACTTGTCAGCATGTTTCTGTTCCCTCTCCCACTCTTGTTGTTGCACAACTTTCCCTTATTAATAAATGGAGTTACTAAAACCAGGAGAGATTTCAGAGTTTATGGGGACGAAATTGTCCCTTTTTATAGCCCTGTTAGCATCTAGGCAATTTTCACCAGGGGAGGAGGGCACTATCGCCTACCGGGAAATAGCCCGGAGGTTTTGGAGGCAATGACCCAGCAGTACCGCGCCCCACGGTTAGACCGCCGGGCCGCTACAAACCCGGCGATGACTTCATCGCTGTCCGCGGCCTCCCCTCACCGCCCCGCGTCGACCCCTTAACGCTTCATGCGGGAAATTGCCCCATGGGCCCCGAAGCCGCCAGACATCCGCTCTCGGGGCGCTGTTTAAAGGGAGGGCGCCAGCACCACGGGCCGCCATCTTTGTTTGTCAGCCGAATTTTGGGTCGGCTTGACCTAGTGTGGTCCGGGCCGCCTTCGTGCAGCCTGGCATGCGGTTTGGGTGCCGGGTCTGCTGGTCCAGTCACATGCTTCCCTGGTATCCAGTGGCGGCCACCAAAGGAGCATCTCAGCGCCAAATTACCGCCCTGAAAGCAAGCGGAACACCGCAGACAGCGCTCCGCTTCCTTTCAGGGGCAGTAGGCCCAATTCAGCGTCGGGGGCGGGTCTTTTGTTCCGGGTGCTAAAAGTCCCAGCCCTGGAAGGTCACTGCCCCCAGTCGGGGCGCAAGGCCATTTCGCCCCCTATGTACTTAAAGGTCTAATTGCATTCAGAATTTCTAACTAATCTACAAATTGGGAATTCCTTACCTGGAAGTTCATTTTTAAAAATGGTGACATTTTGAGATCATTAAAAAAATTACCTTAATGTAGATGGCATGCATCAGCACGTTAAATCAGGGAACAGATCACGAATCCTAGCTTTATGTGTTAATATTTTTTTTAAATGTTTAAACTGTGAGCACAAAAGAAAAATGTTTAAAGGTGAGATATATTACTATCGTCAGAATAGTGAGAGAAGATCGATATGGACCTTTATTCTGAAATGGTCCTTTGATATTTTGTTTACAGTTTTCACTACTTCTGCAATCTACATGCATAAAAGGAGGTAGAGAAAACATTTGCTAATATATATATATATATACAGGGGCTAGAGGAGTCTGACTACACATATACATAGGTTGCTAATTTCAGACAGTGTTTAAAGAAAACAAATCACTACCAAAGTAGTGTAGCTTAATTTGAAGTGGGAAATTAATTTCCTTCTCAGAAACAAAAGATTACTAATGATTTAAAAGGGCTCAAAAAGTCCTTTTAAATGATTCACTAATCAAAATTGTTTGCAGTACAGTGTGCTATGCATTGTGACTCTCCTCTGGTAAATACCTCTGTCCAGGATCCTGAAGTACCAGTACCACAATACCAACGCAGCAATGTCACAGATAGTGAATGAGAGGCAAGTACATCTAGCAGAACAGGAAGGAATTGTTATGACATGTAGGTATTTCGATTATGACAGCACTTTAACCGTTTTGCCTAAGTGAGAGAATCAAGTACACATAATGCTGTCAATCCCATTGGTCAGAGATGGTAAGCTGCATCGCACAGCCTTCCACACAACATAACCTCAGCTGCTGCAAGCACTCCTTCTGGAATTGTGATACAGCGAGGCAAACACCAACTGTCCACCAGTCTTCAGTGTAGGAGAGGGAAAGCCAGGGAGTACTCATGGTCTGTGACTTGAATGCAAAGAACCATCCAGTTGAAGTTCTT
Organism: Pristiophorus japonicus; assembly: GCF_044704955.1. Taxonomy (NCBI): domain Eukaryota; kingdom Metazoa; phylum Chordata; class Chondrichthyes; family Pristiophoridae; genus Pristiophorus; species Pristiophorus japonicus. The sequence goes on from NC_091993.1 coordinate 86,698,847, forward strand.
CCAGTAGCAGTAGCTTGCAGACCCAGCAGAATTTCAAGAAAAGATACTCATAAAATCTATCAGTGCCAATCATCACTGACTATCCCATTTAATATTAACAGATCCTTTTGTTATATACCCTTTTTAAAAAAAAATCATAATTCATTTTAATTGCATTAATGACTTTTCTTTGAATTTCTGAAACCTGACAATGCAGATTTAAATTGAATTGATCTAGCATTGAAAGGAACACAAATTCAAACCAAATTGCAGGAGAGCTACATTCTTTTCTCCACTGCTTTTGTCTTTCTTTCTCCCTGAAGGCACACACTCATTCTTGGGTGCTGTAGGTGAACTTTATCCACGTGGCATTTCTTCAAGTATGAGCCTAAACAGTGAGTGTCAGAAATCTATTTGAGCCTGAAAGTCATCACAGCTAAATCTGATCCTGTCTATCTCTAGCATATACTTTTTGCAAGAGTTACTGGACAGTGACCACGAGTGAGATCCATGTCTGATTTCCTCCTTTCCTAATCAAGAGTACTGAGAACAACTGTAGTCCCATCCCACCTTGGCTGAGATCATCTAACGCAGCACAAATGGGGATTGAATCGGAAACCTTTCCGATTTACATAGCTGAGTTCCACAGAATTTACTAAATGAACAGATTTCTGTTGCACTAAAATTTAACCTCCATTTTTCTGCACATATGTAGACAACAAGCTACAAAGATCCATCTGCAAAGTCAGTTCAGAAATTCAAATCACCACAAATGCTAAACACATAGCTTTATATCTTTCACATAAAGAGGATTAGTTTAATTTTATATCAGTGATTTTCCCCCTGCCAAACACTAAGAGATACATCAAAACTGCCACATGCTTATGTAGCAGTATGCACATTTTTAATTGTCAAAATTTGCAGGCAGTGGAAGACACTACCTGAATTGGTAAATAAAAGATTATATACATTGCCAATGAAAACCACTCACCTGGATAGAGCATTACAAGATGTGACGCAACTTTGAGATTCACGTAACTTCATAAACTTTAGGATTCCAATTATTTATTATTTATTATGAGAATATGAATATCTCAATTTTCTCCTCAATATCCCTGATCTCTCCAACACCACCCATTGCCAAAAGGGCATAACGGTCCCAGGCTGACTTGAACTACTTTTCAGAAGGCACATAACAGAACCCAGATAACAACAGTAAGGTGCTTTCAGATATCATGGGGAGTTAATAAGGTGTTATAAAAATACACATTATTTTTCTTCCAGTGCCTGCTTCCAATTTCTTCCTCGTTATGGTGGAGAGATGACTGGTCTCCACTGTGTGCTTCCCTGTACAAGAACACCTGAGATTGCAAACTCAAGTGGTTGGAGATTCTACTCAACACCACCAGTATTACTGTGGGACCGTGTGCTGATTTTTCAACATTTTGCACTACTTACTCATTTCTAGTCAGCAGTTAGCATCACAGTTCGGCTGAAGAGTGGCACCCAAAATGTTACCCTTTCTTTCTCTCTCACATTCTTATTGATCTGCTAGCAAGCATTGTAATTGGATTTGAAATATTAGCAAACAGACAACAACTGAGAAATAAATCAACATTACTTCAGAAAGGGAAAAAAACAGACAAAAGACTAGACAACTTAATTAACATTTTAAAAGTGATTCAGATAGAAGAACAACATTAGCAAAATTTGTACCTTAACTATGGTTCTAATTTTTGAATATTTTAAAAGATGCATGTTTACTGTAGAAACCATTACAGAAGAAAGAAGCTTATTGATGAACTATAATGGGCTTGAAAAAAAATGTAAATTGAAAAAATATTTCCCCCAAATTGTTCTGGTATTAAACCCTACTAGCTTGACAGAAGAGACATTAATCAGTATTACACTCATGGATCCCAATTCTCTGTAGTGTTCAGTTTAATACTGAATAATATATCAGAGAAAGAACAAGGTGTTTACACGCATTTAACTGTGAAATCTGAGATATGTTCTTTCTAACTGTGCTAAATGCCAATTCTCTTTCCATTAATCCCTTAAACCCAATGTCGGATTATGTTTCTTTGGTGTTTTGCCTTTTTTGTATTAAGCTGTTACTACTGAAGCACAAATCAACCCATTTCTACAGCACGAGGCAGAATTTTTTTAATACCCTCACCTTTCAGTTACTTTAGAACATAAGAAATCAGAGCTGGAGTAGGCCATTTGGCCCTTTGAGCCTGCCCCACCATACATAAAGATCATGGCTGATCTTCTACCTAAATTCCACCTTCACGCACGATCCCCATAATCCCTTAATTCCCTTTGTTCACCAAAATGTATCGACCGTTACAAGGACACCCTCAAAGCCTCCCTGATAAAGTGCGACATCACCAGTGGCCGAAGACCGCCCTAAGTGGAGAAAGTGCATCCGGGAGGGCATTGAGCTCTTCGAATCTCAACGCCGAGAGTGCGAAGAGGTCAAGCGCAGGCAGCGGAAGGAGCGTGCGGCAAACCAGTCCCACCCACCCCATCCCTCGACGAATATCTGTCCCACCTGTGACAGTGTCTGTGGCTCTCGTATTAGACTGTTCAGCCAGCAAAGAACTCACTTCAGGAGTGGAAGCAAGTTTTCCTCGATTCCGAGGGACTGCCTATGATGATGATGATGATGATGATGTGGCCTCACCAATGCCCTATATGATTTTAGTAAGACTTCTTTACTCTTATACTCTAATCCCTTTGTAACAAAAGCTAACATGCCATTTGCTTCCCTAATTGCTTGCTTTACCTGCATGTTAACTTTTTGTGATTCATGTACAAGGACACCCAGGTCCATCTGAGTGCAAACGTACTTTTATGGGGGAGCCGTTCTAAGTTGCAAAACACAATGAACATTCATGAAGCATACTCAACATAATCTTTGTAGGAAGATAGGAATAGGAGTAGGCCATTCAGGCCCTCGAGCCTGTTCTACCATTTATTTAGATCAGGGCTGGTCAACTCCATTTACCCACCCTTGCTACAGATCCCTTGATAGTCTGACCAAACAAAAATCTATTGATCTCAGCCTTGAAAATTTCAATTGACCCAGCATCCACATCCCTTTGGGGATAGAGTTCCAGATTTACACTTGCTTTGTGTGATAAACTGTTTCTTGATTTCACTCCTAAATGGCCGAACTCTTATTTTAATTTTATGCCCTCTTGTTCTGGATTCCCCAACCTACCACATTATGGGAACATACTCATTACAGCTGTAAAAGATAGAAACTCAAATATATGTAATAAGCAATAGACACAAACCTGAAAGTCAAACTTAGCATAAGAAACTTTGCAAAGTCAATGCAAGAAACTAACTAAAATGTCAAAATGGAAGATTGGATGGAGAGCAAATATTCAGAATCAGCTTGGACCAACATTACAAAAGGGCTACTACATGTTATGTATATATAGTTAGCAGATATCTTTTTAAATGTACAGCAATAGGTGTACACTATCTCAAAAGTACTTGAATGGTTAAAACATAATGGCTGATTCTACTTTATAATATATTGATGCACCAGGTCCTTGAGCACTTCAAGGCACTTTCCTGTTTTACTGAGCAGAGCAAATGGCTTTTCACACAACTAAATAAATATTCAGGAGGCCATTTTAAAGGGTTTCCAGTTCACTTCAGCATCAGTATGCTGGAACATTATTGGTATTTCAGTGATCTCATACAGAAGAGGCAAAACACAAAGATGTGCAAGAGAAAGGTTCATATGCTTATAATCCCTTTTAGTGTAAGAACATTTAACAAATTTCATAATATTTGGGCAACTTGTAGATGTTCTGGTGCATTGCTCATGGTGAGCCCGAGGAGAGTAACAATAAATAAATGTGACACTTGTAGGAAATGTATGCTTTTGCAATACTTCTGATCTATTTACGTAGATGTGGTATATATTTTCCAGTCCTCCATGATGTATTTATGACTACAGTGCACTAACCACAATTCAGAGTGGCAGGACATCAGCTGATGTGCTGCCTTTGTGAAGAACTACAAATTAAATATTGCCAAGGTAAGAGCAGGAGAGAATACCAACAATTAGAATTTGTGGCCACCAATATTTGGCTATACTTTGCTGGTGGAAGTGTGGCAGAGTGGGCACTGGTGACCTTTGCTCTTGTACCTGCTAGAGTATCCAGGGTCAAGGCAAGACCACATGATTCAAATACCAGTGTCGGGCATCCATGCCAATGTGGGTGCATTTTGGGTGCCCACCAGATAGGGGTTGGGAGGGGTTATAAAAAGCAGCATGGGCAAGCTGCTCCTATTGCAACTGATGCCACTAGCCAGGATTGGCCTAATTCACACCCAAAAGAATCATGGTGCTGCAATTTGTATTTGTCCGTAGGCCAGGTCCCAGGACTAGGCTGCCAGGCTGCTCAGCCGGTCTGCATGTTGGGTTCATCCCAGTGTCCAGGTCGCTTAGTGATGGGGAGATCATGGCCAAGGAAATTCCTTCCCTTTTAATCCTTTACCTCTAACAGGGGCCTTGTTTTGGGTGGACTGAAGTTCCACCTGTTCTGAGCAACTGCGCATATTTCCAACTGGTGGGAATCTGACTGGAGATCTGAGGGATAATTTTGATTTCAAGCAATAGTGTAGATCGGGCGATATCGATCAGCTGCCTCGATTTTTACTTCCATTGACTTCAATGGAAATAAATAGTGGGACAGATGTAAAACAGGCTACCGACTCACTATTACCCTCGCTATCACTATCATTTTGGGACTGATGATGTTGTTCCCCATTATCTCCTCATAGATGGTGCAGCATTTTCAAAACCTTTGGTGCTGTTAGAGTGAAAACCTGCAGAATTCAAGATTCTGTATTCACTAGAGGGCTACTGAAGCCTCCCTGATAAAGTGCAACATCCCTACTGACACCTGGGAGTCCCTGGCCAAAGACCGCCCTAAGTGGACAAAGTGCATCCGGGAAGGCGCTGCGCACCTCGAGTCTCATCGCCGAGAGCATGCAGAAATCAAGCGCAGGCAGCGGAAAGAGCCTGCGGCAAACCTGTCCCACCCTCCCTTATCCTCAACGATTATCTGTCCCACCTGTGACAGGCACTGTGGCTCGCATATTGGACTGTTCAGCCACCTAAGGACTCATTTTTAGTGGAAGCAAGTCTTCCTCGATTTCGAGGGACTGCCTATGATCATGATGATGATGATGATGACTGAAGAAACAAAGTAATGTCTCCCAGATACAAGTGAGTTGATAATCTCCCTGTTGCCTTATATCGGGACGAATGCTGAACTGTAATAAAGATCTTCATTCCTCAGTTTTTTTTGCAACGTTTGCTCGTGGAGCCTCGGAGCTCAACGTTGACAGGCTTTCTTGGTGAGATCGTATTTATTTGATCTTGAAGTCTAAAGAGGTGAACTTAAAGAGAAGTCTAAACTTCAGAGGTGTTATGTATTGCTTTCCAGAGGAAGAATCAATAGCAACCTTCGAACTGATCAATATTTAGCAACGTTGGTTCCAATAGATTTTTTCAGGAGCCCAACAAGCATGTAGCTCGTATCCACGCTATCAAATCAAATGAAATGCTTCTGGGATTCAATAGTGATTGACAGTGAAAGCCGTACAATTCTTGTGCTACAGTTATCATACAATGGACTGGTACCTTTCACCCCAACTCCTTTGTAGTCACAGTACACACACAGATGTACAGTGCAGTGCATTTCTGTTAACTCTCTAGTTTATTTCCCACAATTGGTATAAACCTACCAGTGAAATACGGCACTGATAAGAGGAGGAGCTATAAAGCATATCCTGATATAAAAATTATTTATTTGGATAGACACTATTATACTAGTTGTTTCATCTATTGAGGATGTCAGTGTGATGAGAATAGTCCTTTATCCTGCAAAAATAATATTGAAGCATAACATTCTGTTAAATGTATATTGAAATGATCCCGCAAATAGAATGGACCTGATGTAACCTAATTGTAATAGAGCTCCCCCTAGTGAACTACTGCTCCACCTAGTGGACTACTGATGTACTGCAACTACTGTTGTAAATAATAAAAGATCATGTGGCAAAGTCACATGATGACAGTTTCTGTATTGGAGCCATCTTGTGTTGTGTGTTTGTTGGTGATGTCGAAAGAATATATCATACTGATGAAGTGCCAAGCTCCACCAGATGGAACTAAAACCATCCAGATAACTCCTCCAACTGAAATTTTTCACCTCTTAACTTTCCTCAGGGCTTTAATTCCTGCTGGTGAATGGCCTGCGGTACTTTGCCCATATTTTGATCATTTCTCATGTGTGAGCACAGACAGCAGGTACGGGCAGGTTATTTGACTAAAGGTCAAGCTAATCCTATGCTCGTTCAACATCCAAATATATGCACTTTCCAGCACTGGATAGTAATCAACAGGAGGAACTCTAGCTGATTTTCCTTTCAATTGCCCAGTGCTTCTGAGGCCAATTGTCGAGCCTCTATCCTCATCGCAGCCGAGTTCAGTCAGCACAGAACGGTCAGAACTGGACTTGGGACCTGCTGGTCTGCAGGGCTCAACTAAATAAAACCCTTTACCAATTGAGCCATCTGGCCTCACAAGAACGCTAAATATTTGCAATACCATCATTGCCACAATTACCCAGGAACCGTAATAAATTTGTTCTGAGAAATGACAATAAATTTTCACTTTTGGAGTTAGTGAAAGTGACAAATATTCTTCTTCGCCCCCAGAATTTGAAACCTGGGTGAAGTGTCACAGCTCAAGGTTACAAAATATATTGGGGGGTTCCTTGTACGCCATCATTCTGCCAGTAAGGTGACTTTTATTTATGGTGTGCATGCAATCTCAAGGACCCACATTGCAGTACTGGGTCCATTCAATACTAGAATTCAATTCTCATCAATTCAATTTGATTAATATCATCATAGATCTTCATCATCATGAAAATGTCCGAGGAACTTCCAGATACTACCTCAGTCGTGTAAATAGCCTGCTATTCCATGGTCACTACCTTAACAATGACCCTTTCTCTTAAATATCAGCAGCAGGAACAGAAACTGCACGCATCTAAAATAAAGCAGCTCAGGCCAGCCATAACATCGGATTAGGTGACACAGAAATGGCTATTGATTAAGTCTAGGGAGAATACTGCCATTTAAGAGATAAGGACCTTGACACTCTAATAGCAATGGAGGGGATTGAGATCCGGTGACAGAGTGGAAGAAAGCCTCGACTTAACACATGAACAACAGACTGTGCTGGAAAGCAATTTTGTTCAAGTCTTTGTCTTCCTGAGCTGCTTCCTGAGTATAGATGAGTACCATAGAATCTCGTGGCCATTATAAAGTTCAAAGCCACATTCTCAATTATTTCTATATATCTCAACTTGCTGACACTAGGGGGGTGAAAGTGCCCTGCACCCCGATTGGCAGCGGTAACCTGTTGGGCTGGGAGTTTCTGCAGCCAGCGCAGAAGTCCCGCCCCTGCCGCTGAATTGGGCTTACTGTCCCTCAAAGGAAGAGGAGCGCAATCCCATGCGGTCCACTTCCTTTCAGGGTGGGTCCCGGGGCGCTACTGGGGTAAGGATTGCAGTGCTATGCTTAAAGGGGAGGGCCACTGCACACTCAGCAAGGCCTCTGATGGCCTCCAGCAGCGTGGGACTGGGCCTGCAGCCCGGCACCCAAAACGGAGTGCTCAGTTGCACGATGGTGGCTCGGACCACGCTAGGAAGCAGTTAGTGGAGCGAGCCAAGAGTCGGCAAACCTTGGATAAGTGTCACAGCTCAAGGTTACAAAATATATTGGGTGTTCCTTGTATGCCATCATTTTCCCCCGTAGGTTCCGCTCCGCGAACGGATGTTGGCCAGCTTTGCGACCCGCAAAGTTGGCATTGACGTCCGCTCGCTCCAGCTCCGCGGGCCAATTTCCCCCCCGGGGTGGAAAGGGGTCACCATGCACACCGATTATGTCATGGGACGCTATCCATGAGGCGCAGCGCCTGCGCAAACTCCCGGGCAATTTCCCAGGAGCCGCTAACGGGCCATTAAAAAAAGAGCAATTTCACCCCCTAGATGTTCTCGGTTTTCTGATTTAGGATTTATCCATCAGTCGGGCAACAGCACTAAGTTCAACCCCTTCCAAACCTTTAAGCTACAAAATTAAAACAGGACAAACTAGCAAATACTTAGTTTGCATGCCAGACACGAGACTCCCTAAGCAATAGCAAATACAAGTTCAAATAGGATTACATGTTCTGGGCTTTGAGGATCATTTGTGCCAACGTGCCACAATTTGAACAACCCTGTTAAAATGTAGATGACAGGCCTTTGATAATTTAGATGATATTGTAAGAACAACCTGAGCCAATCAAAATATTAAAAAACATTGTTAAATTCAAAGAAAATTAATCAACTTACTGAATCTAAATGGTGACTGTTTATTGAAGGTACACACGATTGCTGTGTATGTGTCGCCTTTCCCTTTTTATACTTGGTGCAATTGCGCTATACTGTTTACTGCCCCAGTTACACATTCATGGCAAGTTGATATGCTCTTCGCTGGTGTGAGACTGCATAGTCACTCAAAATAATAACCAGCTAAAATCATTGTAGAAGTATTTAACCAAGAAATTAAAGTCAGAAAAAAAATGGTCAAGTACCGATTCCGGCCATGATTGGGTGGGAGCCACACTTAGGCTGCAATTTTCCTTACCGAGTTGGGTTGGGTGTATGCGGACTGCGTTGCGGGTCGGTATAGTAATGTATTGAACAGCCCGCTCCTCAGAGCCTCTTTAGTGTAATAGCCCCTATTAAGGCAGATATACATTTCCCGGCCCTATTAAATGGTGTGAATCTGATGAGGTCATCGATGACTCATTCCCAGTGGGGGTATTTAAAGCAGCCTTAGCCAAATAGCATTTGACGGTTCATAAAGAAGTGTGGAGAGAGGGGTATCTTGTGCACAAATAGAAAAATGACTTCCCAAAGACAGAGTGCTGCATCCCGCTTTTAGAAATGTAGAAACATAGAAATTTACAGCGGAGAAGGAGGCCATTTCGGCCCATTGTGTCCGCGCCGGCCGACAAAGAGCCACACGGCCCTTGGTCAGCAGACCTAAAGGTTATATATAAACCTATGAACAATGACGGAAAGGCAAAGAGCACCCAGCCCAACCAGTCCGCCTCACACAACTGCGACACCCCTTATACTGAAAGCATCTACACTCCACCCCAACCAGAGCCATGTGATCTCCTGGGAGAGGCAAAAACCAGATAAAAACCCAGGCCAATTTAGGGAGAAAAAATCTGGGAAAATTCCTCTCTGACTCATCCAGGTGATCGACACTAGTCCAGGAGATCACCTGCAATACTTACCATTATATCTGCGCCGTCCAACAAAAGGTCATCCAGTCTAATCCCAATTACCAGCTCTAGGTCGGTAACCCTGCAGGATACAGCATTTTAAGTGCCCACCCAACCATCTCTTAAAAGTGGTGAGGGTTTCTGCATCCACCATTCTTCCAGGCAGCAAGATCCAGATCCCCACAAGCCTCTGTGTAAAGAAGCCCACCCTCAAATCCCCTCTAAACCTTCCACCAACCATCTTAAAACTATGCCCCTTTGTAATAGACCCCTCCACCAATGGAAATAGGCCCTTACTATCCACTATGTCCAAGCCCCTCAATATTTTGTACACCTCAATGAGGTCTCCTCTCAATCTCCTCATTTCCAATGAAAACAAACCCAGCCTATCCAATTTATCCTCATAACTAAGATTCTCCATTCCAGGGAGCATCCTAGTAAATCTCCTCTGCACCCTCTCAAGTGCAATCACGTCCTTCCTATAATAAGGTGACTAGAACTGCACGCAGTACTCCAGCTGTAGCCTAACAAAAGTATTATACAATTTAAGCATAACCTCTCTGCTCTTATATTCTATACCTCGGCCAATAAAGTCAAGCATTCCGTATGCCTTCTTAACCACCTTATCCACTTGGCCTGCTACTTTCAGGGACCTGTAGACAAGCACTCCAAGGTCCCTTTGTTCATCTACACTATTAAGTGGCCTAGCGCTTAATGTGTATATCCTTTCCTTATTAGCCCTCCCAAAGTGCATCACCTCACACTTCTCTGAATTAAATTCCATTTTCCACTGTTCTGATGACTCCCAACATATTCTTGTGCAGGGAGTCAGAGAATGCAGGAGGGCCTTTTCCCTCTGATGGGCGGAAGAGACCTCCTAAGAGACAAGAAGAGCCTGATTCCAAATTATTGAGGTGATCACCAGCAGGGATGTCGTAAGGCAGATCTGGGTGCAGTGCCGGAAGTGCTTCAATGATCTGATGAGATCAGGAAAGGTGAGTGCAAAGCCACACTCACCTTCATCTTGTTGTGCCTGTCATCATATCCCCATCACTCTGTCTTTCCAAGCCTGCTCCTGCACACCCTTACTCACACCAACCTACCTTCTACATCCACCCATCCTTCTCTCTCTATGTACATACTCACACCTCACACTCACCCTCATCCTAATGCAATCATACCAACTAACACCACACAAGGAGGCCATTTGGCACTGGCAACGCATTCCCTCATAATCACCCTCTACAGATGTAACCCACACATTCCTTGCACTCATGTTATCACTCTCACTCAAACTTCTCTTCTTTCCCTCCTTGCAGAAGAGGGTGCACAACAACAGTAGGAGGGAGAGAACTGGAGGTGGCCCTCCATCCCTCAACACTTTAACTCCGGCTGGGGAGGTCGCTCTGGAGGTCTCAAGAGTTGCAGAGCTGCTGGCAGTGGGAAACAGAGAGAGGGGCGCCTTTCAGCAACCTGCTGACAGAATTACATCTCATACAGCCACATGGTACATAGCAATCACTCATATGGTGTCTGATGTCAGCAGCCAGTGAATGTTCATCACGTGCATAATGGTATTGTTACCCATTCTTAATATAACATTTCTGAACCATCTCTTCACTCTCCCACAGGTCCATCAAGAGCCCTCCAGCTGTCCAGCCAGAGGAGGAAGACGACTTCTCAGGGGATCCTCCAGCCTCTGAGGATGCACCGTCACTAGGCCCAGCACCAGTGGAGGTAGGCACACCTCGGTGGGTCCTGTGCGAGAAAGAGTAGTGTTATCACCTGGTGTCTCACACTTCACAAGTGAGCAAAAGCAGATGGGGGAGACAGGGACAGTAGTGGAGACTCCTCGCCGGAGGGCCGCGGATGCTTCCAGCTCTCCTCAGCTGCATGCCGACGCTGAGTCTTGGGGCCATCGAGAAAGAAGGTTTTGCAGTCGTGATGTCTGAAAATGTCCAGAGAATGGAGGAGTCCATCTCCAATATGAACACCACCATGTCGCAGGTGATGGCGACTGTAGGCTCTTCCATGGAAAGGATGGCCACCTGCATGGAGCAGCTAATGCGCCACTCACAGCAGCATATGGTCTCTATGGAGAATAGATGGCAGAGGCTCGTAGACCTCCTCTCTAGGAGGAATCTAAATATAGACTTGGGTCCCCATTGTCTCACTGCTGTGCAGCAAGGAGCTCTCGAGCTGGCTCATGAGAGGGAAGGTGGTGAGAGGGGACATGGAACGGGGGGCTCCTCTCAAAGTGCTTATAATTCTCCCCCATTGAACCCCACTGCACACCCCCTCCCCACCCTACCCCCACCAGAGTCAGAGTCCCAGGTGCCTCCTCGGATCCTGATGGCCAAGTTTACCCATGCAAAGTCGCAGGAGGAGCAGACATTGGCGGGGCCCTCAGAGGCTCCAAAACCCAGAGGACATCCACCAAAAGTGTCTACGCAATCACAACAGGGAAGTGAGCAGCCTGCCTCTACCTCTGCTGAAGCCACAGAGGTTGCACCTCGGAGATGCACGAGTAAAAGAAAAGTAACACAGAAGTAGATGCACAAAGGTAAATAAATGGGTGCTTAAAGAAATGTTATTGTTAAGGTTCCATTACTGTTATGACACACATTTTCACCACTTTCTGGTCATGCCCATTTTTGTCTGCAATATGCTCCGGTGCTCCTGGCATCTGGACCTCAGGTTCTTTGTGCTCCTCCCCCTCATCTTCCAGCTGATGCTCCTCCTCCTCCTTCTCCTCTGAAGAGGCTGTGCACTCTGCATATTGCCCCTCATGCAGGTCTAACCCTCACTGATGCACTATGTTGTGCAGTGCACAGCAAACAATGACGATTCAAGAGACCCTAGCTAGTGCATACTGAAGGGCTCTTCCAGATCTGTCTAGGCATCTGAAGCGTATCTTTAGCCTATTGTTTGTTTCAGGACATATCTGGTGAATATGTTGTAACATATAGCTCCATCTAGTGGACTACTGCTCCAGGTAGTGGACTACTGCTCCAGGTAGTGGACTACTGCGGTACTGCAGCCATTGATGTTTATACAATAAAAGCATCAGGTGACTAGGTCACCTGACAAGTTCCTGAGTTAAAGCAATCTTGTAAAGTGTGTGTTTGTGATGTCATAGAGAATATATCACATATGTAGCTTTCATTATAGCTCTCCTCAGCCTCATTGCTTGGCCTCTTCAAGGGTGTCATGAGCCACATCTTTAGTGGATATCTCTTTTCTTCAAGCAGCCAGCCAATAATCTGTTTGGTGGTGTGGAAGATTGGGGGAGAGTGAACTGGTGCAGGATGAAAGAGTTATGGCAACTGCCAGGGAATTTGGCGCACACATGCACTCCATTCCTATCCCTAACTTCTGTCTGAGGCTGAACCAGACTGGTCACTACCTGGGTGTCATATTTGACCCTGAAGTGAGCTATTGACCACAGCATAACTAAGACCACCTATTTCCACCTCCGTAATATCGCCCGTCTCCGCCCTTGCCTCAGCTCATCCGCTGCTGAAGCCCTTATCCGTGCCTTTGTTACCTCTGGACTTGACTATTCCAACGCACTCCTGGCTGGCCTCTCACATTCTACCCACGTAAACTAGAGGTGATCCTAAACTCGGCTGCCCATGTTCTAAGTCGCACAAAATCCCGCTCGCCCATAATCCCTGTGCTCGCTGACTTACATTGGCTCTCGGTTATGCAACGCCTCGATTTCAAAATTTTCAACCTTGTTTTCAAATCACTCCATGGTCTCGCCCCTCCCTATCTCTGTAATCTCCTGCAGCCCCACAACTCTCTGAGATGTCTGCACTCCTCTAATTCTGCCCTCTTGAGCATCTCTGATTATAATCGCTCAACCATTGGTGGCCGTGCCTTCTGTTGCCTAGGCCCTGCCTAAACCTCTCCGTCTCTCTCCCTCTCTTACCTCCTCAATACGCTTCTTAAAACCTACCTGTTTGACCAAGCTTTTGGTCACCTGCCCTAATTTCTCCTTTTTGGCTCGGTGTCAAATTTATTGTCACCGTGTGGCATCCTGTGAAGGGCCTTGGGATGTTTCACTACGTTAAAGGCACTATATAAATACAAGTTGTCGTGGTTCTTCTTCCTATATTTGCAGACATGCTGAATATTGAGTGAGTGGAAGTCATTGCGGTTCACAAACATTCCAGGGTGATGCGGGGGTGCTCTGATGGCCACATGTGTGCAGTTGATGACACCCTGAACTCATGGGAAGTCAGCCAGAGAGGCAAAACCGAGCGCACGCTCAGTAACACAGGCTTCATCAGTGGCAAAGTTTGCATAATTGGCTGACTTGTTAAACATGGCATCGGTGACCTGTGCGATGCACCTGTGTGCAGCTGACTGCGAGATGTTGCAAATGTCTGCTGCAGATCACTGGAAGGAGCCTGCAGCGAGGAAGTTGAGGGCGCTGGTGACTTTGACAGCCAATGACAAGGCATGACCACCAGGTCCTCTGGGCTGCAGGTCTTGCTCGAGCACACAACCTGGCACAATAGCCTGAGCCTCCTTCAGGACTGCTGCTCAGTCATATTGAGGAAGCTCATCCCCTTCCTGTATACCCTGTGTTGGGGCTATCACTGCTGGCGCGGTGCAGCCATGTGCTGATGCCCTCTGTCCTGTGGAGCATCAGGTCATTTAAAGAAGGTTGTTGGTCTTGTGCCTGCTACTGCTGGTGTTAGAGCTCATCCTGCTCTGATTCTGAGGACCAAGATGAGATAATATAAATGGCACCCATGGTGATGTGATAGATGGCAGGTCAAATGGAGGTCAGAGGAGCAATCTGTCAATGTTGTGATAGTTACTAGTAATCTGGTGAGAGTGGCTTCCGAGGTTGCAGAAAAGACTTGGAAACTCTAGACACCTAAATCTGTGCTTAAATGGAGTCAGCAAGAGCCTTTCCCATTGGCAAGTAAGCAGCTGTCATGTGGCAGTGGTTATTGGGATTTCCAGGCTCTGCATTAATGACCTCGATCAATGGCCACTGAGCTTCTGGCTCACGTTGACAGACCTGGTGCCCGAGCTGCGTGGTCATCAAGTGTATTTCAAAAGGTCAGGTTAAAATCCCTGTTAAGGGTCTCACAACAAGGATTTTATGAGATTAATTAGGTCGTCCGCCTCTTTCGTTCGGGTCTGTCTTTAACTGGCAAGCGCGCCCGAGTTAAATTGCGCGAGGAGGCGGGGTGAGGGTGCGTTCCTAACCTGTTCCAATTTTCCGCAACATTTACTGCCGAGCCGCCTCCAAACCCAGCGGGAAAATCCCAACCTTAGAAAATGGAAATGGTGTGCGAGGGATTAACATGAGCCAGGTGTCTCACCAGCAGGAGCAGCTGGGTTTACCTTTCACCTTCAGTGTCCTCCCTCCCTACACACAGCCGCACCATACTCACGACACGTGTTAAAATCGGGGCGGATGATTCAGATGAACAACAACTTGCATTTATTTGAACCTTTAACATTGCAAATATCCCAAGATGCTTCACACTTCAAGATATTGACCTGTTGACCATGAACTCAGTGCAATGCGAAAATAAATTGCATTCACAATCTTTAGCATCGAGGTAAATTATTTCCTCCTGACTAAATCCCAATAAATGAGTCCAGTTGCATGGATTCTGTATGCTTCCTCTAATCTTTATTTACACAAAAGAGGGCTGATTCTAAAGGCAGTGAGACATGACTTTTAGATGGATCTTTCTCCAACACCCTGTGCCACTCCAGTAGTTTTACTGCACTGATGACAAAATCAATTTAACATAGCAGAATGATGCAGGGTCAGTAAATTCTTGAACAAAATGTTTGGAATCCTTTGAAGGTTTTATTCCATCAGTGAGTACATTTCAGCCAGTTTTAGTGCAGGGCGTGTAGGAGAAAAGGACAATCTTGTGATTCATATACAATTGTTAGTATTTGCCCCTAGAAGCGACCTAGATGTTTTTTTTTTAATTACTCTTTGTTAGAATTTGCATTACTCAGCTGAATGAAGAGGGGCGACTGGACTGACATCAGAACAGATGATCTTAGGCTTATTTTGAATATTGGTATTTCCTCTACTCTGTATATTGGAGCAGTGTTTAATGGAGGGCAAGTTGTATCTACAGCCATCCAATTATCAGGAAGCTGTCGTCTGTCTATTTGTCAGGAGTGCTGTCACATTCTGAAGCGGGGACATTCCAGTTTCTGTGTCATACTGGGTTGACATCCAGTGTGCATGTCATCAATGTCAAACTCATATCACAGCAGTTAATAGGCTCCCTTCAGACATTATATTTGCAGGATTGAACACCACAACTGCTTAACAGTTTAAGCTGTTGGATGAAACTGAAACATCTGACTATTGAGTTACTGAACAATCTATCTCTTCCTACTCACACTCCCACCCAAAGGAGGCTACCTGAAGCTGAAGTGCATTCTATTTTGTCTTCATCAATTTCGGCACTGGGAAAAGGAACATTTTATTGCCAGAGTCAACATTTTATTACCAGAGCCTTAATCTAAACTCATACAAAGTCATCATCATAGGCAGTCCCTCAAAATCGAGGAAGATTTGCTTCCACGCTAAAAGTGAGTTCTTAGGTGACTGAACTGTCTAAAACAGAAAATACAGTCTCTGTCACAGATGGGACAGACAGTCGTTGAAGGAAAGGGTGGGTGGGACAGGTTTGCTGCACGCTCTTTCCACTGCTTGCTTTCTGCATGCTCTCGGCGACGAGACTCATGGTGCTCAGTGCCCTCTCGGATGCTCTTCCTCCACTGAGGGCGGTCTTTGGCCAACGACTCCCAGGTGTCGGTGGGGATGTTGCACTTTATCAAGGAGGCTTTGAGGATGTCCTTGAAATGTTTCTTCTGTCCACCTGGGACTCGCTTGCCGTGTAGGAGTTCTGAGTTGCGCGCTTGCTTTGGGAGTCTTGTGTCAGGCATGCGAACAATGTGGCCCACCCAATGGAGTTGGTCAAGTGTGGTCAGTGCTTCGATGCTGGGGATGATGGCCTGCTCGAGACTTTTACACCAGTTAACTTTAGTGCTTGTCAAACGGCCAATAGTGTTGAACTGTGATCGGTTATGTGCTATTAAGAACAGAGTTGAGGCTCTCCGAACAAACTTCAGTTTGCTCCCTTAACTGTCGGAGAGGTAGGATCTTTTAACCTCCCGTGTTCATACTAGTTTAAAGTTCATGGGGGAAGAAATTCGGGTCATTTGTGCCTCCCATTAGTGATCCTCGGGTGTTGCTAAGGGGGAGCAAATAACTTCTCACCCGGGGCACCGCGCCACTACCAACACCGGCAAAGTTCCACCGGAGTTAGCGGTGGCACTGAGCGGTAGCACCCGGGGCTGCTGCGTCGGCGATGACGACGTCAGCATTGTGCGCAACGACCTGCTTTCACACTGGAGCGAAGATTCGGTCTGCTCGCGGGGCTGAAAATTAAAGAGAAGGTGCAGCGCGGACAAAAAGGCCGACTTACCGGTCGTGGCCTTGCGTTGTTCAAATCACTAGGTCCGTACCGTGCTGTTGCAGCCCCGCACTCCACTTCTGTGCCGGGCTGCTGCCACAGCACCCTGCTCCCCAGTGTTGTAGTGGTAGCCCCTTCTTCCCAATGCAGGGTCCGCAGCATGACCTCCCCTTTGATGGAAGGGGAGGGCCCTGTGCTCCCGTCAATGCTACACGCCTCTCCGCGTAGCGCTGGGAAATCCACGAGATTAGCACCCCAATCCCGCCCTCGAGAGGAAGTGGAGCACAAGAATTTGCGCTCCAATTCTTCTTGGAGGCGGTAGGCCCAATCTATCTGCCGGGGTGGGACTTGTAGCTTGTAACTCCCCCAACTGGGGCAGTACGCAATTTCATTCCCCCATGTCCCAGAAATGTGGGATCAGTTTACTAATACGATGTACTATGCAGTCTAGCAGTTTCTCTTCAATAAGGTCAAGCAAACTAATCTTATCTACTTTTCATATTTCCAAGTTTATCACAGCCCTACTGTGAATAATTGCTAAAGTACAGAGAAATGCACTGCAGTGACGCTGTATCATTGTGGAAGAAAGCAGTGGGTTCATGAAAACAAATTGGATCATGTTCTCAAACGCTGAGTTCAAACTCAATATTTCTCATTTCCCAGATTCACACAGAAAGATCAAATCTATAATATTCATTGCATATTCGTTTCGATGCTCCAACATCATTTCTGATTATCACAAAAATCTATCTGATGGAACAATTATGAATTATGTACATTATTATGCATGGGCTTCCTGTTGTCTTTATCAATAATTGTTTCCCCTTTTCACAAAAATTATGTTTAGTAATGCAGGTCCGACTAGTGCTTTCATGAATAATTCATGACACTCACCAATATCACTTACCATATTGCATTACCAAAAGCTGAATTTAGCAAATAGCAGAGCTTTCCAAATACAATACTCCTTACTGTATTTCTCGTCCCTTCAGTTGCCTTCTCTAGAATATAATATTTGAATAGATCCCACAGATTACACTATAAAGTGAATCTACTGTAATCCACTAAAAAATACACCAATGTTTTAATAAGTGGTCACTAGAAATATCCATTTTTGAGTAGAATAAAAAAGTGAGAGTTAATTATCGAATAAATATATTTATACATAAAGATACACACATATATATATAAAAATTTATATATATATATAAATATATAAATCTCAGGTGTCAGCTGTGGCTCAGTGGGTAGCACTCTCGCCTCTGAGTCAGAAAGTTGTGGGTTCAAGTCCCACTCCAGGAACTTGAGCACAAGAAAATATAAGCTGACACTCCCAGTGCAGTGCTGAGTGAGTGCTGCACTGTCGCAGGGGCAGTTGTTCGGATTAGACCGAGGCCCCATCTGCTCTCTCAAGTGGACGTAAAAGATCCCATGGCACTATTTCGAAGAAGAGCAGGGGAGTTATCCCCCCGGTGTCTTGACCAATATTTATCCCTCAATCAACATAACAAAAAAAAAATTATCTGGTCATTATCACGTTGCTACTGGTGAGAGCTTGCTTGTGCTCAAATTGACTGCCATGTTTCCCACATTACAACAGTGAGTGCACTCCAAAAATACTTCATTGGCTGTAAAGTTCTTTGAGACGTCCAGTGGTCATGAAAGGGGCTATATAAATGCAAGTCTTGCTTTTCTTTCTAAAAATTATATTCTATTCTTACACATTTCTTATTTTACAGTTTCTAAATAAAATCCAAGGAAACAACTATAAAAACAAGGGATGCAATTTCCTCCTGGAGGACCTATGTGACTGCAGGCCTGGTACTATCTCCTGTAAACATGACCACCAACTTGTAATTTTTGCTCTTTGCGTAATGCCAGTGGTAGAAAGTTATTGGTGAGACACAAGGGAGGAGACTTACCGGTAACTGAAAGAGCAGAGATAGTTTCAGTTAGAGGTGACCTCATTTCTATTGCGGTTATTGATATTAAAATGTTGGGAATCTCATGGAAGGAATTTAACAGGGGAATTCAGTCCCCAGAAGGGCAAGCTGCCCTGATACAATATTACATTGCATTTAACAAAACTCTTATGCTAGGAAACCAACAAAATGGCTGTAACTGCAATATATACGGTTGATACATAGGTACTAGGACACAAATGTGCCACTTTGTATACTTGGAGCTTTCATTTCCAAGCCTATAATAAAGTTATTATGGAGCATAGAATTTATGAGAAAGGAAAGTCATATTACAAATGGATGAATATACCGCAAAGTGTCCACAGTGATTCGCCATTACAGAGAACTCTTCTATTTACAGTATTCACTAGTGCTGAACCTCATGCAAAATCTGAGGTAATGAACACCATGATACATTAAGTTCTGAAAGACCAGCTCAAACAAATTTTCAATTCTGAGTACTCACATCACTTGTGTAAAAAAGTTATCATGTCTATCTGCAATTATGCAGTTTACACCTAGTTACAGTTTACTATTGTGTGAGAGCAATACAGAGGTCGGAGAACTGGAGAATGTGTCAACTTTGATCATGTTTATATGCTTCCTTATCTGGCCTCAAAAATAGCTTAGGCAGAGAGCTAGGAAGAATTGATCTGCCCTCTCTTTTGGTTGGGAATGGTATATGTCTGGGATGACCTTATGCAGGGAAGGAAATATAAAAATAATCATAATGCTGTGATCCGTTTTAGCATTATACACGAAAAATAACTCAAATATAGATTATTTAAATATATTAGATATTATTAGCCATAGAAGTAATTTAGGATATTATTACTTTGATAGCTTCAATTTACATATAAAGGAGGCCAAAAAGACAAAGAACAAGCTGATCTTTTCAAAAGTTAAATCCTCCAGCTTTTTCAGCAAGGCAGATATTATGCTAAATGACAAAGCAATTTACACAGCTATTTACTCATTAGCTTTGAACAGACCCAGGAGAGCAAAACACATCAGAGTGTACCAAAGTAATTCTCATTAAATTGTAAACTGTCAAGATTTGGAAATCTTTGAACAGAACAATCCTATTGTCTCTCTCATCTTATCGCGGCAAACTTATGCTATGGGATCAAAGTCTCTTCTCTCTGACAGCTGTTATGCGCTTTAAGTGAAATAAGCTTGGACATTTTCAATCTCGCTCCCAATGGACAAACCTGCAGCACAAAACTGTTCCTAATTTATAATTAATTGGATAATCTCATTCAGAGAAGCCGAAAGGATGTCTGGTGCAGGGCAGACAAATGTCCAGCAGTGCAGCAGGAGCAGCTCTCTGAGGTGAATGGGGTTAAGGGGCATATAGGGGGAATGTAGAAAGGGATATGGATTGTATGCAACCTGCACTGTAACCAGCTGGGGAATGGTTGGTTGCTGCTGTCAACGTTTGCATTTGTCAGCATTGCTCCTTCTCACCCTGATGAACACAAAGTCCCCAAAAGCAACATCAATATTTGAAGCTTCTGATGAGACTCTCATTTTATGACATTGCGGCATTACAATTTATTGCTCACTTGAAATAAACAATATAAAATAATTCTGAAAAGCGTGATATTTTACAATAGTATTAAAGTTACTTTTTTTTAAACTATTGAAGCAGCCAATTTATAGTTTGCATCATACACCTCCTCACTCTGTTATGCTACGCACCTTCTCCAAATATTGACAATAATTGCTTCAAGCAGTGTTTTGTACAAACAAACATTAGTCAGAATCTTAAACTTTTACATTTACATGTGAGGAATTAAATCACACCAAAAGTAAACTATCTTGCAGAAGGAAGATTTTCTCTGTGCGCTAGTTGTAGGAAATCATAAACGCATTCAACCCAAGCTCGAGGAACAGCACCTTATCTTTTGATGAGGTACTTTTCAATCTTCCAGCCTCAACACTGAGTTCAACAACTTCCGATTATAACCACTGCTCCCAATTATCAGACAGAAGGTGCTGGTAATGGTTCTGCTGTTGCCATTTACACCTCCTCTGAATTAATCTTTTATTTCTTTATTATCCGATTACCACCCCCTTTTGCCTTGCACCATCATCCTTTTAGTCGTTTAATCACACCTGCTTTCTGCTCTATCACAGGCCTTCCTTTTTGTTATTTGCTCCTCCCACACCCCCAGACCCGCCCTCCCCCCCACCCCCAGACCCCTTTCCCTGGCTCTATACTTGTTTATAAATGGTTAAATCTCTAACTTCTTCCAGTTCTGATGATAGTTTATCGATATGAAACGTTAACTCTCTTTCTCTCTCCACAGATGCTGGCTGACCTACTGAGTGTTTCCAGCATTTTCTGTTTTTATTGTAGATTTCCAGCATCCATGGTATTTTGCTTTTGTTTATAATAGTGTTCATGATTTCACAGCACCTAGCGTGAAGAGAAAATCTTCCCCCCATGATGGTTGATGACATGAACCCTTTAGCCCTTTTTGCACATTGTATTTCAATCTTTGTTCTATATAAGGCTGCCGTGTGATTGTTTCACTAATTTGAATTTATTGGCAAGCAAAATGTGCAATGATACCATGCATTATTACTACAGTGATGCAGCTCACTCACAGAGACTCTGCAAATTTATCACAAACCTCAACATGTTAGCATTGAGCAGTGCCATTCAAACTACTAGACAGCCATGAAGTGTGAGGATTCTTCAGCGCAATCAAGATGACCTACGGCCCAAGCACCCAAGGCCCTACCCCACTACTGGCTAAGAACGGAGAGTTACTCATCAAGGACAGAGAGGCAATCAGTGCCCACTGGAAGGAGCACTTCGAGGATCTCCTCAACCAAGACACTGTCTTTGACGTTAGTGTCCTCGACTCCATCCCACAGCTTGCCACCCACCACCATCTCAGCATAACCCAGCCCGGCACAAGGTTGATAAGGCTATCCAACAACTGAAGAACAACAATTCATTAGGAGCAGATGGAATTCCCGCCGAAGCACTAAAGCATGGCGGAGTAGCACTACTGACACAGATCCATGACCTCATCTCTCTTATCTGGAAGGAGAAGATCATGCCAGGAGATCTCAGAGACGCTGTAATCGTGACCATCTTCAAGAAAGGTGACAAGTCTGACTGCGGTAACTACAGAGGAATCTCCCTGCTGTCGACCACTGGGAAAGTCTTCGCAAGAATCTTCCTGAATCGCCTTCTTCCTGTCCCAGAGTTGCAATGCGTATTTCGCCCACTAAGGGGCACAATGGACATGATCTTCACCGCGCGGCAGATTCAAGAGAAATGTAGGGAACAGCACCAATCCTTGTACATGGCCTTCTTCGATCTCACAAAAGCCTTCAACACTGTCAACCGTGAGGGATTATGGAGCATCTTCCTCAGATTCAGCTGCCCTGAAAAGTTTGTCACCATTCTCCGGCTGCTCCATGATGACATGCAAGCCATGGTCCTAACCAACGGATCTACGTTCCACCGTTCAGACCGGGATCAAGCAAGGCTGCGTCATCGCACAAATGCTGTCCTTGATCTTCCTTACTGCAATGCTCCATCTCACCCTCAGCAAGCTCCCCGCTAGAGTGGAGCTAAATTACAGGATAAACGGGAATCTGTTCAACCTCCGCCGCCTCCAGGCCAGATCCAAGGTCGTCCCATCCTCTGTCATCGAACTACAGTATGCAGACAATGCCTGCATCTAAGCACACTTGAAGGCCAAACTCTAAGCCATCATCAACACCTTTACCAAGGCGTACAAGAGCTTGGGCCTTACCATCGTCATCATTATAGGCAGTCCCTCGGAATCAAGGCAAACTTGATCCACTCCTGAAGTGAGTTCTTTGGTGGCTGAACAGTCCAATACGAGAGCCACAGACTCTGTCACAGGTGGGACAGATAGTCATTGAGGGAAGGGGTAGGTGGGACTGGTTTGCCGCACGCTCTTTTCGCTGCCTGCGTTTGATTTCTGCATGCTCTCGGCGTTGAGATGCGAGGTGCTCAGCACCTTCTCGGATGCACTTCCTTCATTTAGGGCGGTCTTGGGCCAGGAACTTCCAGGTGTCAGTGGGGATGTCGCACTTTATCAGAGAGGGTGTCCTTGTAGCGTTTCCGCTGCCCATCTTTGGCTCGTTTGCCGTGAAGGAGTTCCGAGTAGAACACTTGCTTTGGGAGTCTCGTGTCTGGCATGCGAACTATGTGGCCTGCCCAGCGGAGCTGATTAAGTGTGATCAGTGCGTCAATGTTGGGGATGTTAGCCTGAATGAGGACGCTGATGTTGGTGCGCCTGTCCTCCTAGGGTATTTGTAGGATCTTGCAGAGGCATCGTTGGTGGTATTTCTCCAGCGACTTGAGGTGTCTATTGTACATGGTCCATGTCTCTGAGCCATACAGGAGGGCAGGTATTACTACAGCCCTGTAGACCATGAGCTTGGTGGCAGTTTTGAGGGCCTAGTCTTCAAACACTCTTTTCCTCAGGCGGCCGAAGGTTGCACTGGCGCACTGGAGGTGGTGTTGAATCTCGTCGTCGATGCCTGCTCTTGTTGATAAGACGCTCCCGAGATATGGGAAGTAGTCCACGGTGTCCAGGGCCACGCTGTGGATCTTGATGACTGGGGGCAGTGCTGTACACTAAACATCCGTAAGACAAAGGTCCTCTACCATCCTACCCCCTCCATACTGCACTGACCCCCGGTTATCAAAATCCACAACGAGGCCTTGGATAATGTGGACCATTTTCCATACCTCGGGAGCCTACTGTCAACAAAGACAGACATCAACGACGAGGTCCAACACCACCTTCAGTGTGCCAGTGCAGCCTTCGGTCATCTGAGGAAGAGAGTGTTTGAAGACCAGGATCTCAAACCCAGCACCAAGCTCATGATCTACAGAGCAGTGGTGATACCCGCCCTCCTATGTGGCTCAGAGGCATGGACTGTGTACAGCAGGCACCTCAAAACACTGGAGAAGTACCACCAATACTGCCTCCGCAAGATCCTGCAAATTCATTGGTAGGATAGGCGCACCAACGTCAGTGTCCTTGCTCAGGACAACATCCCCAACATTGAAGCACTGACCACGCTCGATCAGCTCCACTGGATCACTCCACAGCTCCATATCATCCGCATGCCTGACACGTGACTCCCAAAACAAACGCTCTATTCGGAGCTCCGACACGGCAAGCGAGCCCCAGGTGGGCAGAGGAAATGCTTCAAGGACACCCTCAAAGCTTCCTTGAAAAAATGTAACATCCCCACCGACACCTGGAAATCCCTGGCCCAAGATCACCCAACGTGGAAGAAAAACATCCGGGAAGTCTGAACATCTCGAGACTCTTCCCCGAGAGCAAGCTGAAGCCAAGTGTCGACAACGGAAGGAACGCGTGGCAACCCAGGCACCCCACCTACCTGTTCCTTCAACCACTGTTTGCCCCACCTGTGACAGAGACTGTAGGTCCCACATTGGACTCTTCAGTCACCTGAGAACCCATTTCTAGTGTGGAAGCAAGTCATCCATGTTTCAGAAAAAGGGCTCAAAAACTAGCATGGAGAAAGAAGTCTAAAAAGGCTGATTTATCAATATGTGTGATTCCACTAAAAACATACTACCAATATTATATACATCTGTAATGTTTTCCTCTGGAGTTACTGTATCTATTTTTTTACACCAGAATGTGTATCATTCTAGGACTCTTTATCAAATCATGACAAAATACTGTACAAAATACATTTCATTCAAGCCCCAAATAACCTGAGCATGGTGGTCTCTGTGGCCGAGTACCCAAATTATACATATAATTAACTCATCATCTCTACTAATTGATTTGTTTCATTGAAGAGTCATTGGGGGGTTAAACGAGCTGTCAGATCGCCATTTTGCCGAAAACCAGTTTCACCCCCATTAACTTTTACTGCATGTTTTGGGAGATATAATTAAGATCTGAATATTAAAATCCGTACTTCTTGGCGATATTACTAAAAGAGTATATTAGTGAATAGGAGACTTAGTCAACAAAAATATTTTGCAGCTACAAACTTACAAGAATTAGTGAAACAAACCTGAGCGAGCACTAACCATCATCACTCCCACTTGAAACAGACACCTGCACAGTTTATACACATTGTAGTGATCTTCATGGGAGGAGGTAAATAAAAAGGGTACAGTATCAAAAGGAAGCAACAACATACTATTCATCCCTGTTTACTCCTGCTCTGAGGCTATCTACTCATCCAAAGGAGAAATGAAATGTGGGGGAAAATCCAATTTGTACTTGTTATGGTGTAAGTACGTTT
This sequence comes from Pristiophorus japonicus, assembly GCF_044704955.1. Lineage (NCBI taxonomy): Eukaryota > Metazoa > Chordata > Chondrichthyes > Pristiophoridae > Pristiophorus > Pristiophorus japonicus. The sequence goes on from NC_091993.1 coordinate 86,723,944, forward strand.
TAACAAAAGCAAATGAAGTATCAACACAGCAATGAAAAATTGGAAGCAGATAAAAGCTACGAGGCTGATCCCTAGTTTCAGAGGTCTGAACTATAAGGAAGGATTGAAGAATCTTGGGCTAACAGCCTTGAAAGTAGACATAGAAGTAATCTTATAGAAGTATATCACATAGTCATTGGTATGGAAAACGTAAACATGGAAAATTACTTTAAATAAATTGTGCAAGTAGGATAAGGGTCAAAATAGTAAAATGTGAATTTAGAATTGACATGAGAAAGTTTTACTTCACACAAAGAGTGATCAAAACATGAAATGGACTCAGGGATCGAGTAGCGGGATTAAGAACATAAGAAATAGGAGCAGGAATAGGCCATTTGGCCCCTCGAGCTTGCTCCGCCATTCAATAAGATCATGGCTGATCTGATCATGGACTTAGCTCCACTTCCCTGCACGCTCCTCATAACCCTTTATTCCCTTATCGCCCAAATATCTGTCCATCTCCTCCTTAAATATATTCAATGACCCAGCCTCCACAGCTCTCTGGGGCACAGAATTCCATAGATTTACAACCCTCTGAGAGAAGAAATTTCTTCTCATCTCAATTTTAAATGGGCGGCCCTTTATTCTAAGACTATGTCCCCAAGTTTTAGTTTAGTTGGGATTAACCAATTGGATGCTGCAATGGGAGGATTATAGGATGTTTCTGAGTGGATTAACTAAGATGGGTTGAATGGCCTCTTTCATCCATAATTATTTTGTGAACATGATGCAGCTTGAAGTTTGGCTCCATAGTGGCACTGGGTGCACTCCATAGAAATGCTTTTACCGTGACTATTGCCTGTATAACCAAGGTCTGCATTTCAGATGCTACTGGTGTTACCCAATAAAATCTATATTTCACACAATTCAGGCAATCAGCATGCTGGATCTCCTCCATCATCATCATAGACAGTCCCTTAGAGTCGAGGATGACTTGCTTCCACTCTAACAGTGAGTTCTCAGGTGACTAGAGAGTCCAATGCGGAACCTATAGACTCTGTCATAGGTGGGGCAGACAGTGGTTGAAGGAAGGAATCGGTGGGAGTCTAGCTTGCCGCAAGCTCCTTCCACTGCCTGCGCTTGGTTTCTGTATGCTCTCGGAGATGAGACTCCAGGAGCTCAGCACCCTCCCAGATGCTCTTCCATCACTTTGGACGGTCATGGGCCAGGGATTCCAGGTGCCGGTGGGGATGTTGCACTTTATCAAGGAGGCTTTGAGGATGTCCTTGAAGCGTTTCCTCTGCCCACCTGGGGCTCGCCTGCCGTGTCGAAGCTCCGCTTGCTTTGGGAGTCTTGTGTCGGGCATGCGAATGATGTGGCACACCCAGCGGAGCTGATCGAGCGTGGTCAGTGCTTTGATGCTGGGGATGTTGGCCTGAGCGAGAACACTGACGTTGGTGCAGCTATCCTGCCAATGGATTTGCAGGATCTTGCAGAGGCAGCGCTGGTGGTACTTCTCCAGTGCTTTGAGATGTCTGCTGTATACAGTCCACGTCTCGGAGCCATATAGGAGGGCGGGTACCACCACTGCCCTGTAGACCATATGTTTGATGCTGGATTTGAGGTCCTGGTCTTCAAACACTCTCTTCCTCAACCTCCTCCCTGCATCAGCTGGCCCCTCATCAACCCGAGTCACTCTATCCCTTCCTCATCATGGTCTGCACCCTCCTCCATGAAGATCACTACGATGTCTATAAACTGTGAGGGTGCCTATTTCAAGTGGGAGAGATGATGGTGCTAAGGTGAGCGATGTTTGCTCCATGTTTTCTGAATGAAGCAGATGGGAAATTATGAGTATATAAGCACATCTATCCATCTAGAAATATTACAAGCACTGTTAGCACTAATTTGTGATTATGCACAATGTCTATGAACATGATCATGTAACATATGCAAATCATAGAAGATGCGATTATGATGATGCATATAATAGTCCTGTGCATTCCTCCAATCTCCATAGTCCCAAATTCTTTTTTGAGTAAATCAACCATGGTTTCCTCTTATGGAGCGAATTCTTCCCCATTCTGGGAGCCCATCAGCTGTTTCATTCTGTGTCCTCTTGTTATAAATAACTTTTGTCTTTATACATAAAGGGCTAAAAACTCATTAGCTCCTGAAAACATGCGCGGGAATCACAATGTCAATATAATGCAGGCAGCATGCAAACTTTGTTAATGATAATGATAGTGGCATGCAGCTCAGTGCTAAACACACACTCCACAGGGGGCCCACATTCATGCGAGGCTAACATTAATTAAAACTAGCCTGCAGCTCTTAAAGCCAGCCTTCACCTCTTAAAGGGGAAGTGCATTCTGGTTGCAGCAGGTATTGGAAGTCCTTGTAGAGGAGTGTGTGACCTACAAGAAGAGTGAAGATGGTGTAACATGGCAGAGAGAGGGCTCCAGGATTTCTGGATACAGCATTCAAGGCTCTGGTGCAGGACGTAGACAGGAGGAGAGATGTCCTGTATCTACAGGGGGCCAGGTGACCTCCAGATAGACACTAAAAAGAGATTGAGAGCAGATAGCCGTCACTGTCAAATGCAAATAGTGTTGCCCTGAGGACCTGGATGCAGTGCAGGAAGAAGTTAAATGACCTCACATGAGTGGTCAAGGTCAGTGAAAAGGGGGAGAAGGGGGTGGGGGGAGAGGGGTGGAGGAGAAGGGGGAAGGGGGAAGAGGAGGAGGAGAAGGGGGAGGGGGAGGAGGAAAAGGTGGGGGAAAGAAAAAGGGGGGAAAGGAGATGGGGGGAAAGGAGAGGGGGGAAAGGAGAGGGGGGAAAAGGAGAGGGGGGAAAGGAGATGGGGGAAAGGAGATGGGGGGAAAGGAGAGAGGGAAAAGGAGAGGGGGGAAGGAGCTGGGGGAAAGGAGAGGGGGAAAGGAGAGGGGGGAAAGGAGAGGGGGGAAAGGAGAGGGGGGAAAGGAGAGGGGGGGAAAGGAGATGGGGGGAAGGAGAGGGGGGAAAAGGAGATGGGGGGAAGGAGAAGGGTGGAAGGAGAAGGGGGGGAAGGAGAAGGGGGGAAGGAGAAGGGGGAGGAGAGGGGGGGAAGGAGATGGTGTGGAAAGGAGAGGATGGGAAAGGAGATGGGGGGAAAGGAGATGGGGGAAAGGAATGGGGGGGAGGAGAAGGGGGGAAAGGAGAAGGGGGGAAAGGAGAAGGGTAAGGAGAGGGGGAAAGGAGAGGGGGGGAAGGAGATGGGGGAAAGGAGAAGGGGGAAAAGAGATGGGGGAAAGGAGATGGGGGGAAAGGAGATGGGGGAAAGGAGATGGGGGAAAGGAGATGGGGGGGAGGAGAAGGGGGGGAAGGAGAAGGGGGGAAAGGAGAGGGGGGAAAGGAGAGGGGGGAAAGGAGAGGGGGGAAAGGAGATGGGGGGGAAAGGAGATGGGGGGGAAGGAGAAGGGGGGAAAGGAGAAGGGGGGAAAGGAGATGGGGGAAAGGAGATGGGGGGAAGGAGAAGGGGGGGAAAGGAGAAGAGGGGGGTAGGCTGAACGGGCCGGGCCCGGCCAGGCCCAATCGGGCAGGGCCCGTCCCCAGCACCAGATTTACAGGTAGGTGGGCGTTGGGTCGGGTCGGGGTCGGGAGCGCGGGTCGGGGTCGGGAGCGCGGGTGGTGAGAGGAAAGTCGTTTCGGTTCGGGTCGGGGAGGAGGGAGGATGAGGGAGGTCAGGTCGGGGGGAGGGAGGTCAGGTCGGGTCCAGTCGGGGGGGGGGTGGGGAAGCGGGAGTCGGGTCCGGTCCGGGGGGGGGGGGGAGCGGGAGTCGGGTCGGGCCCAGTCCGGGGGGGCGGGAGCGGGAGTCGGGTCGGTGTCGGGGTCGGGTCCGGTCCAGGGGCGGGGGGCGGGAAGCGGGAGTTGGGTGGGGTCGGGGTCGGGTGCGGTCCAGGGGGGGGAAAGAGGGTGGGAAGTGGGAGTCGGGTCGGTGTCGGGTCCGGTCCGGAGGCGGGGGGCGGGAAGCGGGAGTCGAGTCGGGTCAGGAGGAAGCAGGAGCTGGGCGTGGGAGGAGCCTTATTCACGCAGCCCCAGTGAGGCCATTCGGCCAGGGCTAGGGGCTGCGTGCTTCGGCCCCTCCCACACAGTTTTGGGTCCCTGGAGCTACTGCACATGCGCGCCCGCTGTAGCGCGCATGTGCAGAGGTCCCGGCACTGATTTCAGCGCAGGACCTGGCTCCGCCCCCTGCAGCTCGTGCTGCGCTGCGCCGAGCTGCAAACGACTTGCAGGGAGCTGGAGAATCTGGAAGTTTTTTTTAGGCGCACTTTGTGGCGCGAAAAATGGGTGTCCAGGTCGGGACTGCGCCGTTCTAGGCGCGGCTCGAAACTTGGGCCCATAAAATGGGAATAATTGATATTGATTAACTCGTCCACTACATTCGCTTCTCTGGAACTTAAGGTGGAACTCTTTACTTTTACCTTAGCTTTTAATTCCCTTGAAAAGATAAAAGGACATTTTCCTTTCTCCGTTGTCAAAATGGATTTCACCTTCAAAGTTCCCTTCACAAAATTCCAATCAGTTTTTCTGCTTTGATCCATATTTCTGCTTTTTCACCTTACTGACAGTTCAATTGAATAGCACATTTCTCTGCTCAAATCATGATTCCTTATGGATTAAAACCATTCTTTCTTCTGGTAACTATGCCAATAGATTCATCGGCCGGAAAAGGAGTTCAAATCACATTTTCAGGTTTAAATATTATAGTTAAGAATAAATAGACACATTAAAGTTTGGATTGTATGAATTCTGTCTGAATATTGAGGAAATATTGCCAGCAAAATTGCCTGGCAAAGATTTGGCCATGTGCCACTCTCCCCTGATTATCAAGGACCAGATTCATACCTGTCGCCCCACTGGACCACAGGGGATCAACTGTATACTGTACACGAAAGAAAAAGAAATTGGGCACATTTGGTTTCCATGCACTGGACCACCAGGAATCAGATTTGTACCCAATCTTTTTTTCTCTCTCAGGAAATGTTCTTTCTCTAATTGACTTTTCTTTGTCACTATGGCTCCATCTACCAGTCACCATGGTACAACACAAGCTTTGGCACTGTATATGTGCAGACGGCTACTTAACCCTACAGGGTTCAATGACATAGCATGTCTGAACTAGTCCAACTAAGACTTGATCTGAATTTGGACAATTTTGGATTTCCTTTTCTGGTTCATGACTCGTTCTCTTTCTGTCTCTCCAATGTTATCCCCTTCACACTTGAGAGTGCTTAATCATGCTGGGGTACAGTTTTTGAGGTGTAGGTCGCCCTCTAAAATCCAGTCAGTCATTCAGCAGACTATTGAACTTTTCAGAGCATCACAGCCAAGCCTCTTTCCTGACCTGACATTTAAACATACACTTTGCAGTAGAAGTTACTTGGTAGGGCTCAGAGGCAGAATGTTGGCTGATTTCTACCCTCCCTGGACCAAGGTGCTGTGATCAGTTATAACTCAGGCCCTGACATTCCACCCGAGATCATCCAACTCAAACCTTCATAGTTTGAACTGTGCAATGCAGTTACCAACTGAGTCGTGATGGGTGCTAACATCACTCATGCTTAATTCAGGTCACGGTGAATGGCCGTCCATTTATCAGGTCAGTTGCACTCTGGACTTCGTCTCCCCTGCAACTATGCATAAAACAACAATGTCAAGACCACAACAATTGAACATTGTTCCTGGAGAGTAGGCAGGCAACCCACACATAAACTTCATTCCCTTAGATACCTTAATATTTAGAAGTTTAAAGGAAGCTGTCGACAGTAGAGTGTAAAGTCTCTAGAGTTGTGGCGGTCTGTCCAGTAGTTCTAAAATCCTGAAAGAAAATTTAATGAATCCTCTCCTCTACAGTCATGTTACAGACATTGCACATTGTAATTTAGTAACAGATTTAAAGGCACATTTTTAACTTATTTTATCAACATAACAGTGTAATTTAAATTTCATCTGAAGTACAGCCTACAATAAAAATGTATCCTTGGGTGGAATTACCAGCATATTATCACCCCTAACAAACAATTCTTCATCATTGAACCGTTTCCTTCAACTGTTGTTTCAGAAACCGGGCTAAAACTGACCTAGAAAGAATTGACGATATCAGACCCTTCAGCTAAAATCACCTCCGACAGCCTGCATGATTTTTTGAATTAAAATGTGTTCTACAATAATCAAATCCTCTTCCTTGCAGCAAAGATAATTTCTCCTAATTACCCTGTCATATCAAAGTGTGGCTCACGTCGACCCTATTTAAAATCTGGCCCTTCCCCAACAAATCTGAGAATTGGTTCAGTAAGTTGCTAAGGATCCAGACCTCAGCAGCATAGACAGTGCTGCTGCCTGTTGTAGCTTAAAACAAACAAAAAACATATACTTCTATCCTTTCCTATATTTAAGATCTGGGATTGGTTTTGCTGGCCAAGGTTAACTGGTCTGTTTGACAACTCCGGAGCTCATGGTCACACTTGTTTGCTAAAAAAACAGTGAAGTTTTAGTCTGAACGATGCGCTACCATCTTTGCATAGCTTGTAAATTGATAGAAAATAATTAAATGAATGCTACCGACATTTCTGAACTAATTTTCAATCATAACACATTTTAACATTACGAAGAGAATGTGACCAATGCACAAGGGTTATATAGCCGCTTTCAATTTAACACTTTTAAGATACGGGCTATGCCTTTTGTTCACAAAGTTTTTGCTTGCCTGTTAAAATGCATTTTCATCAAACCCTTCAGCAAATTATTAAATAAAAAAGCAGTGTGAGTAATGAACAGCGATCCTGGCTGTTTAAAAGGTGTAATTAGCTTATTAGAATCTCCAAGCATTGCAAAGGCACACCTAGATTCACGATAGTCTCTCAAGGAGATGTTTCAGGGGCTCGCAACAGAAATGTAATGGCAGCGCCTAACTTTAAAGTCACAAATAATCCAACCGCATTCATACCAAAGTTGGCATCATGGTAAATGTCAAACTGTTTTATACAGAGGTATCAATTATTTTAGACGGCACATCAAAGATCGAGAGACGACCTCTGTTTTTCCTTACTACAATGGGGAGAACAAAAATGACCTTTAAATGACATTAAGCAAACCTTTTTAACGAGTCGAACTGAAAAGTAAATCTTTCAAGTTAAAAAGTTTCAATAGAAGCTATTCTATCTAATTCAGTGACTCAATAGGCTTCAGCTGTACAGGCACAAAATGGTCTGGCTTCTTGAGCAACTTACTTCATGCTGAAAGAGATTGGGATCCTTCCTTGGAGCCTGGAATCTTCTCATCACTCAAATCTCTAGGAAGGTCACTTTTATTTTAAACTTCCTCACAATACAAATAGCCAGCTTACATTGAAACTACACTACCACATATCAGTGTCAGATCTGGGCCAATATCAAAGACAATATTAAAAACTGCTTTGACTAAGGATACCTTTTAGCCATTAGTCATTTGAGAAGGAAGAATGTGCTTTGTTCTATTGTCAATCATACTGCCTGCCCTACTTCTAAGGTTTGCTAGTTTCTATTTTACTGCAGGATAACTGACTGCACTGGAAAGCTATTCATGTGGAACATAAATGGTATGAATGGTATCATTAGAAGATTGGGGACATAGCAAGCAAGGACAGTGCCCTTTCAAAGGAGACATAATCATAGAAAATAAAATCCTATCATATATTCTATTATATCTGGTGATTAGTATTTCCTGATGCACTGTACCTTTATCTCTAGGATCTCAGTTTGAATCTTCCCAGAGGCAAAGGGCAGTATGTAACCACTGCAATACCCCGTTCCCCCACTTTCACCATTCTCTGAAGGTCCTACTTTGGTGAGGTTTTAAATTTAAATAAAGAAGCTACAGATTTCTATTTTTGAAATGGCTTGCCCTTAGTGGTTATTTACTCTTTAGTTCCCTAGTTTATGGTTTCAACACATTAAGGGAATTCAAATTCAGATCTTCATTTTGGCGGTAAAATCACTTCATTATTCCTAATGTTCTTTATTAACGTCCTCGTAAGAGGCTACGGGAGCAGATGGAATCCCTACCGAGGCACTAAAGTATGGCAGAGAGGCGCTGTTGGTGCGGATACATGACCTCATCTCTCTCATCTGGAGGGAGGAAAGCATGCCGGGAGATCTCAGAAATACAGTGATTGTGGCCATCTTTAAAAAAGGGGAAAAATCCGACTGTGGCAGCTACAGAGGAATCTCCCTGCTATCAGCCACTGGGAAAGTTATCGCTAGAGTCCTCCTCAACTGTCTTCTCATGTGGCCGAGGAGCTCCTCCCGGAGTCACAGTGCGGATTTCGTCCCCTACGGGACACAACGGACAAGATCTTTCAGTGTTATAGCTACAGGAAAAATGCAGGAAGCAGCGCCAGCCCCTATACATGGCCTTCTTCGACCTTACAAAGGCCTTTGACACTGTCAACCGCGAGGGTCTATGGAGCATCCTCCTCCGTTCCGGATGCCCCCAAAAGTTCGTCAACATTCTCCGCCTGCTCCACAACGGCATGCAGGCCGTGATGCTGACCAACGGACCCATCACAGACCCAATCCACGTCCGGACTGGGGTCAAACAGGGCTGCGTCATCGCCCCAACCATCTTCTCAATCTTCCTCGCTGCCATGCTCCACCTCACAGTCAACAAGCTCTGTGCTGGAGTTGAACTAAACTACAGTACCAGTAGGAAGCTCCAGGCCAGGTCCAAGATCACCCCAACCTCTGTCATCGAGCTACAGTACGTGGACGACGCCTGCGTCTGCGCACATTCAGAGGCTGAACTCCAGGACATAGTCGACATATGTACTGAGGCGGACAAAAGCATGGGCCTTATGCTAAACATCCGTAAGACAAAGGTCCTCCACCAGCCTGTTCTCGCCGCACAGCACTGCCCCCGAGTCATCAAAATCTATCATGCGGCCCTGGACAAAGTGGACCATTCCCCATACCTCGGGAGCCTTTTATCAACAAAAGCAGAAACTGATGAGGAGATTCAACACCGCCTCCAGTGAGCCAGTGCAGCCTTCGGCCGCCTGAGGAAAAGAGTGTTCGAAGACCACCCCTTAAATCAATCACCAAGCTCATGGTCTACAGGGCTGTAGTACTACCCAACCTCCTGTATGGCTCAGAGACATGGACCATGTACAGTAGACACCTCAAATCGCTGGAGAAATATCACCAACGATGCCTCCGCAAGATCCTACAAATACCCTGGGAGGAAAGACGCACCAACATTAGCGTCCTCAACCAGGCCGACATCCCTAGCATTGAAGCACTGACCACATTTAATAAGCTCCGTTGAGCAGGCCACATTGTCCGCATGCCAGACACGAGACTCCCAAAGCAAGCGCTCTACTCAGAGCTCCTTCATGGCAAACGAGCCAAAGGTGAACAGAGGAAAGGTTACAAGGACACCCTCAAACCCTCCCTGATAAAGTGCAACATCCCCACTGACACCTGGGAGTCCCTGGCCAAAGACCGCCCTAAGTGAAGGAAGTGCATCCGGGAGGGCGCCGAGCGCCTCGAATCTTGTTGCAGAAAACAAGGGCAGGCAGCAGAAAGAACGTCTGGCAAATCTGTCGCACCCTCCCTTATCCTCAACGACTGTCTGTCCTACCTGTGACAGGGACTGTGGCTTTCATATTGGACTGTTCACCCACCTAAGGACTCATTCTAAAAGTGGAACTTTCCGATGGACTGCCTATGATGATAATGATGATGATGTAAGAGGTACCGTGCCGTCCTTATATTTCATATCCTTCATTTATGGCCTGGCTAAGATTAGAACTTGCTTTTAGAAGAATTGCAAGCCCATAATTTATGCCTCATCATGCTAGGGTATAATACTTTGATAAAGCAATATGCACTGTGTCTGTCCATTGCTTGAGTATTAAGTGGCAAAATTGGGCTCCTTTGCGTCTCCCGTTAGCATCCCCTGAAGGCGCAAATGAATTTGCAAATGGGTGCGGCACTGTTAACGACTCCCAATATATGGGGAGGGAGTTTAGCGCCGGCACTATAGCGTGGCATCCTGATCTCCTGTGCCGGAGATCGTGACATCATCACCGTGCACATCACCCTGGTTAGCGCCACGGCCCCGAATAGAGCTTTCGCCCATCTGCAGCAGTGCCGGTCGATAACACCCGACAGCTTCAGGGGATGCGCATCGGGCAGCCGACCGCTACCTAATTAAAGGCCAGGTGGCTCAGTGTAGAAAAAAAAAACATAACTTGTTGTTGCCGCTCCTGATACGGTATCTTTGCGGGGTCCTGGCTGCGATCGCTCAGCCCGGCACGCTCTTGAGTGCCGAGTTCATCGCGCGGCATCCCCACTCCTTGCTGGTCCAGGTAGGTGCCTTTTTTTTCTGCAGAGTAGGCAGCGTGGGCCCTTCCCTTTAATTGAGGGAAGGGCCCCTCGGACGCGATAGCGCTGCACAGCCCAGTGCGCAGCGCTAATGAGGCGTCCGCCCCTTTCCCGCCCCCGGAACGAGGTGGAGTGCTTTAAGGTGCGATACCAAATTTCTCCTCCTTAGTCTTTTCAAGGATAGAAACAAATTTATCAGCATCTGTTTATAATTATCCAACAGTCTGTACTATGCAACAGTTTAACCTATCACAAATAATTTCTGTTTTAGATATTAGGGGGTACAGTTTCCGCTAGGCTGCGCTGGTTTTTCCAGCACAATTCGCTCAAAATCGGCCACACCAGCGCAGAAAGTTGAGGAATTTCAAGCGCAAGTTACTTCCAGCACAAATCGAGTTTCCACAATCCTTTGTAATCGTTTAAAAACCATCGTGCTGGAAGCTGGCCCCTCCGACAAAATTGGCCATGCCCTGTTGGGAGAAAATTTCTTAACCTATAACCTTTGTAACTTTTATAACGTGTATTCAGCTCCCCTGTCTCTCTCTGATGAATTATGGGACAGGGAGAGTGGTCAAGTAAGAAATGTATACTGAAGCAGAACGCATGTGTAGTCTCCAATGTCCGTTGACCCTGAGTTATGGAGATAGGGGAAGTAGGACAATGGGCAGTTGGAGAGGCAAACAGATGTATATCGCTTGTACTAATAACAGGAAGATAGTTCCTTGTTTTTCTGCTGATGTGGGGAACTAACCCCACTTCTGTCTGCGCCTGCTGGTTAACCTTTGACTTGCCACAATGTAAGACTGCCACAGCACTACCATATAGGGTAATACTATGCCTAAATGTTAAATAATTGGACGATGATGTCAGGGGGTGGGGCCGCCCCTAAAGGTATAATTGTAATTTGAAAGCTCCACTCCGGAAGAAGGTGTGGCGAAGCTGCAGAGTTTCCCCACTTCTCCCAGAGCGCTTTGCACGAATAAACTATGACGTTTCCTTCACTGTTCTCAGACTCAGTGTGAAATTTATTTCCCTTACAGATTTGGCGCTGCGAGCAGGGTGAATACGGTCGCTTCGGGTCGCCTAGCCGGTGGAGAGGGACGAGTAGTCAAGGTTTGACCGTCCAGTCAATTGAGCCCCAGGAAAGGGCGACTTCCGATCCCCGATTCACCAAAGAACAAAACGTCCGTGAACGGTGAGAAAAACCACAGTTGAACTGCGGGTTAGAGTCTAAGCTAGCATGGTGTGAGTGGTGTGTGTGTGTGTGAAAGAAACGAGTGTTTCCCGCCACCTCGATTGTCACAAACTATCTCAGTCACCTAACTTGAGCCGGAATTAAGAGGGCGAATGCCCCACGTGAAGGCCAAGGATTAAGGTCAAAGGGAACAAACGAGAGGACAAAGTGGCGACGGAAAAGTGGGGCAGTGAATGTGGTAGGAAATAATCTCATTGCGACTTTAAGCCACAAAGGTCGGGACGTTGAGGGTCGTGTGTAGAACAGATTAATGAGATCGTAGTAAGTCACGGAGGCCATTTTGAAGAATCGCAAGTGTAATCAGACACCTCTGACGATAAAGATTGCAAGTCCGCCTGGTAGAAGTGAGTAAGACCAGGCGTACCTCTGACAATCGTGAGACCGTGACGTGAGACTACGATGAGTGGTAAGGAAACGGAGGGGGCTCCGCCGAGGGTCCTTCACCAGACTATACATGACCGAAAGGAGGGATGGGCCCCGACGGGAAAAAAAAAGTGTGAAAGAACAGAGAGAGTGGTGGGAGACGCAGAAACAGAAAGTAAAAACTGGGACATTTGAGATGACGAAAAGCAGCCCTCAAAGCCTACATGCTAGACTCCATTCTAGTTATGAAAAGAAAGGATAAAGTTGCAGCCTTGAAAGAAAACAAATTGAACGAAATTGAAAGAAAAAGTGTCTTCGATTGTCTGAATTAACGAAGTTACCGAGAGACGAACCCTCTGTGTAAAATACCAAAACCTAATTTGAAGAAAGGAGATCAAAAAAAAAAGGACATAACTTCCCAAATACTAGTTGATATTGGCTGAAAAAAAAAGATATTGGTTTAATTGAAAAGATTTTTGGAAGAGGTAAAAGACCCTTTCCATTGAAAATGATTTTAAATTACGAGAAAGTTTCATTGCAGTTTGAAAAGATTTCCAGAATAGATGTGTTTATCAAGAAAAGTCCTGAACAGTCTAAACAAGCAGGAGGGTTTTGAAAATAACGAGGAGAAGTTAAATCTAAGCTATGCGAACTCAGCACAGAAAGAAAAATTGGGAATTAGAAAATCTTACTGATTTTAAAATTCTTATAGGAAATGTTGGAATGTATACAGCTTGTGTGAAAATTGAAGTTCAGTAAACAAAATAGCTATTAAAAATGTGTGGTATCGTTTTAAATCAATTTAAAAAAAAATCTTTGGCAAGTACTTGAATTAGAAGTTAAGAAAAAAAAAATTGAAATTTAATCTAAAATGCTGTCTGTCCTGATGAGAAGACTTCCATTATGACGACTTTATTAATGATTTCTGCTGTTTTAACGGATTCCTAATTTCTAAGCAAGTTTTGAAGGCACAAAGACTTAAAAAAAAAAACAAATTCGGATGATTACGTGAAGTCACGTAATGACATTATGCCTTCTTACAAACCTGTAAAAAAGTTAACCCTTTCCATTGACAACTGTTTTATATTGGACATTATTCATTTGGATTTCTTAATAGAATAAAGAAGACTCACCTGACAGATAAAGGAAATGGTGGGATAGTCAGAATAAAATAAAACAGAACAAGCCCATGTAATAATACTCACCTGATACAAATAATGAAAAAATTATTCTAGGAACACTTAATAAGGGAATTTAAACTATTAATAGACGCCGAGCATTACAAAATAATGTGGCCGCAAGCGGATGGACGTAAAAGCAAGTACTCCGCGCCCTTACGAAACATTGCGAAAATAGGCAGTGCTAAACCACTAGCCCGGGATTAGGGATAAGAGTCGGGGGTAGACGGGGTGATATGCGAGGCCCTAGAGCCGGTATGGGCCAAAAAAAGCAGGACACGGGCCTTGTTGACATGACACCGGTTAACGTCCCAGGGCCCGAACATGAGGGACATAGGAGAAAACCCGGCAGAAGGCCTCCTGGGGGCAGTGAAGCCGCATCAGTATGAGGAAGTGGATAGTGAGAATATAGAAAGTCGGCGAGCAGACGAACCCTTAACCGGGGCACAGATGACCCTCTACGTGGATGGGTCTAGAAAGTATGTCGAAGGGACACCACGGACCGGGTGGGCCGCGGTAAATGGCCAGTTACAAACCGTGGCGTCTGGCAGATTAGATGGGGGACTCTCAGCCCAAGTTGCTGAGATTGTGGCCTTCACCGAAGCCTTGAAGCTGGCAGGGGCAAGACAGTTAATATCTATACAGATAGTCGCTATGCAGTTGGAGTTGTACATGATTATATGAGAGCATGGGGACGCAGGGGGTCCGTCACAACAGGGGAAGAACTCATCCGACACCGGAAAAGAGTCCAGGCTCTATTGCACGTAGCTGAAGGGCCACTGCACGCTGCTGTGATAAAAATAAAAGCTCATCAAAAGGTACAAACCCGGGAGCAGGAAGGTAATCAGGCGGCTGATGCCGCCGCACAGCAAGCATTGGAACAGGGCGTGGAGGAAAGAACTGAGGGGGTGGGGAGCATAATGAGGGACGAAGTGGATATAGTCAAGTTACACTCCGATGTTTCGTCGGAGGAACAGGAGGAATGGAAGGCCAAGGGCGGGGTACCAGGTATAGATTCGGGGTGGAGAAAGGATGGAAAAGTCACAGCCCCAAACTGCATTAAGCAGACAGTACTGGAACTACACCCTGGAGTGGCCCATATAGGCAGGGAACCCATGATGGAGTGGCTCACGAGAAGATTGGTGGTGGTCCGGAATAGGGGCGGGATATAGCCAAACAGTGTCAGCGCTGTATAACGTGTGCGCAACATAATCCCGGTAAGCCAATTAAGATACGAATGGGGCACCAACCAAGGCCCCAAGGGCCATGGGAAAACATACAAATAGATTTTACTGGACCACTGCCCGACTCACAGGGGAAATCGATATTGCTTAGTGGTAATAGGCCAGTTCACCCGATGGGTGGAAGCTTACCCAACAAGGAACTGTACGGCCACTGCGGTAGTTAGAATTCTGGCGGAAGAAATAATCCCTAGATGGGGGGGGTGCTGTTGCAAATGGACTCGGACCAAGGCACCCACTTCACGGGACGGTAATAAAGGCCGTATGTCAACTAATGGGAATAAAACAGAAATTCCACATACCAAAACATCCCCAAAGTTCAGGAATGGTAGATCGGATGAATCGAACCCTTAAGATAATGATCGCAAAGGCAATGCGAGAAACTGGGACTACATGGGTTGATGTGTTACCCATCATTCTGATGAAACTAAGGGCGGTCCCTAATCGAACAACAGGCTTATCCCCTTAGGAGTTAATGACGGGAAGGGCGATGCAACTCCCAGAAGGAATTTTTATGGGAGGAGCGGATGTAGGACCCCTAAGGGATAGAATTCAGAGATACATATATTGGAGATGAGTAATAGTCTCCAGGAAATGCGAAAGCAAGCCAGAGAAAGGCAGGCTCAATGCGATAAAATACTGGAGAACGCGGCCTTCCCGGACATACCTCAAGCCGGAACGCGCGTGATGGTGAAGGTTCTCCCAGGAAAACCCGGGTTCGCCCCGAGGTGGATAGGGCTGTACGAGGTTATGGTTAGTGGAGATATATGCGCCTGTATTGATATTAGGGGAAAAGGACAACGGAAACATAGGACCCAGCTTAAGGTTTTCGAGCCTGCCGCTTAATACATGTATTATCTGTCATTATTTGTCTGTTTACAGGTCAGGAACGACTCTTCAAGCAAGCCAAACGGCCATTTTGTCTTTGAGTAATTGTTAACATAGAGTAATAAGATTAAACTATACGTCGCGATCTGTATAATGGCCTCGGTCTGTATTGTATGTGCCCCATTGGTAAGACAAAAACCGGAGCTTCATGTAAACACCTTTTTATATATGTCCTATGCCTATGTGAGGAATGGGAACTTCTCTAGTTGCTGGGTGTGCTCTCATATCCCCACACACTCGAGAGGAGGGATCCCTTTGCGTCCCATTCCCCTAAATCTGACCGAAGTTGCCGCATGGGTCCTTCACCAGAACTCCTCCGGTCCCATATGGGAAGGATCCAAGGCCAAAGGGACATCTGCCTCATACAAGGTGGACGGAAGCGGGGACGAGAGAGATTGGGAAAGCGCTGGGTATCATACCAGAGGCGCGCTTCGTGGATGGTATCAACCATCCTACAATCGGCACGCGTTACCTCCATCCTTGGCCCTGACTAACACATCGAGGATAGGGAGATCCCGGGGAACAAAATGCCTCACCCGAAATGTAACTGGCACAAAAGGACACAACATGGGATATAGTAATTGCACCTACCGCCTTCACGTAACCGAAGGGGCGGAGCCAAGTTTCCTCCAACACCTCCCGAACATGACGGGGGGGCGAAATTGGACATGCTCATTCTATCCTGAGACACTGAGCACCCCAGCGGCATACAACAGTACCTATTTCGGATGTGGACACAAGGCGTATCCCTGGCTCCCCAAAACTGGGTAGGCTCGTGTTACTTGGGATATGTGGTGCCATTCATGTGGCCAGCACGTAACCTAGCAGAAGTACATGCTTCTAGCCGGCAAAAGTGAGGTCTCACCCCCGTCGAGAGGTTTTTCGGGGTACCCATGATGCCCGTTGAGACAGCTCTGACCATGAACGAGGTACAAAGGATAGAGAAAATACTGGAGCAGATCGCCAATGATACGGAGTTGGAGCTGAGGGTGGATTCGCTCTGGAGCATCCACGATGCTGAGAATGACGTGAGTATCACGTGTAGTGAGTTGGTCTTACCGCAGGGAAAGGGTGCACAGCCAGATAGGGAATGGAAGACCAGCAGGAAGAGTAGTGCAAGGAAGGTAGTGCAGGGGTCCCCTGTGGTCATCCCCCTGCAAAACAGATACACTGTTTTGAGTACTGTTGAGGGGGATGACTCATCAGGGGAGGGCAGCAGCAGCCAAGTTCATGGCACCGTGGCTGGCTCTGCTGCACAGGAGGGCAAGAAAAAGAGTGGGACAGCAATAGTGATAGGGGATTCAATGGTGAGGGGAATAGATAGACGTTTCTGCGGCCGCGACCAAGACTCCAGGATGGTATGTTGCCTCCCTGGTGCAAGGGTCAAGGATGTCTCGGAGCGGGTGCAGGACATTCTGAAATGGGAGGGAGAACAGCCAGTTGTCGTGGTGCACATTGGTACCAACGACATAGGTAAAAAAAGGGATGAGGTCCTACGAAACGAATTTAAGGAGCTAGGAGCTAAATTAAAAAGTAGGACCTCAAAAGTAGTAATCTCGGGATTGCTACCAGTGCCACGTGATAGTCAGAGTAGGAATCGCAGGATAGCGCAGATGAATACGTGGCTTGAGCAGTGGTGCAGCAGGGAGGGATTCAAATTCCTGGGGCATTGGGACCGGTTCTGGGGGAGGTGGGACCAGTACAAACCGGACGGTCTGCACCTGGGCAGGACCGGAACCAATGTCCTAGGGGGAGTGTTTGCTAGTGCTGTTGGGGAGGATTTAAACTAATATGGCAGGGGGATGGGAACCAATGCAGGGAGACAGAGGGAAACAAAAAGGAGGCAAAAGCAAAAGACAGAAAGGAGATGAGGAAAAGTGGAGGGCAGAGAAACCCTAGGCAAAGAACAAAAAGGGCCACTGTACAGCAAAATTCTAAAAGGACAAAGGGTGTTAAAAAAACAAGCCTGAAGGTTTTGTGTCTTAATGCAAGGAGTTTCCGCAATAAGGTGGATGAATTAATTGTGCAAATAGATGTTAATAAATATGATGTGATTGGGATTACGGAGACGTGGCTCCAGGATGATCAGGGCTGGGAACTCAACATTCAGGGGTATTCAACATTCAGGAAGGATAGAATAAAAGGAAAAGGAGGTGGGGTAGCATTGTTGGTTAAAGAGGAGATTAATGCAATAGTTAGGAAAGACATTAGCTTGGATGATGTGGAATCTATATGGGTAGAGCTGCAGAACACCAAAGGACAAAAACCGTTAGTAGGAGTTGTGTACAGACCTCCAAACAGTAATAGAGATGTTGGGGAGGGCATCAAACAGGAAATTAGGGGTGCATGCAATAAAGGTGTAGCAGTTATAATGGGTGACTTTAATATGCACATAGATTGGGCTAGCCAAACTGGAAGCAATACGGTGGCGGAGGATTTCCTGGAGTGCATAAGGGATGGTTTTCTAGACCAATATGTTGAGGAACCAACTAGGGGGGAGGCCATCTTAGACTGGGTGTTGTGTAATGAGAGAGGATTAATTAGCAATCTCATTGTGCGAGGCCCCTTGGGGAAGAGTGACCATAATATGGTGGAATTCTGCATTAGGATGGAGAATGAAACAGTAAATTCAGAGACCATGGTCCAGAACTTAAAGAAGGGTAACTTTGAAGGTATGAGGCGTGAATTGGCTAGGATAGATTGGCTAATGATACTTAAGGGGTTGACTGTGGATGGGCAATGGCAGACATTTAGAGACCGCATGGATGAATTACAACAATTGTACATTCCTGTCTGGCGTAAAAATAAAAAAGGGAAGGTGGCTCAACCGTGGCTATCTAGGGAAATCAGGGATAGTATTAAAGCCAAGGAAGTGGCATACAAATTGGCCAGAAATAGCAGCGAACCTGGGGACTGGGAGAAATTTAGAACTCAGCAGAGGAGGACAAAGGGTTTGATTAGGGCAGGGAAAATGGAGTACGAGAAGAAGCTTGCAGGGAACATTAAGGTGGATTGCAAAAGTTTCTATAGGTATGTAAAGAGAAAAAGGTTAGTAAAGACAAACGTAGGTCCCCTGCAGTCAGAATCAGGGGAAGTCATAACGGGGAACAAAGAAATGGCAGACCAATTGAACAAGTACTTTGGTTCGGTATTCACTAAGGAGGATACAAACAACCTTCCGGATATAAAAGGGGTCAGAGGGTCTAGTAAGGAGGGGGAACTGAAGGAAATCTTTATTAGTCGGGAAATTGTGTTGGGGAAATTGATGGGATTGAAGGCCGATAAATCCCCAGGACCTGATGGACTGCATCCCAGAGTACTTAAGGAGGTGGCCTTGGAAATAGCGGATGCATTGACAGTCATTTTCCAACATTCCATTGACTCTGGATCAGTTCCTATGGAGTGGAGGGTAGCCAATGTAACCCCACTTTTTAAAAAAGGAGGGAGAGAGAAAACAGGGAATTATAGACCGGTCAGCCTGACCTCAGTAGTGGGTAAAATGATGGAATCAATTATTAAGGATGTCATAGCAGTGCATCTGGCAAATGGTGACATGATAGGTCCAAGTCAGCATGGATTTGTGAAAGGGAAATCATGCTTGACAAATCTTCTGGAATTTTTTGAGGATGTTTCCAGTAAAGTGGACAAAGGAGAACCAGTTGATGTGGTATATTTGGACTTTCAGAAGGCTTTCGACAAGGTCCCACACAAGAGATTAATGTGCAAAGTTAAAGCACATGGGATTGGGGGTAGTGTGCTGACGTGGATTGAGAACTGGTTGTCAGACAGGAAGCAAAGAGTAGGAGTAAACGGGTACTTTTCAGAATGGCGGGCAGTGACTAGTGGGGTGCCGCAAGGTTCTGTGCTGGGGCCCCAGCTGTTTACATTGTACATTAATGATTTAGACGAGGGGATTAAATGCAGTATCTCCAAATTTGTGGATGACACTAAGTTGGGTGGCAGTGTGAGCTGCGAGGAGGATGCTATTAGGCTGCAGAGTGACTTGGATAGGTTAGGTGAGTGGGCAAATGCATGGCAGATGAAGTATAATGTGGATAAATGTGAGGTTATCCACTTTGGTGGTAAAAACAGAGAGACAGACTATTATCTGAATGGTGACAGATTAGGAAAAGGGAAGGTGCAACGAGACCTGGGTGTCATGGTACATCAGTCATTGAAGGTTAGCATGCAGGTACAGCAGGCGGTTAAGAAAGCAAATGGCATGTTGGCCTTCATAGCGAGGGGATTTGAATACAGGGGCAGGGAGGTGTTGCTACAGTTGTACAGGGCCTTGGTGAGGCCACACCTGGAGTATTGTGTACAGTTTTGGTCTCCTAACTTGAGGAAGGACATTCTTGCTATTGAGGGAGTGCAGCGAAGATTCACCAGACTGATTCCCGGGATGGCGGGACTGACCTATCAAGAAAGACTGGATCAACTGGGCTTGTATTCACTGGAGTTCAGAAGAATGAGAGGGGACCTCATAGAAATGTTTAAAATTCTGATGGGTTTAGACAGGTTAGATGCAGGAAGAATGTTCCCAATGTTGGGGAAGTCCAGAACCAGGGGTCACAGTCTGAGGATAAGGGGTAAGCCATTTAGGACCGAGATGAGGAGAAACTTCTTCACCCAGAGAGTGGTGAACCTGTGGAATTCTCTACCACAGAAAGTAGTTGAGGCCAATTCACTAAATATATTCAAAAGGGAGTTAGATGAAGTCCTTACTACTCGGGGGATCAAGGGTTATGGCGAGAAAGCAGGAAGGGTGTACTGAAGTTTCATGTTCAGCCATGAACTCATTGAATGATGGTGCAGGCTAGAAGGGCTGAATGGCCTGCTCCTGCACCTATTTTCTATGTTTCTATGTTTCTATGATAGGAGCCGAGTGCTGTACCTACATCCCAGATAGCTCTGAAGACATAACTAACTTAGCCGAGCATATAAAGAAGGAGGTGCAAAAAAAACTGAAATCGACCGACCAGGGGTGGTTCGGGTGGTTAGGGAGCTGGATGTCGGGCCTGGGGCAGAGCATTGTACAAGGATTGATACTAGTCGTAGGCATATGGTTGCCATGTTTAGGATGTGTGTGTCAAAAATGTGTGCCCTGGCCCCAGTGGCCTCGCTAACATATGCTATCAATAACTCTGGATGACCTCCAGTGCTGGCTTTGGGGTGTCAGAAACTGCAACTCCGCCCCCAGCAATACCACCAGATCCAGTTCCAACCACAGACGACAGTATCAGAAGAATCGATCCGACTGTAATGATTGTTCTTCTCCGCACAGCATGGGAAAAGATCAAAAGAAGGGACTGTTGGGAGCAAATTTCTTAACCTATAACCTTTGTAACTTTTATAATGTGTAGCCAGCTCCCCTGTCTCTCTCTGATGAATTATGGGACAGGGAGAATGGTCAAGTAAGAAATGTATACTTAAGCAGAAGGCATGTGTAGTCTCCAATGTCCGTTGACCCTGAGTCATGGAGATGGGGAAGTAGGACAATGGGCGGTTGGAGAGGCAAACAGATATATATCGCTTGTACTAATAACAGGACGATAGTTCCTTGTTTGTCTGCTGATGCGAGGAACTAACCCCACTTGTGTCTGCGCCTGCTAGTTAACCTTTGACTTGCCACAATGTAAGACTGCCACAGCACTACCACATAGGGTAATACTATGCCTAAATGTTAAATAATTGGATGATAATGTAAGGGGGCAGGGCCGCCCTCAAAGGTATAATTGTAACTTGAAAATTCCACTCAGGGAGAAGGTGTGGCGAAGCTGTGGAGTTTCCCCACTTCTCTCAGAGCGCTTTGCACGAATAAACTGTGATGTTTCCTTCACTGTTCTCGGACTCGGTGTGGAATTTATTTCCCTTACATGCGCACAGATCAAATTAATCTCCATTGTGAGTTTCCGCGAATTGCGCCCGTTTGCGATCCTTTGAGGCGGAGGCTCTTAAAATGAAGATGTATTTTTTAGGCACGGGGCACTAATAAATACTTTTTAACTGCTTTTAAATATTAAAAAATATTTAATTTACTAAAGAACTGACTACTGTACACTGATGAAACTAGTAAATAGTTCTTTTTCGTATTTTAAAGTAATTTTCTCTTATGTAAAATGGGGTTACAATTACATTGTAAGTTGTTGTCTGATTGCGCTGGCTCATGCAAGATTTTACTTTTGTGATTATGCAAATGAGTTTGAGTGAAAACTTAAACCATAAAATCAATTTTAAAAACAAGCCCAATTTTGAGTGCAATTTGTGCCTGGATTTCTAATTACATCCAAAGCAGAAACTCTAGCCCCAAGTCCAATTGGACATTGACTTATGGTTTTGCCTATTTGATTGGAATAATGGACAATTGCACAAACACATACTACGTAGACTATTTTCAAGGCCTCCAACAGGTGGGAATGGGGAGACGGTGCTGTGAAAATTGCAGCCCTGAACTTCTTACTCCATTACCACTCTTGATCCTCTGTAATGTATGCACCTGTGAGTATACGCGCAGGTTTAAAAGAGTTGCAGAGTGAACTGACCCCTGTCTGGACGGAATTCCTCATCGGCGCCAAGCCCCAAAACCTCCCTCGGGAGCCGGCGCCTCACAACTTGAGCCTCCTCCGGAAAATCCCCTTCGTGTCTTTCAGTTCTGCGTGGAGGGGATTCCTCTACGGGCTGCTCTTGCACACTCTCCACGTTGCCATCCTTGTCAGCCGTCCAGACACGCCATGGCGCACTATCTTGCCATCCAGAGGAGGCGGGGGTCCCCAATGGAGTGCTCTCTATGCGGGAGTCCTCCCTCTATTTATTGGGGACTTGGCCTGGAGGGTGTTGCACGGAGCAGTCCCGTGCAATAAGTTTTTAAGTTGGTTCACGGGCTCCCAGGCCGCCTGTAATTTCTGCGGTCTAGCGGAGTCCGCGTTCCATGTGTATATTGAGTTAGCGAGGTTGCAGCCCCTCTTCCCATATCTGAAGGGGCTGCTCCTCAAATTCTGGTTGCACTTCAGTCCCACACTCCTGATCTTTGGGCACCCTGTGCGGAGGGGAGCGGGCAGGTCGGAAGGCCTCCTCTCGTAGGACTGCTCCTGGGCATGGCCAAGATGGCCATTAACTGGTCCAGGCAGCGGGCAGTTGAGGGGGTCGTTCAGCCCGACTGCCTACCTCTCTTCTGCGGTTACATCTGAGCTAGGGTGTCCCTGGAACTGGAGTATGTGCTGTCCACCGTTATGCTCTTGGCCTTCCATGAGAGGTAGGCGCCAGAGGGACTGGAGTACATCATCACCCCCACAACCAAATTTTATTTTGACCATAGTCTTTCAAAAGTATAATTTGTTTATTTGTCGGTTTTAGAGCCTCTTTAACAAGGGGGCACTTGATTTAAAGTTTACTTAAAATAGTTGTAGAGCTGTTGCATTGTGAGTGGCTTAGCCAGTTATGTGATGTTCACAAGACTCAATCTAGCCCCAGTTAGTTGGGTCTAGGTCATCCACGATGAGGCATGCGGTTGTGATCCTAGTGGATGAACTCGTAATGTGTAGTGTGATGGTTAAACCTTTGTTAATAAACCAACTAGTTCTGAATAGCAATGTGTTGATATGAATTCTTAAGCAAAGAACCCATGAAGCAAATACATTACAACCCTCCCACCACCATTCCCGACCAGGCGTGAAAATGGGCGGCGTGATTGGCCACCCGTTTCAGATGGGAACCTATTGTAGTGTGCAAATCGGAGTCCTAGGCCTTTGTAGGACCCTGATGCAAACTTTAGGTATAAACAGGCAGAGCATGCACTAGTCGTAGAGCAGCCCAATCAGCTGTCCTTAGAAGGTCCACTGCATGCTCCTCAGAAAATCCGGAAATGAATCTGTTTATGTGCAGTCGGAAATGTCCAAAAGATTACTTTGTGCGCCACGTACTGTGCACCTTTGTATTATGCGTACTTGTTAAATAGAAGAGGCACGGGAGTGAATCTCATTGATGCCTTGAGCACTGATGCCTTATTATGCTGTTAACGAGCTAAAAAGATCAAGGAAATTTCTGCTTTAGTTCATTTGTGATCAAATTTCCTTGATCTTTGAAACAGCGCAAACATTACACCTGTCAAAGCCCCTCAGTGCTCATTTTCTTGGCTGAATTGTTCAAGTGCACAGAATTTCCTGGGTTTATGCCACTCCTGCACACTCAGTGTAAGCTTACATCCAAAAAAATAAAACAGTATAACAGCTATCACTTCAGTCAAGTGTAATTGAGGAGTTGGTGAGCTGAAGAAGGCACCAACTTCATTTACTGATTACAATCTTCCAAGAAACTATTCTTAACCCGTTCCTTCACATTTGTTATCACCAACACATGCACTTCATTTTACCATAGCTCTTTCGTCTCTGTTCAGAATAAAATGTTGGCACCCGACCCTAAATTCACACTCAGATTGACTTCAAACAATGGTTGGCTTTCCCCATGGGCCTACCACTCTACACTATCCTAATGGAGGACCAGTTATAGCAGCATTGTGCCGAGGCCAGGAGAATCAGGCAGCGTGGCAGAGGACAGCAGCCCAGCAGGTACAACCCTCCCACACATGTACAGGCTGCACCGATCGAACCAGGGCAATGACCATGCCTCTCCAAAGATGCAATTTGGACAGCTCAGCCAACTTCATCATAAGGATTTGCAGAGTCATTCCACTGTCACAACTGTCTGTGCCAATTAAAGTGACAACAGCCCTCAACTTCTATGGCTGCATATCCTTCCAGGCTGCAAGAGCAGATCTATGCAGCATTAACCGGGGAACTGTTAGGGACTGCATCCATCAGGTGCCATGCTCCTTCACTTGCGTAAAGAAGTTTGAAGCTACTGAATAGTTCATTTCCAGACTTAATCCAATGTTCATAAATATCAAATTACGAGACAAGTGCGCAGTGTATTTCAAATCAAACATTTCTGTTATAGCAAGCGAATGAGGCTGTCCGTGTGAGGATAAGACCGTCAGTTAAGAAGTGTGTGGCAACTGCGATAGAAGAGGTTGATATGAGGCGTGTCGGGGTAAAGGTGTTAGCATGGAGGAAGGTGTTGTGCAAGGCAGTTGGTGTGTTTGGGAGTTGTAGGTGCCCTTACCCAGGGCATAGTGTGAGGGATTAGGAGTAGTGTGTGTTCTTTTAAGAGGTTGAAGTGTGTGGTGATGCCCAAGGTAGGCAGGATGGGAAGGGAGATGCGGTGACATGCTATCCTTCCCTTCCTTTGTGAAGTATTTTCACTTCTTTCTGCACTGTTGATTAGTCCCGGGTGTAAAGGAGTTGGGAGTCATTGCCGGGGTGGTGCTAGTGTTGGTAACGGCTTTGAGATAGGAAGACATAGGAGTGTGAGGCTTCTATCTAGTACCTCTTGGTCAGAGAAGTAAGTTTTGTTGTCCTGGAATGCTATCTAGTGGGTACAGCTGGCACCAAATTGGGTATGGTAGTTCCAATCTGGACTGATGTTGTGGGTGAGAAATGCTTTCAAGGGATTTGGTGAAAATTGCCAGCGAAACCACATTCCACCTGTTTACCCTGCTGTCCTTCATTGCCCTGCTGCTGCTGCTGCTGGAAGTCTGTAGATGACCTTTGTGCCTTTGTTGCACAGAAGTTTTGTGGGGTTGGGGAGTCGCGGGCACTCAGCAACTGACACCACCTCCACATTCAAGTTACACCGAAGTTGCATCAAGAATATTTAAATTAATATATCCCAGGAAACCTGCTGGTGAACAGTGTAACATTCCAGCATAACTGACATCAAAGAAATTCCCTCCCACTATTGATGAGTGAAATAACTTGTGTTGGTGACCTAGAATTAGCATTAGAAATAGCTAGCATTGCATAGAAACAGAATGATAGGTTAATGCTTTGAGTAGACCCTTCATCTGAAGAGGATTCACCCACAATGTTAACCTTTCCTTCTCCTTCAGATAGTAACTGACCTGCTGTGCATTTCCAGCATTTCCAGTTTGTATTTCAAACTTCCAGGATTATTTAATTTTCTTTTCATTGTCAGATTTTAGCAAATGTGAAGGAGAAGCACAAATTCATGCATCTAGCATTTTAACTATGTATAGGAGCCATTGACATGGTAGCTACCTCACATACAGATGGTATATCCTTCCAAACAAGTTATTTTTCCCAACACATCCCATGTTATAAACAAGCAATTGATTATACTTAGCAAAAGATGTGTTGTATGTTTTAACAGTTCAAAGTGTCTGATGCAGCTGTGCTCATCATACTTAGGTTAAATAAAAGGTTGCGTTGTTCAGGAACAATTGAACTAGAGGGATCTTCTCCAAAGTGTTCAGGCAATTTTTGAATGGACATCACAATGGAGGTAATTTTGACTTTGGGTGATATTGACTAGCCACTGGTTATAAATCTCTCCCAATTTTCATTGAAGTCAATAGAAGTGAAAATTAGGAGAGATGTATAAGGGTGACTGAATTGATATCGCCCATTTTACACAAATACCCAAAGTCAAAATTACCCCCACTGTTTGGGTCACTCTGTGAGACCAGAAATGTATTGATCTAACTTACTTTAAAACTAAATCTAGCTCCAAAAAAGACAAACTGAGTTTTTGGTGCACTGGAAGGTCTTGGAATCTGAAATAGTATCAGCTAACCAAAGGGAGATGCATATTGGAACATTCCTTGGTATCAGGATGAGTTGAAAAACGGTGGTCTAAAATTTGGTGTTTTGGTGGGAAAAGTAATTATGTTAGAGGGTTCAGCAATTTATTATGATGAGGTCAGTGTTAAAACAATGTGATTATCGATAATTTTCGAACAATCCCTTCCTATGTTTCATCATCATCATCATAGGCAGTCTCTCAAAATGAGGATGACTTGCTTCCATGCCAAAAAGGGATGAATTCACAGTTGTTTCAATGAAGGACTTAATATTTCAGGTCCTGAACTACATCTTGAAGGGTGGAAGATACCTGTGTGTGGATTTTTTTAACGTGTGGTAGTCGTTGCACACCAGCCACCACACGGGCTTGACAGAGTTAGATCTTGGTTCAGTGGCAAGGGTTAACCAAGATGACTGGAGACCTGCTCTGCTGCATGGACCTAGTGTGCACACATATCCTATGGTAATATGCATGCAGTCAACACTCCCAACTTCATGATGTGATCTCTTTCAGAAGTGGAGAGGGAAAGTGAACTTGGACACAGAGTTGTTCATGATCACCATTAATGTTGTTCCATATTTGCTAGCAGAAGTTCTCCATTGATGGACGGAAAAGTCTCTCTGCTTATTTCTCCCCTCACTCCTGAGATGGAGTAGCTCCATTAAGTGATTGATTCAGAGTAAGTTGAAACTCAGCTACTGAGGTTAACTATGTTCAAATATCTATGATGGCTGTAACCTAAAGCTGGGCTCTTTGGCTCAGAGTTGAATGTTTCATCTCGATTATCAATGCATTGATTTATTTACATTCAAATCCTTGCGTAAGGTTTAAGCTTTGGCAATTTGCTTATATTCCAAACTGGTAAAACATTTTCATTTTTAACCAAATCTAGAATTTCATTTTATCAATCAACCCTGTGAATAAATGAATAAAATATGCTCATATGTCTTTTCCTAGCTCTCCTGAAGGAACTGACTTACATTCCTATGGGTGCCAGCCCCCTCTGATCACGACTCCAAGTGGGCATTCTACATGTGTGAACCGAGACAGCTCACAGCCGAGCCTTATCCTCACCTGATGTTCATCCTTCTACTTTCATGCAAAAGTGAGGAGCCTTTGATTAATGGGCTTCATTTTCATTAAGAGGCTCATAGTGTCCTGCACAATTTGCCTAATTTTTATATGTTTTAATTCGGCTGAGCTAACTTCTTTAGCATCCCAATTCCTGACCGAGGTGAGATCAACCAATTCAGCACAGACCAGGGATTGAAACTGAAATCCTCTGACCTGTATGGCTTAGTACTAGAACATTGGGCCCATTTACCCACTGAGTCGTTGAGGGAATCATTCAGATAAAGTGCCTTATCACATCTTCAGGATGCCCCAGAGCGCTTCACATCCAATGAATTGCTTTTGACGTGTAGTCACTTTGTTATTTAAGCAAATGCAGCAAATTTACACACAAGATCCCACAAACAACAACGAGATAAATATCAGTCCATCTGTTTTTGGTGGTCTTTGAAGGAGGAATGCTGCTCAGCACTCCAGGAGAATACCCTGGTCATCTTCAAATAGTGCCAATGATGTCCTCCTGAATATGTAGGCAAGGTCTTGGTTTAACGTCTATTTCAAAAGACAGCACCACTGACAATGCTTCACTCCCTTGATACTGCACTGAAGTGTTAACCTACATCATGTGCTAATGTCCTGGAGATGGGCTTGAATCCACAACCTTCTGAGTCAGTGAGATGAGTGCTACCACTGAGCCAAACTGACACTCATAACACCATTTATAATGTATAGCTGTTTAGTGGATCATTCTAAAACACATATTTTCAGGGCGTACAGTATATTTACATTGAAGATTTGTAATGTAAATTGCGCTATAAATGATTTCTCTTTGATGTGTAACATATATGAATATACTTAAATCTGGAAGAGCATGTTTGATATAGCTGATGGATAAAGATTTATGATTTCAGTTAAAGAAGTATAATATAATATTTCAGATTTCACGCTGAAAGCAAATGATGAAAGAAATTTAAAAACAGTAGACGCTAGCTACAGGGTAAATGAAAACATCCATTTTAAGGGATCATTTGGTTAAACATCAATCCCATCCTCACACACTGCACAGTCTTTGATTAATGGGAACCCACGGGGTGTTTCCATTAAGAGCCTTGTAGTGTACTGCATGATCTTTCTTAATTTCTATATGCTTTATTTTATAAGCAGGCAAGATATGGGACCTATGCTGATGCAGGCATTACACATTTTAGCACTATAGTACAAGAATATGAAGTACAGGTGCATTTTGAGACCACTGCAGTACTAATCCTTCGAGTTTCTTTCTTCATATTTTTATATCTGAGCCACTTATATATCCCGCACTGTCCATCCGTGATCACATGCTACTTCTTGTACAGAATCTGATAGATTCTTTCACACTACCACTGCTATGCCCTTGGGTACAATAAATAAAGCTGGAACAGGAGAATAAATGTAGACTCATTCCTATCACACTTAGTAAACCAGAATATGACTGTATAATATTACCTAGTTGGTCTGGTTAAGTCCATGTATACATATTTAACTAATTTTTAAACCTATTGCAGAACGATCAGAGAATGATATAATCACAAAATAAGTGTATTAAATGATATACGGTTAACATTGCATTGCTAAATTGTCTAGCTGTTAAAATAAAAAGGATGTGTTTTATTCTGACACTGAATGCATAAAACTGATTTATAAAGTTGGCTGTTGATAGACATTTTTTTAGCAACGGAAGACATCAATTGAAAAATCCCCTTACCACTTATCAGATGCACTATGATTCCTGGTAGCTTCCTCTAGAAGTTTGATAATCAACCCTATTGCTTAACCGTTGCTTCCTGCAGTCTCCTTTCCTGCATGCAATCCGGTTGTCTATCAAGCACTACCCGCAATAGTACACATGCGGCTCTCTGCCTTCCTGCTTGCGATGCTGCTCACACAGCCCTGCATGCAGAGATGACAGGCGTGGACGCACATTCAAGGGCATTCCCCAGGAATCAATATGCAAATCCTTCCCACGAGATTGGCTCTGCTACACTCAGACCTGTGTGCGAACTTCAGGCATAAATCAAATGGTGTGATATCCAAGCAAAGAAGCAGAAGAATTTAACTCCAGCTCTTTTCCAAGACACGAAGAAGTTTTAATAAGCTATCTCATATTAAATGACCATGTAAATTAGATTAGTGCTGAGGCAATACCATCTAAAGAGCCCCTTAAATAGCTGCTTCATAACTTAAGCAATGTCTCTTTTCTTTCAGATTAACCCTTTGAACACTGAAACAGAGTCAACATGATGCGAACACTTTGTCCTGAGACAGAATGCAAGAACACTTCCAAATGGTGTTGAAATATCTGCTCAAAGAGCTGCATCTCACCAGATATAAATTTCCTCACTCAAAACAGCTACATTCTTATGATTTGTGACAATTTGTTTACAGGTGAGGTAGAGTTCCCTCTCCCTCCATGCCTAGGATATCTTACGAATCTATGCTGTCTATCCATCAACTAAAAACTTAAAAGATGCTCCCTAATAATCCACTGGGAAAATGTACTGAGTGTTGCAATACTGAGCCTTACAGTCCAGAAGGTGCCAAGTTCAATCTATGGCCAATGCTCAGTCAGCAACCAAAGCAGTAGTGCAGTCACAATCAGATAGTCGGCTCACACTCACTCAATGGCCAGGCTCATAAACGAAGAATCATCACTTGGGTGAGGTATTAAAACATTTTGTTTTCCCTTTCACCACACTATCTAAAATTTGGGAAGATGCAATCATTGGTACCTGGCCTTTACCAAAAGAACCATTTCCACATCCATTCCTCTAACTCTTCCAGACAGTGTCAGTAACTATGATGATGTATGACATACTTGTTTACCAGCCAAACAAAACTCAGATGCAATCTGTGTCCCAGGACA
Organism: Pristiophorus japonicus; assembly: GCF_044704955.1. NCBI lineage: Eukaryota > Metazoa > Chordata > Chondrichthyes > Pristiophoridae > Pristiophorus > Pristiophorus japonicus. Next base: position 86,753,880 of record NC_091993.1, read on the forward strand.
AGCCATTGCAATGGCATTCTACATCTGGCACCAAAACAGGAAGATTTCAGCACATATTGGAATATTATGAAGTTTTACAGACTGGAGTAGAAACATCAAATGGAAGCAGATAACATTTCCAACCTGAGAATATTTGCACAGCGGTGAATAGTTTTGACTGCTATGCTTTAATTTTGCTGTGAACATCCTTAAAAAGGCTTAAAACTGGTGGCATTATTAAGATTTCTTTGTTTAGTCTGTCTGATGATATTTATAAAAATCTTTACTAACACAATAACATACACATTTCATTAATACTCATTCACTTAGATACTCATTCACTTAGATCAATAACTGCATAAAAAGTTGAATATCACTGATGACCAAACCACTTTAGAAAATGATTTGGGTAATTAGTACTGTATAAATTATTTTCAGCATTATCCAGTCTTATTCAAAGATAATCAATTTGTTGACCATTTTTAATAGCATGGATATAAAATATATTTTGTAAGCTTACAAAAGAGCCATGGAACTTTGTAAAACACAAAATCACGCTGTTTACATCAAAATAAAGATTTCGGTAACAGTGTGCTATAGTTTCTCCATATACTGTGCTTGGAATCTTTTTCACTGGACTACCGTGACAGATATATTAAAAAAATTGCGGTTTTCCAACATTAGCGTTTTGCTGAACTTATATTTGAAATCGCTGATGTTTTACACACTGAAAAATGAGGTGCCAGTGAGATGAAAACCAACCAAAAAATTCACGGGCATACTCTACCTGCCCCAATTTGGTATAAGATCAAAAGAACTTGCATTTATACAGAGCCCTGCTCCATTTCTGCACATCCCAAAGCAATTCACAACCAATGAAGCACTACTGAAGTAAAGTCATTGTTATGTAGAGAAACGCAGCAGCCAATTTGCACACAGCAAGGCCCACAAACAGCAATGAGATAATGACCAGATAATGGTGGCAAAATTGTTTATTGCCATTAGCACAAAACAGGCTCATAGTGAATCGGCAGCCATTTTGCATCGTGCCTCTTTTTTTTTTCTGGTGACCTCAACACAAAAGAAAACCGGGCATGATGTAAAATGGGCTGTCGATTCGCTATGAGCCTGTTTCTCGCTTCTACATAAACATAAGAACATAGGAAATAGAAGTAGGAGTAGGCCATACGGCTCCTCGAGCCTGCTCCACCATTTAATACAATCATGGCTGATCCGATCATGGATTCAGGTCCACTTCCCTGCCCGTTCCCCATAACCCCTTATTCCCTTATCAGTTTCATCCCCAAATCTGTTAAGTGTATTTCTCTTCTTGTTTATGAAGGAGCAGAAGGAAAGACGGTAGAGTTTCTACTAATGTGGCTTCTCTGCCAGTCTCTGTCACAGCCATTGAGCTGCATGAAATTCCACCAGGGAGCAGAATATTTATGGCAACTCATTAAAGCAAACATTTTTTTTGTAGAATTAAATATTAAAATACTTGTATCTGTGAAAGAAATAACTTCAAGGTGCTGTAATTATAACTGAACGTCCAGAAAGGATTAAATTCAATCTATTTTCTAGGATATAAACACCAGAAAAAGAATGATTGTCATATTGTGTTAATTTTACATTCAAAATTCCATTGTCTCCTCATAGAAATACAAGTAAAATTGGTTGTTTGATGCATATTTCAGGACTTTCAAGAATAGGGCAGCAACTCATAAACCAGTGTCACTGAAAGCCCATATAATGTATATGTAGTGCTTAAAGAAATATATAAAAACCCTGCAGATGGTTGTGCCGCAGAATGTTTTGTATCTACAATAAAGTAACGGATCACCCTTAGCATTACTTAACATAAGTCAGAAGATATGGGGGCGATTTTGATGTCTCTGCTAACCTATATATCCACGGGAACAAGGCCAGACCAGAATTGCATCGAGAAACTACCTGCAGCTTTCCTGCTGTTTGTTGTGATTTTGGAATGGCCTTCAAACTAGGTAGTCAGGGCTCCCGCTGGAAACAGGGGGGAGCCTCATTACTATTTGCAAATAGGTGTCCTATGACAAGGGAACCCAATGTAATTAGACTTGAAAATGAGCAGCGTCTGTGCTACACAAGCTCCGTCCACTAACTGAGCACTAAACAGCCCAAACTTGCATCCCACAATTGGAGTGCTGGAATTTGCTCAGAAAAGGACAACATACAGGTTTGTGGAAGAATTTTGGGGGGGCAGGATGAGCATGATTACAATTATTGTGCCTCCAGAAAAATCCTCTTGAGTTGTGCCTAACCTTCGACCCTTTAAGGGTCCTCTGCTGGCTCGGCGATGTGGATGGACCAAGGGAATTCCTGTCCCTCTCAATCAGCGAGCTGCCCATCAGTGCGGGAAACATGTGGCCTGATCACCAGTTCCATGCACATGAGGCCCAGCAGTCAAATGGTTTAGGGCTTTCGCTGGCAGCATCTGGCTGGCATTCTGATCGCTCCACCCACCGCCCGCCCGATATATGCTGAAAATGAAAAATGTTCCCATGCATTGAGAGACTAGATGGGGTAAAGGAACAAGGGAACCTAGGTTTGCAGATACACAAATACTAAAACTAGCCACACAGATTAATAGGAACATTAAAATATGAGTGGGTAATCCATTAAACCAGGCAATTAAGGCCAAAATCTATCCCAAAATCTCATTGAATTAAATACTGAGATAAACTAAAGGATTATTGCCCTTGTACAAATCCTGAGGTTAATTAGAGAGTATTTCTTATTTATTTTTTAATCGTTCATGGGATGTGGGCACCGCTGGCAAGGCCAGCATTTATTATCCCTAATTGTCCTTGAGACTGTGGTGGTGGTGAGCTTTCTTAAATGGCTGCAGTCCATGCGGTGAAGGTATTCCCATAGTGCTTCTGTGGAGGGAGTTCCAGGATTTTGACCCAGCGACGATGAAGAAATGGCGTTATATTTCCAAGTCAGGATGGTGTGTGACATGAAGGGGAATGTGGAGGTGGTGGTGTTCCCATGTGCCTGCTGCCCTGGTCCTTCTAGATGATAGAGGTTGCGGGTTTGGGAGGTGCTGCCGAAGAAGCCTTGTGAATTGCTGCAGTGAATCTTGCAGATGGTACACACTGCAGCCATGGTGGTGGAGGGAGTGACCGTTTAAGGTGGATGGGGTGCCCTGGATGGTGTCAGGCCTCTCGAGTGTTGTTGGAGCTGCACTCATCCAGGCAAGTGGAGAGTATTCCATCACACTCTTGACTTGTGCCTTGTAGATGGTGGAAAGGCTTTGGGGAGTCAGAAGGAGAGACACCGGGGAAGCTTTGCTTTAGATTGGCGACTGCTTATTAATTCTAGCTCTTCTCCAAAAATCAGAAGAAAGCAGAAATAAATAATTTGCTGTTTCTTTTGTTATACTTTAAAAACTTTATACTTACCTGTGTAAGACAGTGTGATGCCTGACGTAACACAATAAATTGCCAACTAAAGGAACAATTAAAATTGGTCTTTTGATATAACAGTAAAAAAAATCCTGAAACCTATTTCATCAAAATAATGTAACCAGAAGCCCTTTAAAGAACTGACAAAATGCTTAGATTTATGTAGTACAATAATGGTATTGCCAATTATTCTTCCTGCCAATATTTTCCATTACTGTAAGCGGAAAACAGAAAATCACCGGAGCCTTAACCCTAAGGGATGAAAGCTATTTTAATTAAATTAGTTTCTTGAAATGGCGATGACACAGACCATAAAATCTGAAGTTAGTTGGAACACTTTATTGTTCTTGAATGCAAAATCCCAGTCAGTGGTACGTGTACCACCTATTACAGTCTGGAAATAATGGGTTAAAACTGTGTGAGAGTCTCTGACATTAAAATCAGTGATTCTGCTCTTCAGAATACAGCTCTGTCCTTCTCGTAAAGTCACAAGCTGAAAGGGGATGAGACCTATTCAGTACCCAGTGCAGCAAATGCAATGGCAGTGCATTTAAATTCACGATTGAACTACCAACTGATGGAACGATCGGTGAATGGGATGTTGCAGGCAGCAGCATGTTCAGGATGTCACCAGCAATAGGAAATCACATTCCAGGAGCATTCATCTAGGACACAAATGTGTCAAAATAATTAATTGCTGTTTAGTTTGGTTTCCTGATGCATTTTTCACTAAAACTTCACAAGTTTTACTCTAATCAATGCAGCCAAAAGTTTTTTTAATCATTATCTTGATTCATAAATGGGAATTTCGCAAATGCGATGAAAAAAGCACAACAAATTGCATTATTTGCCAATATCAGGTTGATCAACCAAAGAACAAATCACTTTATTTAATTACACCATTGCATCATTTGTATACAAAATGAAAATGTCCTCGTCACCCAGGTGCCCTAAATAAATGAGCACACATTGCTCTGAGTTGAGGAATGGGAGACATTAAATATGAGCACAGTGAGTACTGTAATGAAAGGATGCATTTCACTACTAGAATTTAGTGCCCCTTTCACTCATTACTCATCAGACCTGTTCCCAGGTTCAGCAACAAATCTTACTTTATAGTGCAATGGTTTGGCACAATGGTCCGATAAGCCACAGGGCAATGCGATGTGGGTTTGTGATTCATCTCACAGTAAGGTCCTCATCACATTGAAGCAATGAGTGAGATGCAGCAAGTAAAGGCAAGGCATTACCCAATGGGAAGAGACAGAAAGTCGATGGGCATGTCATCAAGACCACTTTCATAAGACTTGTGGTGACTGAGGCTTGGCAGCAAGATTCCTTCCATGGAAAGGAAAAAAAAAACTTAGTCCGTATTATATTTCCAATCAATACCTCCCCAGCTTAAAACAAGTGCTACGCTTTAAAATTGCATACTTGGATGAAGGTCTTTCTACAGTCACGTCTTCCTTTTCATTGCAGTTACACAACCGCAACTCCACCTCCGCTACTCCCCCATCCTTCTATGCAATCTGTTACTGCCCACGATCACAGCCTGAGAAATGGGCTAGGGTGTACTGCAGAGGCGGGAGTAAGTGGCTACTGTTCAGCTCATCCCACAGTGAAAATGGCAGCACTGGCTTAGTTGCAGAAGTTAGTAAGCTGTTTAAAATGCATTTACTTAAAAAAGTGCATTACATAATTTTAAATGGCAATAGAATAAAAGTTAAAGAATGCTCCTTCAAGGATGTTTTTGTAAGATTTATTTTAGATGTCCCAATTTTAAATCATACAATTTTCCACTAAACATTTGTTATTGTTAACCTGGATTTGATGGATCCTTGACACCTCAATCTTAGTTAATTAATTGATCAATTGCACAAGTCAATTGTGAGGAAATTACTAAGAGTAGCACACCATTTTGTAATTGTTTTTCCCAATTGCTTTAAAATATAGTCATGGTATTGTTGCTGTCCACTGGACTCCAGTGTAGCATTACATAAACACTCCTGAAACATTATTAAGGCAGGTTCAGCAATTATGTTGCTCTTACACCAAAATATGCATTCAGTTTGTGGATTTGAAACAATTTGATTATTAACCACAACAGATTACAGAAAAAGAGCAGCTTGTTACAGACTGCCCAATCAAAATCTTATTTTCAATAATGCTGTCTTAAATTAATTGCAAGTCCAAGTATTAACCATTCGAATTCTTTACACATTGCTCCCCAGCGTAATCAACCAAACACCATTTCACGATACTTCCCTTAACCAACATCACTGAAACAGACAATCTGGTCATTATCACATTGCTATTTGTGGGATCTTGCTGTGGGCAAAGTGGCTGCCACGTTTCCCACATTATAACAGTGACTACACTTTAAAAGTACTTAATTGGCTGTAAAGTGCTTTGGGATGTCCTGAGGTTGTGAAAGGTGCTACATAAATGTAAGTTATTTCTTTCATAAACACCAAAATTCGTGTTACTGTTCTCCAACTATTGTGATACCAGAAGCCATTTTAAGACTTAGAACAGGCTTTCATGATCAGCATTCAACAAAATTATCATTACTAGTCAATCATTAGTCCTTTTTGGCCTATCCTAGCTAACTAGCTTTGATCCTCTAAGGATTTCTGGGCTTGATATTGAAATTCATGTACATTTTGAGGTTGTGAAAAATGAGGATGGTACAGAATCTGCTATTTTTACGGCAGATTTAGCGCAGATGTTTGTGTGTGGGAGAGAGGTGTATTTTCACAGTTACTCTGCTCCATAAGGAATTCTGAAACCCTGGAATAAACATTGATATCATTGTTTTGGAGAGTGAAGTCCCTTTGCTTAACCTCTGGGCTGCAAACTTGATCATAACATGACCTAAGGAGTTGTTCCCCTGCACCGTCCCAAGAGCTGTTCCTAATGTCTTTTTTTTTAATTTAATGTATTTTGTTTCATTTATGCTCAGAATCAATGGCCCCAAGTTTCCACACGCGGCGAAAAAGGCGCCTGAAAAAAAACGCGGTATTCTCGAGCTCCTTGGAGCTCGATGTCTGCTTGGCACGGCGCACAGGGGGCGGAGCCTACCACTCGCGCTGATTTTCTAAGTAGGAGGGGGCGGGTACAATTTAAATGAGGCTTCTTGGTGCCGGCAACCCTGCGCGTGCGCGTTGGAGCGTTCGCGCACGCGCAGTTTGAAGTAAACATTGGCACTCGGCCATTTTTAAAAGTGCTGCAGAAAAAGTGAAGATTTGTTTCTTGGATCCCTGCAAAGGCTTGCATTTTAATTTTCTTGATATTTCTGTGTGTGAGGGAGTGCTTTTAGCAGCACTGCTGAATAAATCACCTGCTGAAATCAGTGAGTTCAGCTTTTCACTGCTAAACTTGCATAACTGATGCCTGCAAATTAAGGACTGTGTGTTTGAAGAAATAAAATGCCAATTCAACTTTGCAATGGATCAACTTCCACCAAGAACAAAGAATTTCTTGCATGAGGAAGCAAACCATTGCATAATATGTGGTGCACCCATTCTGCAAATTTAAGTATAAAGATGTCGATGTGGCTGCCTCTCCCTGTCCAAATGGCCTCAGTCAGTCCCCCTCACAGCTCGAAGGCTGCTGCTGCTCCCGGCCAGCCACTGACGCCGCTGCAATCCCATGGCCGAATGGCCTCAAGTCCGTCCGGGTGCTGCATCTTTGCGGGGAATGAAGGCCTGCCTCAAGCACCAAGGCTGCTTGCTGCCTGCCCCTGCCGTCGAGACCGACGCCACACCGCTGCCTCAAGCACTGAAGCTCAGCACCAAGGCTGCTTGCTGCCTGCCCCTGCCCCCGAAACCGACGCCACACCGCTGCCTGAAAGGCCTGCCTGAAGCACTTTCACACAGGTAGGAAGATGGTTTATTTAATCTTTTCTTTGCTTATAAATTTTTATTCAGGTTGGATTTATTTGTATAATATTTGTATAAGTATAACTAAGGATTGATTGTAGAATTTAATGACTTCCCTTCCCCCCCCCCTCCCCCCACACCTCGTTCCCGACGCCTAATTTGTAACCTACGCCTGATTTTTTTAACGTGTAGACAAGGTTTTTTCAAGCGTACAAAAATCTTCACTTGCTCCATTCTAAGTTAATTTGGAGTACGTTTTCACTGTGGAAACTTTCAAATCAGGCGTCAGTGGCCGGACACGCCCCCTTTTGAAAAAAAATTCCGTTCCAAAGTGAAACTGTTCTACCTGACTAGAACTGCAGAAAACTAAATGTGGAGAATTCTGATTTCTAAGATACTCCGTTCTACACCAGTTGCTCCTAAAAATCAGGAGCAAATCATGTGGAAACTTGGGGCCAATGTCTTTCAATCAGACCATACTATTAGCTTTTGCTAAATTATTCATTTCCCACTCAATATCATACAAAACACACCGTGGACAACTATGCCCTCTAATACATTGTGTATCAAAGCACACTATGAAGAGCTATGTCCCTCTTCTGCACAGTGTTGTATTTCCTTGCCTCGTACAAGATAAAAGCTAGCACTGTGAGCGACTTAGATCTTCTTATTTTTCTTCTTCTATCTTTTATCATATTCTGCTATAACCAGCCCCATCCTTGAGAAGACAGCAAGTCCTTTGGGAAACAATCATACACACACAATTGGAAACCTGGCTGGATGTCTGGCGCCGGTTATACTGCTGCTTCAGAGAATCTCTGGGTGAGTCTTTCCCAGTTCACTCCCCATTGCTCCTCTCCTTTCCAGAAAGCAATGACTCTAGCTTGGTACAGTTCCTTGGCCAACAGCAGCACTCAGACACCTGATCCAGGAGGCCATTGTTGATGTGTGACCATAAATGGTGAGCTTAAGTTCTTCATCCATGGATAGCATCAGAGCCAAATTCTGTTCCCATCCAACCTCACTGGATACCAATGTGGAGTCAGAACCCTGGCTGATTTCCTTCCTCCCTCGTAAGGCTGCTCAGGGTAAGATGAACTAACCCAGCACAGACCAAGGATCAAACTTGGTACCTACCTGGTTCATATGGCTTAATCCCTTGCTGGATTATTTATTTTGCAAACTGCACCATCAGCTAAGCTCATCTCTGCATGTCAAGCTTGGTGTGTCAATATAATTTTAGTTTGCAATTTTAAGATGTGACTTCATATTAAATCAAACAGGTTGCACAGTACAGTCGTCTCAGTATGCTAGAAGGTGTAGAAATGCATGATTAATGATAACTGAGTGTGTGTGAAACAATGTAATCTGAGCTGCAACTTTACAGCTAGCTTTATTCTGTGTATAACATAGATTAATGCAATATTTGTTTTCATAAGCTTTGTGATAGTTTAATTCCCTGGTATATTCATGTCACTGTTAGTTTTCTTATGCTTTTTTCTATTTGTGGAACCATAAGGAATATGAAACAATGGGAACTCTCTGCCAAAATAAAGCAAACAGAAGACTTAAGTTATGCGAGGCTGCAGATGCCCACAAACTGTAGGACTTGGGTCTGCACCTAGAATTCAGCCCAAAGCAAATTCCCATTCTCCGCTTTAGTCATTGGGAAGAAACGGTGGGTAAAGGCGAGGCGTTTTCCTAAACTGAGAGGGAAAATGGCAGGGCAAGTTACCTCATGACCTCTCTCAAGCAGTTCTGTACATCCAATTGAAAGGCAACATCGGCAGATGCCTGGAAACAGGAGGACAAAATATAACAAAAGCAAAATACGGCAGATGCTGGAAATCTGAAATAAAAACAAAAAGTGCTGGAAATACGCAGCAGGTCAGGCAGCATCTGTGGCGAGAGAAACAGAGTTAGCGTTTCAGGTCAATGACCTCACGTCACAACAGGCATAGGTTAGAGATGTAACAGGTTTTAAGCAAGTCTGGGGAGGGGAGAAAAAGAACAAAAGGGAAGGTCTGTGATAGGATCGAAGGCAGGAGCGATTAAATGACAAAGGGATGATGGTGCAAGGAACAAGGAAGTGGTAATGTGACAAGTAAAGAAGCAAAAGATGGTGCCAGAGGGGGTGTAAATGGGAACAGCAGGATCATTACCAACCCTTGCTGTCCGAAAAAATAGGAGGAGTGGTTATGATCTGAAATTGTTGAATTCAATGTTGAAGGCTGAAAAGTGCGTAATCAAAAGATGAGCTGCTGTTTCTCAAACTTCCGTTTAGCTTCATTGGAACAGTGTAGGAGGTCGGGAACAGAGAGGTCAGAGTGGGAGTGGGATGAAGATTTAAAATAGCCAGCGACCAGAACTCAGGGTCACGCTTGCAGACTGAACGGAGGTGTTCAGCAAAGTGATCACCCAATCTGCATTTGGTCTTCCCAATGTAGAGGAGACCACATCATGAGCAGCGACAACAGTATACTAAATTGAAAGAGGTACAGGTAAATCGCTGTTTCACCTGGAAGGAATGTTTGGGGCCTTGGATGGTGAGTAGGGAGGAGGTGAAAGAGCACGTGTTGCACGGAAAGCTACCGTGGGAATTTGAGCGGGTGTTGGGATGATTGAAGAGTGGAGCAGGGTGTTGCGGAGGGAATGGTCCCTTTGGAATGCTGAAAGGGGAGAGGAAGATGTTATCGGTGGTGGCATCGTGCTGGAGATGACGGAAACGGCAGAGGATGATCCGTTGAATGTGGAGGCTGCTGGAATGGAAGGTGAGGACAGGGGGAACCCTATTGTGATTCTGGGTGGGGCGAAGGGGTGAGAGTAGAAGTGCGGGACATGGAATGGTCAGGGTTGAGGGCCCTGTCATCCACGATGGAGGGGAATGTTCGGTTGAGGAAAAAGGAAGAAATATCGGAAACACGTGACAGAAACTCCCCTTTGAAAAGGAGGGATATAAGTAGGTTTTTTGGACAGGCAACATTGTGTTTGCGCCCAGCAACTGATGTTATCAGGACCACCCTCCAGAAAAGAACAGAGGCAGCACTAACCACAAACACTTTTTCAGCCCCATTTTCCGCTTGAGAAAAGTGTTTTAAAATATATAGTTCAAATAAAATTTGGAGAATAAAATTGCAATGAACTGGAATAATCCTTCAGGTGGAATAATAGAGTCAAAAACATTAGGAATGTTTAAAATGCTGTTAGATGTTATAATTGGAAGTGTTAGAGCACAGGAGGGATGATCTTCGATTACCTGAATGGCTTTTTCTTATCCTTTAGAAGCATAGAATTGTAGAAATTTACAGCACAGATGGAGGCCATTTGGCCCAACGTGTCCGTGCCGGCCGACAAAGAGCTATCCAGCCTAGTCCCACTTTCCAGCTTTTGGTCCATAGACCTGTAGGTTATGACACTTCTAGTGCATATCCAAGTACTTTATAAATGTGGGGAGGGTTTCTGCCTCTACCACCCTTTCAGGCAGTGAGTTCCAGATCCCTATCAAGAATTTCCCCTCAAATCCCCTCTAAACCTCCTACCAATTATTTAAATCTATGCCCCCTGGTTGTTGACTCCTCTGCTAAGGGAAATAGGACCTTCCTATCCACTCTATCTAGGATAGAGGAGGCAGAGAGTTTGGACCCAGCGATGATGAAGGAACGGTGACACATCTCCAAGTCAGGGTGGTGTGCAACCCGGAGGGGAATCCACAGGCGATGGTGTACCCAAACGTCCGCTGTCCCCATCCCTCCAGGTGGCAGAGATTGGGGGCTCGGGAGGTGATGCCAAAGAAGTCTATGATGTTCTCATGTTCTAAACAGCAAGCCATAAAATAACAATCTCGAAAAAAAAATAGGCAGTTCATTATTTTTGAAATTGGTAGTTCTATCTCCTGAAAGAGGGAAACGACTATTGAAAAACACTTTATAGAAACTCCCTTTCCAAAGAGAGGGATATAAGTAGGTTTTTAAGCAAGCAATGTCCAGCACTGTGACTCGCACACCACTAGCAGTGACATCTGGTCTGCATGATTTGGGAATACTCGTGGTTAAACCTTCAGTGAACAGAAGGAGTGCATGCAAATATTTCAGCATTAATCTTCTCTTACTGGGTCATTGTCCAATATGACTTTCTCTCTGGCTCCTAGATTAATGCACTGTATACATAAAGAAAAAGTAGAAAACTGCCAAAACACTTCACAAAAATGGGGAATCATCAGCATGCTGCAGTGTTTTATTTATGAGCTAAAATTCCGTGCCTGTTATACAGTAATAAGCCACAGCGCACAAGCTGGCTGCATTGGTTTAATTGTACCTGAAGCAAACTGCAGCCAGGAGAAGCAAGGATGGCTCCCTTGTGGTGAAATATATTCAACAGTCCAAGCCAATGTTCTCCATAGTGCAGCAGCAGCAGCATTCACAACGCTCGGCAGAGATTTTATTTGTGAGTAACCTATTGAAAATTGTCATAAAGAAAATCCAAAAACCTAAATTGCCTTTTAATCACAGGTAACAAAGCAGTTTTTTTTTTAATGACAGTGCACTTCACATATGGCGCTCAATTTAGTAAATAGTGCAAAAGAGCACGATACTCGACCAAGCAATCTATCTGACAAAGTCCAGTTCCACAATCCTTAACCTGATAATTACTGTAACGATGCTCGGCCAGAGAAACCTGCAGAAATGACGGCGGAATATACTAAAGGTGTTTATTTCAAGTCTTATTCGCACTACAAGCTAGAGGGAGCCAATAAATGTAATCATAGTTCCAAGTTCTCGGCTGGAAATAAAAATGGTGAGTGCTCTGGAATGCGGAGCATGAAGCCCTCATTCCAAGCCCGGCAGCATTTAGAGAGCTCTGGCTATTTGAGGTGCTGTAGTGAGTGCCACACTGCAACACCACTGGATATTTTTTTCTGACAGTCTCCATCTGCAAAATGGCCATATCACTGGAAGCCTCCCTGCATATGTAAGTGACTTCCAACTCAGAAAAATGGTTCAGGCTCATGGGGTCGGATTGCCTGATTGATTTCCCATAAGAAAACTTGATCTCTTAAATGTAGGTTTGTTTCCTGTCGCTCTAGGGAATTTATAATGCACGCTATCAGAGTAACACTTTGGCTTAGGTGCATCGTCATCATCATCATCATCATAGGCAGTCCCTCGAATCGAGGATGACTTGCTTCCATGCCAAAAAGAGATGAGTTCACAGGTGTTTCAATGAAGGACATATTATTCTAGGTCCCAAACTACATGTTGAAGGGTGGAAGGTACCTGTGCGTGGATTTTTTTAATGTGTGGTGGCCATTGCACACCAGCCACCACACGGGCTTAACAGAACTGGTCTTGGTCCAGTGGCAAGGGTTAAGCAAGACGACTGGAGACCAGCTCTGCTGCACGGACCTAGTGCGCAGACTAGGTTATTGAAGTGAGACTTGCTGGTGCTAAGGCCAAAGTAGCCTGTTATATAATAAAGATTAGGCTCATTGGCTAAAAAAAAATGTTCAGAAAAGATGAACTAGACTTCTCTGCTAACTCATGTTTTTCTAGTGGATCTGGGGAGGAAGGGGCTGAACAAGTGCTTGTGAGTGAGTTCTGCCCTCTTCTTTTCTGGAGGGTGGGCCTCGTGGCTTCAGATGCTGGACGCATACACAATAAGTTCAAATGAGGGAAACAAAGTTTGCTGACGTTCTTTCTGCCATTTGGCTTGCTTGACTGTTGGACAGCAGGGTTGCCCATTGCTCCCTGGTATCCAGTGTGCAATGTTCAGTGGAAACAGCTTCAGCAGATCTGTCAGAGAAGGGCCCGAGCAGAGGCACCAGGAGCAACACAGTAGGAGACAGCCTTAATCCTCTTCCTACAGCAGGTTTCTGAGGCCCTTTGTAGCAGCTTTCTTGCTCCAGCTCAGCATGGCTCCACAGTGGAGGGTAGCGGGCCGGCCTTCAGCATGCTGATGACCTTGGAGCCAGAATGTCATCTGGGGCCAGGAGGTCATCTCCATGGAGTGAGCTATATGGACCAATTGGAAAGCCTAAGCTGATGCATAAATTGGTCATGTTAAAAATATGCATTAACAGACTTGAACTAGGAAAAAAACATAAGCAACGACTTTCAGCATGAAATTGAGCATTGTGATTTCCGGTAGAAGAGGAATATAGGTTCTCAGAAATAATTAGAGATGCAAGGTAAAGTTGTTGCATGATGAAAAATAGGGAGACCAGTTTTTATAAGCAGCACCCAATACTGAGTGGTGTAACTGACTTGCAATGAGCGATACAAATGAGTGTTAAAAAATAGCATTTAATTTCATTGCAGTACTGACATTTGAAATGTGAGCACTATATCCAAAGTACTATAACCAGTGATCACTACAACTGGATCCTATTATATTGATAAACTGAGGTGGAGTATCAAAGTCCATGGAACAAAGTTGAAAATAGGAAGGGATTAGATGAGATACATCAAGCTGCGATTGGGTGATGCGAATCAATGTTATGATGTCAGCTAGATATCGCTATGTAACTGATTATATTAATATGCAAAATGAACACAAGTGCTGTGAGCCAAAATGTGGCTGTTTGGGAAATTATTTAATAAACTTTATTTTAGTCCCACTCCAGGAACTTGAGCATATACATCTAGGCTGACACTCCAGTGCAGTACTGAGGGAGTGCTGCACTGTTGGAGGTGCCGTCTTTCGAATGAGACGATAAACCGAGGCCCCGTCTGCTCTCTCAGGTGGCCGTAAAAGATCCCATGGCATTATTTCGACGAAGAGCAGGGGAGTTGATACGTCCTTACTATACGGTATAAATGCACACGAGGCCCATGCTTGAGAGGTCAGTCTGTGAGCTGTCCTTTATTTCACAGCACTCAAGTGATGGAAGTGGGTGGAGCTTCCCCTTTTATATCTGAAGGTCTAGGTTAGGAGTGTCTCCCACAAGTTCACCACCTAGTGGTCAGTGTTCTCACAGTGTACAACCTCGGTCAGATTATACATGGGTTACAATGCTGGTTGAATACATGACATCACCTCCCCCCTCAAAGTCTTATTGGGATCACAGGTTGAGTCTCTCTGGTGGTTTATGCTTCCTTGTAGAGCGCCTGAGTTGGGGCTCCGGTTGTTGGGCACTGGCCTGAGTGTCTGCTGTTTGCCTGTCCGGATTGCCCACAGTGACTGGGCTCTCCTCCCTTTGGTTCCTGTGTTCGGTCACCTGTGGTGGAGTGAACTCCACATCGTGTTCTTCCTCTGCTTCTTCTATGGGGTTGCTGAACCTCCTTTTTGTTTGATCCACATGTTTGTGGCAGATTTGTCCATTGGTAAGTTGAACTACCAGAATCCTATTTCCCTCTTTGGCAACCACAGTGCCTGCGAGCCATTTGGGCCCTGCAGCGTAGTTGAGGACAAAAACAGGGTCATTTACATCAATACATCGCGCTCTCGCATTCCTGTCATGGTAGTCATATTGTGACTGGCGCCTGCTCTCGACAATTTCTTTCATGGTGGGGTGTATAAGGGATAACCGGGTTTTGAGTGTCCTTTTCATTAGCAGCTCTGTGGGTGGAACCCCTGTGAGCGAGTGTGGTCGGGATCTGTAGGCCAACAGGAGGCATGATAAGCGGCATTGTAGGGAACCCCCTTGGATTCTGAGCAACCCCTGTTTGATTATCTGCACTGCTCGTTCTGCCTGGCCGTTTCAGGCCGGCTTGAACGGTGCCGTTCTAACATGGTTAATTCCATTGCCTGCCATGAAGTCCTGGAATTCAGTGCTTGTGAAGCACAGGCCATTGTCGCTGACCAAGATGTCCGGTAGACCGTGGGCAGCGAACATTGCCCGTAGACTTTCTACTGTGGCAGAGGATGTGCTTGAATTTAAAATGTCACACTCGATCCATTTGGAGTAGGCGTCTACTACAACCAAAAACATTTTTCCCATGAAAGGACCTGCGTAGTCCACATGTATGCGTGACCAAGGCTTGGCGGGCCATGGCCAGGGGCTAAGGGGGGCTTCCGTGGGCGCATTGCCCAGCTGGGCACACGTGTTGCACCTGCGAACACAAAGTTCCAGATCTGCGTCTATCCCTGGCCACCAAACGTGTGACCTGGCAATTGCCTTCATCGTGACAATGCCCGGGTGCTCATTGTGGAGTTCTCTGATGAACACCTCTCTGCCCATCTGGGGCATGGCTACGTGGTTTCCCCACAGTAGGCAATCGGCCGAAATCGAGAGTTCATCCTTGCGCCTGTGAAATGGTTTAAATTTCTCAGGGCATGCCCTGTACGTGGCTGCCCAGTCCCCATTCAGGACACATTTCTTGACTAGAGACAATAGCGGGTCTCTATTTGTCCAGACCTTAATCTGACGGGCTGTCACGGGTGAGCCTTCGCTTCCGAAAGCTTCAACAGCCATGACTATTCTCAGCAGCATGTTCGGTAGCCCCCTCAGTGGTGGCTAGTGGGAGCCTGCTGAGTGCATTGGCGCAGTTTTCGGTGCCCGGTCTGTGCCGAATTGTGTAGTCATAGGCGGCTAACGTGAGTGCCCACCTCTGTATGCGGGCAGATGCGTTTGCATTTATGACCTTGTTGTCGGCCAAAAGGGACGTTAGGGGTTTGTGATCTGTCTCCAGCTCAAATTTCCTGCCAAACAGGTACTGGTGCATTTTCTTTACTGCATATACACATGCGAGCGCCTCCTTTTCTACCATCCTGTAGCCCCTTTCTGCCTGGGACAGACTTCTGGAGGCATAAGCTACCAGCTGTAATTGACCCTTGGCATTGACATGCTGCAACACACACCCGACACCATAGGACGATGCATCACACGTTAACACAAGTTTCTTACATGGGTCATATAGCATCAACAGATTGTTGGAACATAACAAATTGCGTGCTCTATTGAAAGCCTTTTCCTGGCTGTCCCCCCAGACCCATTCGCGACCTTTGTGTAGGAGCACATATAGCGGCTCTAGCAGCGTGCTCAATTTGGGAAGAAAGTTACCAAAATAGTTCAGGAGCCCCAGGAATGAACGCAGCTCCGTCGTGTTATGGGGTCTGGGTACTCTCTGGATCACTTCCGTCTTGGACGCAGTGGGGCTGATCCCGTCTGCTGCTATCCTCATCCCCAGGAATTCTACCTCAGGAGCTAGGAAGACGCATTTCGCCTTTTTCAGTCGCAGCCCTACCCGGTCCAGCCTGCGTAGCACCTCCTCCAGGTTGTGGAGGTGTTCTTCAGTATCGTAACCCATAATGAAAAACCACCGTCCCTGGAATCGACTTGAGGAGGCTTTCCATATTTCGTTGGAAGATCGCGGCGGCTGAGCGAATCCCGAACGGACATCTGTTGGTACTCAAACAACCCCTTGTGTGTCGTGATGATGGTCAGCTTCTTCGACTCACTCGCCAGCTCCTGGGTCATGTAAGCTGAGGTCAGGTCCAATTTTGAAAAAAGTTTGCCATCGGATAGCGTCGCAAAGAGGTCCTCCGTTCTCGGTAGCGGGTACTAGTCTTGGAGTGACACCCGATTGATGGTGGCCTTGTAATCACCACATATCCTGACCGACCCATCCGCCTTGAGCACCGGCACAATCGGGCTCGCCCAATCACTGAATTCGACTGGCGAGATGATGCCTTCCCTCAGCAGGCGGTCCAATTCGCCTTCTATCTTTTCCCGCATCACGTACGGCACCGCTCTGGCCTTGTGGTGTACTGGCCTGGCGTCCGGGTTTATGTGAATCACTACCTTGGTCCCTATGAAAGTGCCAATGCCGGGTTGAAATAATGAGTCAAGTTTGTCCAGGATCTGTGAGCATGATACTCGCTCCACAGAGGAAATTGCATTGACATCGCCCCATTTCCAGTTCATGACAGCAAGCCAACTCCTCCCCAGTAGTGCGGGACCGTCCCCTGGGACAATCCAGAGTGGCAGTCTGTTCTCCGAATCTTTGTGGGTCACGACTACCGTGGCGCTGCCTAGCACCGGAATGATCTGCTTTGTGTAAGTCTGTAGCTGTGCGTCAATCGCCGATAATTTTGGCCTCCTGGCCTTGGACGCCCACAACTTTTCAAACTGTTTGATACCCATCAGGAACTGGCTGGCCCCCGTGTCTAGCTCCATTGATACTGGGATGCCATTGAGGAGCACTTTCATCATTATCGGTGGCGTCCTGGTGTATGAACTGTATACGTGCTCCACATGAACTCGCTGAACTTCAGCTTCCAGCGATTTCCCCCAGTGTTCATTTCTGCAATTTCTGCAGGTATTTTGCTCACCTCTGCAAACTCCGGCCGAGTGTGTGCCTCCACGCTTCCAGCATGAGCTGCTGTTTGAAACAAAAGGTCCCTTGCCAGTCGATCGTCCCTGACTGCCCCTGTTATTGCCCTTGAGTGCGCCATTAACAGGTGTTGATGGCCCCATTACTGGCCGCATTGTCCCTTGCAATGGCGTGAATCGCCGTTCAGCTTGCCATTGTCTCTGTCGAACTCCCCCTCTGGGTTCGACTACATGTTGGGGCATACCCGATTGTCCTTGTCTGTCTGGAGAACTGTGTGCTGCTTTAACAATGTTGAATCTCTGTCCCAACCATTGCTTAACACAGTACCTCTCGTCTGTTCTGCTAGTGGCCATGCTCGCGTGGTTTAAATCCTAGTTTCTTGTTGCCATTGATACGTCCTTACCATACGGAATAAATGCACATGAGGCCCATGCTTGAGAGAAGGTCAATCTGTGACCTGTCCTTTATTTCATAGCACTCAAGTGATGGAAGTGGGTGGAGCTTCCCCTTTTATATCTGAAGGTCTAGGTTAGGAGTGTCTCCCACAAGTTCACCAACTAGTGGTCAGTGTTCTCACAGTGTACAACTTAGGTCAGATTATACATGGGTTACAATGCTGGTTGAACAAATGACAGGAGTTATCCCTGGTGTCCTGGCCAATACTTATCCCTCAATCAACAGAACAAAAAAACAGATTATCTGGCTATTATCACATTGCTATTTGTGGGAGCAAGTTGGCTGTCGCATTTCCCACATTACAACAGTGATTACACTCCAAAAGTATTTAATTGGCTGTAAAGTGCTTTGAGATGTCAGGTGGTCATGAAAAGCGCGATAGAAATGCAAGTCTTTATTTCTTCTTTATAACAGATGGTTAGAAATGGAGTGCACCATAAATAAGCGCTTACTGAGACTATGGGCTGGAATCTGCAATTGGAGTACGCCTCGGACCCCAAAAAAATACGCAAGTAGCTGCTGGTTCCAGAGCTGGTTCACATCTGGGTCTGCAGGCGTACACCTGGATAAAGGCCCATTTATTCCAGGGATGCAGGTGCTTCGGAAGTATCCCTGGGATCACTTGGGCCAGGTCAACCAATTAGAAAGGGGGATTCCTCATAAGCTTATGGGGATTCCATTTATGAACGGAAGCTTCTGAGAAATTACCAAATTGATAATTAATTAACACAACTCTAATAAAAATAAATATGCCCATGTTCAAAATTAATTAAAAGTCCCTTTAGTTAAGCATTTAGAATAAAAATGGAATTATTAGAAATAATTTTGGCCAAAATTTACATAAACTTATTTTAAATGATTTTGTATGTTTTAATCATTTAAAACATTTTAATTTAACATTTATTTTAATCCTTATGCTGGTAAAAGCAGGCTGGGTTTCGTGGGCATTTGCTGGGCAGTAATTGGGCAAATTGCCCAACTCTGTGGCAGCAAAGTTTTTTTGGGGTGCATGTGGACGATCTTTCAAGGGGAGCCTTGATCGATTGCAAGTTCTGGGAAACCCAGAACCTGTGGGGCCATTCTGAGGGCTTACGATGGCGTATGTGTGTATGCCGTCATTGGCCCCGCAAAATCCGGCCATATAATTTCCACAAAGAGTGAAAATAGCATTCCTGATGCCCTTATTCAGACTTTGGGACATTTAAGTTCCAACTTTAAGTGAATGGGCAGGCAAAAGGTATGGATAGCTTAGTCATGATCCCAATAGGATCTGGAGTAATAAATAAATCTGGAATAAAATATTAGTATCAGTAATGGTGACCATGATACAACTGGATTGTCATAAAAACCCATCTGGTTCACTAATGTCCTTAGGGAAGGAAATCTGCCATCCTTATCGGGTCTGGCGATATGTGACTCCAGACCCACAGCAACGTTGTTAATTTTTAACTGCCTCTGAAATGGCCTAGCAAGCCACTCGAAGGCAATTAGGGATGGGCAATAAATGCTGGCGATGCCCACATCATCATCATCATAGGCAGTCCCTCGAAATCGAGGAAGACTTGCTTCCACTCTGAAAATGAGCTCTTAGGTAACTGAACTGTCCAATACGGGAATTACAGGCCCTGTCACACGTGGGACAGAGAGTAGTTGAAGGAAAGGGTGGGTGGGACTGGTTTGCCGCATGCTCCTTCCGCTGTCTGCGCTTGGTTTCTGCATGCTCTCGGTGATGAGACTCGAGGTGCACAGCGCCCTCCCGGATGCACTTCCTCCACTTAGGGCGGTCTTTGACCAGAGACTCCCAGGTGCCGGTGGAGATGTTGCATTGATGCCCACATCCCATGAGTGAATATAAAAATCTAAAGTGCCATCTGAAATGGCCTAGCAAGCCACTCAGTTGTAACAAACCATTACAAAAAAGTTCATCACACGGGCAGCAGCTGTTCAAGACGGTGGCTCATCACCATCGTCTCAAGGGCAATTAGGGATGGGCAATAAATACTGGCCTTGCCAGCGATGCCAACATCCTATGAATGTATAAAAAAAAATATTTGAGATCAAGAACAACTGAAACCTGAAAAGGTTTATTATTAAAAGGCACAACACTGTGTAAGGTCTCCTTTTCCACTATAAAAACAGTTTTATTATTTAATTAAATATGACATGGCAAAGGTAGATTTCATATAAGATGATGAGGCTTTGATTAAATTATATTAATTACTGACACCAAAAAGATATCACAGCAACATTGGTGGCCTAAATGTCTGAATGTAGAATTTGAGAAGAGTGCCTGAATTGAATCCAAAACCTGAACTTACTGAAACTGATCCATTCCAGGTTAATTTGTGAATTACCAGCCCCTTTAAAATGATGGTAGCAAGCATGCACAAAAGCATTTTGTGTGTTCTCAAATGACTGCCCTGCTGTCACAGTGACGAGCAATAAGTCGCAGGGGTCCAAAGCTATAACCACATCAACAAAGATTAATTGGTTTAAAAAAAAAACTCTTCAATGCCCATATATTTCTCAATGAGAGGAGATGCTCTCATGTTTTTGCATTTGCAATTCAGTCAGTGATGTCTGTTCCCACCCAAACCCCAATGTGTTGATCGGTGATTTGTGATGAGCGGTAACTGAGGTAGTGTATAGTTTGTATATAAAAGTTTGTCCCTTCAGTCATGAATAATCCAAATATCTATTTTATAGTCAGCATTCAATATATAAAAATAAACTCACACAGATACAGTCAAGTCTGCTTGTGTAGAACCCCAACTTAATCCAATAAAACTTGCATAAAAGCAGGAGTGGTGCAATGTTGCTCTCTTTTTCTGTTTCTGTCACCTATCCCTGGAGTAAACTCAGGGTCCATGTTTTTGCTCCTGATCTCACTCTTACTCATGCTCCTTAACATTAGTGAAATGGTTTTTAATCACCCAACAGAGTAGTGCAACTGAGAAGGGATTACAAACCGTGCCTCTTATAGAACAAACTGACACTCTGGACCAGGAAGTGAGCCGAAATGGGAACAGGATTCACGGGAAAGGCAGAACTTCTGAGAAGGTAAACGAGGGAGAGAAAGAAAATTGAAGAAAAAACAAGAATCCATGAAAGCAAGGGGCAGAAATGATTATCATGTACATTTGCGGTAAAAGTTGTTGTCCCAGCCCTGAAGTAGCAGCACGAGGGAATGGTGGGCTTTCAGTGGCTGAAGTCATATTGCACCAATCTCACTAGATTTTTACAACACTGTTTTATTTTTATTATTTTCTATTTGGAGTATATAATTCCAAGTGGTCTTGAGGTTAGTGTTTGTTAAGTGTTATAAGATGTGTGGGTCAGTGGCCCTGCTGATTAAGTAGGGCTATGGCCTTTGATGCAGCTTCCATGAAAAGAACTCACTCACAGGCATCTTCCACCCTTCAAAATGAAGTCTGGGACCTGGAACATCAGGACCCTCATGGACAACTCACCTGAAAACTCACTTTTGGAGTGGAAGCAAGTCTTCTCTGTAAGGATGATGAGACCTTATGGAGACCTGCAATTGCATCATCAAAGCTGAATCCAAAATAAACCCCAAACTCAGATCTACACGTAGCACTCTGACCAGGGGAATAAGAATCAACTGAGAAAGTGTCTAAATGCAGTGCCGTGTGAGTAATGTAATTAACCGAATGCCTTCACCGCTGGAGATTAGTTTCTCTTCTAAAGAATATGTGATTAATGAAGGTTTTAAAAAGAATTAATTGAAATGTTAATACCTACAGTGATGAAGTAGTTAAATGGACTCACCAGGCGAGGGAAGATGAGTGACAGAATTCATTTCACAGTAACCTTTACAAACCACCTTAAGGACGTAACCTTCTCGACCATTCTCTGGACTGGAATCAAAGCTATATCCACAAAGATTAAGCGGCAGTTTTATAGCATTAAGAATTATAACACAAAACAACCAGCCAACATTAGGTTTGTAATTTTTTGGGGCTAAAACAGCTGTGTCTGTTGAATCTCAAATTTCCAAATGAAATTAGGAAGCATATATGGCACAGAAACAGGCCTGGTATGGCCTACATGTGACTCCAGACCCACAGCAATGTGGTTGACTCTTAACTGCCCTCTAAAATGGTCTAGCAAGCCACTCAAAGGCAATTAGGGATGGGCAATAAATGCTGGCGATGCCCACATCCCGTGAACGAATAAAAAAAACATCTTAATTGCCCTCTGAAATGGCCTAGCAAGCCACTCAGTTGTAACAAACTACTACGATAAAAGTCCATCACCACACGACAGAAGTTGTTCAAGAAAGCGGCTCATCACCACCCTCTCATGGGCAAACTTTTATATACAAACCGGAAACTAGACGGTGTTGGTGTTCATACTCCACGTGAGTCTCCGGCCTACCAACAGTTTCCACTTCCAGGTACCTGGCCCATCCTGCAAGCGTCCATCCATCCAAGCTGCTCAATATCTGGCTCTTAGGATGTACGAGTGGATGTACGAGAATCACTTGCAGTAACTAATGTGTGAACTTATTTTCTTCCAACTGACCATTCGTTGGCACATCCCAGCACTGCACAGTTGAGATCAGGAACTCAGGAGGCAATGCAGAAAATTGCAGCCATAAAGCTGTAGCTTACTATTCGATGACGCAGCACTATGCCATCTCCCCACCTGGCATGCTAAACCTATTCAAAGGTCATGATCTTGCAAAAGCACAGTTGTAACTATACTGGGCCAACTCCTTTAGAATCAGCACGAGGGGATAATTCGATGTTGAAGGCAGTGCAAAAGGGTTAGTGGGTATCCCTGGTATCCTTGAAAGTTTTGATTGTTATTGTTAATAATAATTAAATAAAATCATCTACCTGAGTCCATTTATTTATTCATTTATATTTAACATCTGCTTGACGGAACATCACTTGTGATATATACAAGCCATTGAACAACTTTGAAGTAGAAAATCAAGGAGTCACCCATCACCTGCACAGTGCGTTTGTTAGATCCCTGGTACTGTTAAAGGGATCTTTCCTCTCCATCTGTAATGTGTTTCCATGGACACACACAATAAAGGCACTTCACTGAAAATTCTGTGGTTAGGCTTCTCCCAGGTTTTTGAAGAGAGTATTAAAAAAAAGACAAAAGTAATCGCTCAAAGCAGCTGTTTAAGGCACACTTGCTGTGTACATTGATTTAATTGCATGCTACAGTCTTCTTATTCGACAATCCAAAGCAAAAGAATATATTAGACCAATTTCAGCCGAACAACTTTCCACCATAATTCCAGAATGGCACTGTGAAGAAAGTAACCATGCAAGTTGTGAGGATACTTTCTCCCCAAAAGTGAAAAAAGATTGGGCTGAAAAAATAAATGTTCCAGGGATTTGTAGATGCCTGCGGTCAGTTATATGTATGTTTTTGCTTTCAAGAAACAATCTGACATGTAGCAATAGTACTTGGTGAAGGAGTGCAATGTCTTATGAAGCATGTTTACATCAAAGTAACACAATAGAATTGACAGCACCTGAGCGTCTCTTATGTTCTTATGAGGAGGGCAGGGATGAAACTAAGAACATAAGGATTAGGAACAGGAGTAGGCCATCTAGCCCCTCGAGCCTGCTCCGCCATTCAATAAGATCATGGCTGATCTGGCGGTGGACTCAGCTCCTCTTACCCGCCCGCTCCCCATAACCCTTAATTCCCTTATTGGTTAAAAATCTATCAATCTGTGACTTGAATACATTCAATGAGCTAGCCTCAACTGCTTCCTTGGGCAGAGAATTCCACAGATTCACAACCCTCTGGGAGAAGAAATTCCTTCTCAACTCGGTTTTAAATTGGCTCCCCCGTATTTTGAGGCTGTGCTCCCTAGTTCTAGTCTCCCCGACCAGTGGAAACAACTTCTCCGCCTCTATCTTGTCTATCCCTTTCATTAGTTTAAATGTTTCTGTAAGATCATCCCTCATCCTTCTGAACTCCAACGAGTAAAGACCCAGTCTACTCAATCTATCATCATAAGGTAACCCCCTCATCTCCGGAATCAGCCTAGTGAATCGTCTCTGTACCCCCTCCATAGCCAGTATATCCTTCCTTAAGTAAGGTGACCAAAACTGCACGCAGTACTCCAGGTGTGGCCTTACCAATACCCTATACGGCTGCAGCAGGACCTCCCTGCTTTTGTACTCCATCCCTCTCGCAATGAAGGCCAACATTCCATTCGCCTTCCTGATTCCCTGCTGCACCTGCAAACTAACTTTTTGGGATTCATGCACAAGGACCCCCAGGTCCCTCTGCACCACAGTATGTTGTAATTTCTCCCCATTCAAATAATATTCCCTTTTACTGTTTTTTTTTCCCCAAGGTGGATGACCTCACACTTTCCGACATTGTATTCCATCGGCTAAACCTTAGCCCATTCGCTTAACCTATCCAAATCTCTTTGCAGCCTCTCTGTGTCCTCTACACAACCCACTTTCCCACTAATCTTTGTGTCATCTGCAAATTTTGTTACACTACACTCTGTCCCCTCTTCCAGGTCATCTATGTATATTGTAAACAGTTGTGGTCCCAACACCGATCCCTGTGGCACACCACTAACCACTGATTTCCAACCCGAAAAGGACCCATTTATCCCGACTCTCTGCTTTCTGTTCGCCAGCCAATTCTCTATCCATGCTAATACATTTCCTCTGACTCCGCGTACCTCTATCTTCTGCAGTAACATTTTGTGTGGCACCTTATCGAATGCCTTTTGGAAATCTAAATACACCATATCCATCGGTACACCTCTATCCACCATGCTCGTTATATCCTCAAAGAATTCCAGTAAATTAGTTAAACATGATTTCCCCTTCATGAATCCATGCTGCGTCTGCTTGATTGCACTATTCCTATCTAGATGTCCCGCTATTTCTTCCTTAATGATAGTTTCAAGCATTTTCCCCACTACAGATGTTAAACTAACCGACCTATAGTTACCTGCCTTTTGTCTGCCCCCTTTTTTTTTTAAACAGAGGCGTTACATTAGCTGCTTTCCAATCCGCTGGTACCTCCCCAGAGTCCAGAGAATTTTGGTAGATTATAACGAATGCATCTGCTATAACTTCCGCCATCTCTTTTAATACCCTGGGATGCATTTCATCAGGACCAGAGGACTTGTCTACCTTGAGTCCCATTAGCCTGTCCAGCACTACCCCCCGAGTGATATTGATTGTCTCAAGGTCCTCCCTTCCCACATTCTGTGACCAGCAATTTTTGGCATGGTTTTTGTGTCTTCCACTGTGAAGACCGAAGCAAAATAATTGTTTAAGGTCTCAGCCATTTCCACATTTGCCATTATTAAATCCCCCTTCTCATCTTCTAAGGGACCAACATTTACTTTAGTCACTCTTTTCCGTTTTATATATCTGTAAAAGCTTTTACTATCTGTTTTTATGTTTTGCGCAAGTTTACCTTCGTAATCTATCTTTCCTTTCTTTATTGCTTTCTTAGTCATTCTTTGCTGTTGTTTAAATTTTTCCCAATTTTCTAGTTTCCCACTAACCTTGGCCACCTTATACGCATTGGTTTTTGATTTGATACTCTTCTTTATTTCCTTGGTTATCCACGGCTGGTTATTCCTTCTCTTACCACCCTTCTTTTTCACTGGAATATATTTTTGTTGCGCACTATGAAAGAGCTCCTTAAAAGTCCTCCACTGTTCCTCAATTGTGCCACCGTTTAGTCTGTGTTTCCAGTCTACTTTAGCCAACTCTGCCCTCATCCCACTGTAGTCCCCTTTGTTTAAGCATAGTACGCTCGTTTCTGACACAACTTCCTCACCCTCAATCTGTATTACAAATTCAACCATACTGTGATCACTCATTCCGAGAGGATCTTTTACTAGGAGATCGTTTATTTTTCCTGTCTCATTACACAGGACCAGATCTAAGATAGCTTACTCCCTTGTAGGTTCTGTAACATACTGTTCTAAGAAACAATCCTGTATGCATTCTATGAATTCCTCCTCCAGGCTACCCCGTGCGAGTTGAGTTGACCAATCGATATGTAGGTTAAAATCCCCCATGACTACTGCCGTTCCTTTTTCACATGCCTCCACTATTCCCTTGATTATTGCCCTCCCCACCGTGAAGTTATTATTTGGGGGCCTATAAACTACGTCCACCAGTGACTTTTTCCCCTTACTATCTCTAATCTCCACCCACAATAATTCAACATTTTGTTCATTAGAGCCAATATTGTCTCTCACAACTGCCCTGACATCATCCTTTATTAACAGAGCTACCCCACCTCCTTTCCCTTCTTGTCTATCTTTCCGAATTGTCAGATACCCCTGTATGTCTAATTCCCAGTCTTGGCCACCCTGCAACCATGTTTTGTAATGTACTGCTAAAGAGGAACTTGGCTAGCATTGACAAGGTAAGCCACATAGTTTGATTCATGGTGAATTGTGCTGGCACTGAAAATGTGATGCAAGATATATTTTGTCTGTGCTGCAAATGGAATGGAATTTAGTCCCATGTCTGAAAAAACTGCCTCAACATCTAGTCTACACTGCAGTGCTGATGAACTAATATCACAAGTAAGTCCAATTATGTGAGTATTGTTTACTGTCTGAAGTCAGCAAATCTTGCCCAGTTGCAGCATGCCTTTATCCCCTTCATTGCCTCTATTGAAGGCACTGACTGATGCCTTGATATGGGTCCAAGGGTGTGGGCAGCCTGCCAGCACCTCATCAAGTGACCACTCATGGGCGAGCCATGTCTATGCCCTCTCTCTGAAAGGGAAGAAGATTTGGTCATCAGTACTCGCTCTTTAAAGAACAAAGGGGAGGCCTGGCCTTTCTTACAGCCCATGCCTGTTTTGGAACTGCTGCCATATTGTCATTTGCCTCATGTCAATCCTAAAAGTGCTCATGACAACAGTTAATGAGAGCCCAACCGTGACATTAGCTACCTTTGGGGTCGATTTACTCTGTGTGCTATGTGTAACAGAATTGTAAACCCACTCTTCATAATTATGTTTATGAGTGTGACTCAGAGAGGAAATTTTACGCCCCCTCCCCCCGCCACACGTTCCGCCCCCAACCACAGTGAGGTTGATTTCTTTTGGTAGAGCAGCAGGTGGTAGAACATCCAACTATAATGAAATATCAGAGGGCTTCTTTTTTCCCTCCAGTGTTCCCCCGCCCCCCCCCTGCAGTTACTGACTCACACTGTGGTACAGTTCCATGGGTGCTGTCAGCCTTACTTTGTCCCACTCAAGTGGCCAATCTTCATATGTAGGCCTAGACAGTGAGTGTTGGCAGGCTATTCAACTGTGTAGGGGCATCACAACGGAACCTGATTCTGTCCTCACCTGACAGCCATGCACACGCACTGTCTAGAAGGAGGCGCTGGTAGCTACCAGGGATGGAAACCCTGGATGACTTTATCCTCCTGTGCCTAAGTCTGCTGAGGCCAATCACTACTGCCACCTGGCTGAGGCCAGTTATTTTCACACCGTCGACCCTGGAGCCTCTAGTTTAGTTGGCTCAGTTATACGCTGTCTCTGCTAACAGAGCCATTGAGGGAGCTTTCAGCTGGCTTCTCATAATACCATTTATTTTCTGCTGATCGAAAAAATCAACTGCCCTGTCAGCTGTAATTCAGTTCGAATAAAACCCAGTCATAGTACAGCAAGCCAATCCATTGCACTTCGTATATCTATGCGTGGAGCAGTTTCCTTCCCCTATATGAAACAAGTGTCTGGTATAACTGAATGTTACTGGTTCGGCCATTACATAACGATGCACCACTTTAACACTTATACACAGAGGTATAAAAGTTTGATCAAAAAACATATTGATGAAGACAGCCAAGACTGGTAAAAGCAAAGGAGGGGATGGTTGGAGAATCCTTTGAAATAGAAGTAACAAAACATTGCTGAAGAAAATGGCCTTTACCCTGTACTATAAAAAATCACAATCATTAAAGCACCTGCTAATGTCAGGTAGAAGAAGCAATAAGAATTAATAAGACCAATGTTACTTTCTTTAGTATTTTTGTACTGGCAGATTGTAGAATCAGCCATACTAAAAGTCAAATTTCACTTGTCTGCACTGGGTGCTGTCTTCAGATGAAGGCATTATCAGGCACCAAATCCTTCATTTTGTCAGTTGCAGTACACTAAAGGATTACAATGAGTGCTGCTAATCCATTCCCATTTTTCTACTTTTAACTTTTTTAATTTAATTTTAGTTTTATAGAAGAGTGCCAGTTACTGAAAGGGCTGCTTTCCTTCAGAGGTAGAGTTCTTTGAAAGTGTTATATAAAGATGTACTTTGTGCTTCAGTGTTAGGCCTTGGTCACCATTTCCTGATCATTTTCATACTCACCAGCCTAGAGTAAACTAGCAAAAACTGACAAGCAGCTCCAAATAAAAACAGACAATGCAAAGGCAGCCCTGAATATGTGCTTATGACATGTACTGACTGTACATTGGGAAATGGGCTTGCCATAACCTGAGGTGCAAGCAAACCCAACATTCATCACTTGTATAATGGAAGATGGTGGCAAAAATACAGTGACGTTCCCTTATTTCTAACAGAGAAACTGAGGCTATTGTGGCTATGTGTTACTACTCTCTGTCTCTAAGTCTAATTGTTAAGTTGCTTTAAGGTTGTTTATAGTCCTTACCTCTCATCCCAGTTCACGAAGACAGGATTCTCTGATTCTGTCCCCAATTTATACTCCCACACTTCTCTTCTCCTTTCCCAGTTTATGTTGACACTCTGCTCTTCCTAGTTCACACTGACACTGCTCTTCCATTCTGTAAATTCATACTGGTACTTCCCCCTTCCTCACCATTAATTTGAGTGTTTTATTTCAGCCCCACCCAGTTCGTGATGGTATTTCACTTCACCCCCACTCTCCCATGTTTTGAATTTTTCCATTTTTTTCCCAGTTCACTTGTCTGCACTGGGTGCTGTCTATAAATTGGAACCAATTCAGATTAAGGCATTATCAGGCCATAATTTTGTTAATTATAATATGCTGAAAGATTACAATGAATGCTGGTAATCCATTTCTATTTTCTTAGTTTTAACTCTTTAAAATATAATTTTAGTTTTATATTATTAATGTTCATTCCCACTTGCTGTTCATGTTGGCACACTTTTCACCTAACAGTTCGTTCTGGCACTCTACTGCTCCAGTCCGTTTGCACTTTTTCTGCATACTCCCAGTTTGAGGCGACAGTCTCTCCCCCCACCCCCACCCCGCCCCAGTTCCTGCTGGCACTGTGTCCCACACTGTTGACACTGGCACTGTTCTTCCACTCTCTCAGTCCATGCTGGCACTCACCTCCCCTCATAGTTCATGCTTGCACTTTACTCCTCCCAGTTCATGCTGCAGTTCTCTCCCCCATCCTCCCAGTTAATGGAGTAGCATCTCCCCCTGGTGGGGGATTCTAGAACTAGGGGGTATCATTTCAGAATGGACATGAGGAGGAATTTCTTCTCTCAGAGGATTGTGAATCTGTGGAATTCTCTACCCCAGAGAGCTATGAAGGTTGAGTCATTGAATATATTTAAGGTGGAGATAGACAGATTTTTGAACGATAAGGGAGTCAAGGGAGCGGGCAGGGAAGTGGAGCTGAGCCCATGATCAGATCAGCCATGATCTTATTGAATGGTGGAGCAGGCTCGAGGGGCCGAATGGCCTACTCCTGCTCCTATTTCTTATGTTCTTATCTCCAATTCTCTCCTAGTCTCTCCATGCTGGCACTCTGCACCCACACCCGCCCCTCCTGTCAGTTCATGCTGCTGCACTTCGCCCCTTTTCCTCTGGTTCTAGGTGGCATTCTTTCCCCTCAATTAATGCTGGCATTCTTCTCACCCTCTCTTTCCAATGACACTTTCTATGGCTGATTCTCTACTCCCATCTCCTGCCTCATGCTGCTGTAGCATTACTGGGCCGAACATGAATTCCCATCTACATCTTGCAACAGACTCTCATTCATGGAGGAAAGCAGCACCAATGTAATTCGGGAGGAACCGCAAGATACGGTGAAGCGTGGGGCCAGGAATGGCTCTGACAAATGGCTACAGAGTCCAAAATACTGAATGCATATGTAAAATGCAGAAGGTTAGCAGTGAGAGTATTTAAACCACTGTACTGATCTGTGCAATTTTTGAAGGTTTACAATAATAATTTCAACACTTATGTGATCCCGATGTGACCCCTAATTTGCATTGCAGCATTTAAAACATATTGTAATGTAATTGTTCCAATTCGAGGAAGGCACAATACCAGGGAGGAGTCCTGCCCATTGAGAGTGCATAAAGGAAATGCAGGGACACACTTCCCACATTTCCCATTCAATTTAATGGATGGAAATTCCCAGCATGTTCTCTAGCTGAGACTCCCTGTGGGTAATGTAAGACTTAAAATCCCATTGGGCACTGGTAAATTTTGGATTGTACCATCATTGTAGATAATGAAGTAGGACCGAATTTGACACATTTATTTACCCTAAAATAAGAACTAACCAGGCATTACTAGTGGCTCTACTTGATAGTTACACAGAGCCAAGGTTTCAAACTGTGAGTTCAACATGGGCATACAGGGAAAAAAATCAAACTTCACCAATATTGTCAGATCCAGTATCCCAACCACCCCATAACTAGTCATTATGCATGAAACTTTTCCCCAGGTAAGGTATGACTGAATTTCAGTGTTGCACTTTAACATGTGATGAAAATGTGTAGGAACTGATTGCAATTACCAGTGACAAACAGAGGATAATCAAGCCTCAAAAGCAATTAGAGAAGCAATTTAGTCTGATAATGAAAAAGGAATTACAACATTCTTTTATCCCTTTCGATTGTTTTGTAGAAATGGGGGGTTTAATCCACATTGAGGAATAAATCACATTGAGATTTTTCTCTCTAAACCATCCAGCTCTTTTTAAGTGATCCCTATTCATAGAATCATAGAATGATACAGCACAGAAAGAGGCCATTCGGCCCATCATGCCTGTACCAGCTCTTTGAAATTAGTCTCACTCCCCTGATCTTTCACCAAAATCCAACAAATTTTTCCTTTCCAAGTGTTTATCCAATTCCCTTTTGAAAGTATTATTGAATCTGCTTCCACTGTCCTTTCAGACAGTGCATTCCACATCAACAATTCAACGCTTGGAAAATGTTCCGCATGTCACCTCTGCTTCTTTTGCCAAGCACCTTAAACCTGTGTCCTCTGGTTACTGACCCTTCTGCCACTGGAAACAGTTCCTTCTTACTTACTCTATCAAAACCCTTCATGATGTTGAACACCCCTACCAGATCTCCTCTTAACCTTCTCTGCTCTAATGTGAACAGATACAGCTTCTTCACAGAACTGAAGTCTCTCATCCCTGCTATCATTCTAGTAAAGCTCTGCTGCACTTTCTCGAAGGCTTTGATAGCCTTCCTAAAGTTTGGCGCCCAGAATTGAACGCAATACTCCAGCTGAAGTCTAACCAGTGTTTTATAAAGGTTTAGTTTAAAAAACTTCCTTGCATTTATACTCTATGCCTTAATAAAGCTAAGGATCCCATATGCATTTTTAACAGACTTCTCAACTTACCCTGCCACCTTCAAAGATTTGTGTACATACACCCGCAGGTCTCTCTATACCTGCACTTCATTTAAAATTGTACCATTTCGTTTATATTGTCTCTCCTCATTCTTCCTACCAAAATATATCACTTCATACTTCTCGGCATTAAATTTCATCTGCCATGTGTCTGCCATTTCACCAATCTGTCAATGTGCTCCTGAAACCTGCTCCTATCCTCCTCATTGTTTACTATATTTCCGAGTTCCATGTCATCTGGAAACTTTGAAATTAGCCTTTTTTGCATCCACACTGCCATGGCTTTAATTTTGCTAACAAATCTATTATGTGGTACTTTGTCAAATGCCTATTGAATGTCCATATACACAACATCAACAGCACTATCCTCATCAAACCTCTCTGTTACTTCATCAAAGAACTCACTCAAGTTAATGAAACACGATTTTCTTTTAACAAAACCATACTGACTTTCAAGTATTAGCTCATATTTTCCAAGTGCTAATTAATTTTGTTCCGGATTATTGTCTCTAAAAGTTTCCCCACAACTGACCACTGTCCACCTCCATATCTAAGGAGGATTGGAAGTTGGGACCCGAGCCTCCGCAATTTATATCTTTACTTCCCTCCATAACCTAGGACGCATCCCATCCGGACAGGGTGACTTTTCCACTTTGAGTGCTACCAACCTTTTAAGTAGTTCCTCTTTAATCTATTTTTATCCGATCCAATTTCTCTGCTGCCTCCTCCTTTACTGCTACATTGGCAGCATCCTCTTCTTTAGAGAAGATGGATGCAAAGTACTCATTTAGTACCTCAGCCATGCTCGCTGCTTCCTAAAGAAGATCTCCTTTTTGGCTACCATTTTACTATTTACATATTATTAAAAGACCTTTGTGTTCCCTTTTATGTTAGTACTGATCTTATTTTCATCCTCTCTGTTTGCCCTCTTATATCCTTTTTCAGTTCTTTCCTATACCTTTTGTATTCAGCTTGGTTCTCTACTGAATTATGAATCCAAAAGATTCCTTTTTCTCTTTCATTTTAATCTTTATATCTTTAGTCATCTAGGGAGCTCGAGCTTCGGTTGCCTTTCCTTGTCCCCTTGTTGGAATGTATCTACTCTGTAACTGAACCATCTCCTCTTTGAAGGCTTCCCATTGTTCAATTACTGTTTGGCCTCCCAATTTCTGATTCCAATCCACCTGGGCCAGATCCCTATTCAATTCACTGAAGTTAACCCTCCTCCAGTTAGTATTTTTACACCTGATTGCTCATTGTCCTAACTACTCTAAACCTTACAATATTATCATCACTGTTCCCCAAATGTTCCTCCCCAGAAACATGCTCCACTTGCCCCACAATTCCCCAGAACTAGATCCAGCGCTGCTTCCTTCCTTGCTGCTAGAACCACACTGACAAAGAAAGTTCTCTTCTAGACATTTCAGGAATTCTTCCCCCTCTTTGCCCATTACACTCGTGCTATCTCAGTCTATATTAGAATTATTGAATTCTCAAATATTACTATTCTACGGTTTTTACATATTTCTGTAATTTTCCTGTCACTTTTCTCCTCTAGCTCCTTCCCACTATTTGGTGGCTTATAGTATACACCCAGTGGCATAAAGCTTCTCTATTGTTCTTTAATTCTAACCAAATAGATTGTCTTTGACCCCTCAGTTACATCATCCCTCTCCAGTGCTATACTAGTTTGTTTAATCGACACTGCCACTTTTTTTACTTCCTTATCTTCCCTAAATACCTTGTAGCTAGGAATATTAAGTTTCCAATCCTCCCTTTCTTTGAGCCAGGTCTCTGTTATTGCCACTATATTATAGTCTCATGTGGAGACTTATGCCTATAGCTCACCAGCCTTACCATGCTACATCCATTTATGCACATGCACTCCAAACCCATCTTAGACGGCATCGCATTATCCCCTGTCAGATCTCTCCAATTTCTGAACTATTCTTTACTCTCGTGCTATTTGTCTCTAATGTTTCTTCCTGTTGCCCATCCCCCTGCCAAATTAGTTTAAACTATCACCTGCAGCACTGATTAACTTCCCGATGTGGACATTGGTCCCAGCTCTGTTGAGGCGCAAACTGTTCATCTTGAACAGGTCGCTCCTGCCCAGAACTAGTCCCAATGCCCCAGGAATCTGAAGTCCTCTCTCCTGCACCATTTCTCCAGCCACATGTTAACCTGCCTTATCCTGCTATTCCTATAGCGTGTGACATTGGGAGTAATCCAGAGATTACTACCTTTGAGGTCCAGCTCTTTATTTCATCCCTAACTCCTGAAATTCTGACTGCAGGCCCTTTTCCTTTCTATGTCATTGGTTTTGGAACATAACTTCTCCCTCAAAATATTCTGCACCCTCTCAGTGATATCCTTTACCCTGGTTCCAGGGAGGCAACAACCATGTGGGACTCGTGTTGCTGGTTGCAGTAATGCCTGCCCAATGCCGTGACTATCAAATCCCCTCGGACCACTGTATTTCAACACTTTGCTGTGCCCGCCATGTCCTACCATTTGCCCCATGGTGCCATAGATGTGCTTTCCACTGCACTCTCCTGAGGTGTAACTTTACCTTCATTGGTATTCAGCACTGAAAACTGTATGCAAGCATCACACTCTCGGAGGATGCCTGCCTCTTCCTACCCTGCTGGATGATTACCCACTTGAACGTGGGCTCCAGGTGATTCTCAGCCTCCTTTATGCCCTGCAGTGACACCAGCCGCTCTTCAAGCAACTGGAGGCACTTCCTGCACACATGGTTATTCAGGACACGTGAAGCATCCTGGAGTTCCGCCATGGCACAGGAATTGCAGGCCCATCATTTTGCTTAGAAGCCTATCTATTTACCATATGGGGTAGAGTTTCCACTCAGTTATGTTAATTTTTTTGGTGCAATTTGCCTCAAATCGGCGTAATCTGTGCAAAAGATTATGGAATTTTAAGTGCAAATTACGTTCAGTGCAAATCGAGTTTTCGTGTTAGAAGCCGGCCCCGCCCCCAAAACTAGCTATGCCTCCTGGATAAGTTAATCACCATTGGGTGTTTCCACTAATTGAGCTCGTTTGCAGATGTTTGAGGAGGCTCTTAAAGTTAAGGGGGGCAAAATTCGTAACCGCCCCGTTTGAGGGCAGTACTAGCTTCGAGGCAGGAGTTCCTGTGCCAGGCTCCGAGGTCCTGCCCCATGAGCTATATTGGGCTTACCGTCCCTGAGAGAATCTGCAGTGCAAAATCTCACACTGCAGTTCCTCTCTGTTGCAGGACCGGGGCGCAAATGCACGTGAAGTTTCCAGTGCTATGCGACGGGGCAGGGCTAAGCTTCTGACTGCGGGTGAGAAACTGGGCCATCACTGGACCACCAAGGAGTAGGGTGCAGTGACGGCAGCCCAGCACACAAGCAGAGTGCCGGGCTGCAAAATCTACAAAGGCGAAGGCCGTGACCGATATGTCGGTCATTTTGCTATTACTGCCCCACCTCCCCTTTAACTTTCGCCCCACGGCAGCTACACAGGCCGCTACTGAATTTGCGCTCCGGAGCGAAAACAGGTTGCTGTGCACGGTGATGATGTTGGGGCGCTACGGGTAGGAATGGAGCGTTACCGGTTACCGCCACCACTAAACTCCTGTGGAATATCGCAGGAGTCGGTAACAGCGCCGAGCCGGGGGCACCAACAGAAAGCACAAACAACCCGAATTTTTCCCCTGGGGGCAAGAGGTTACTAATAGGCACATTTTTACATCTTTTCAATGTAATTTTTAATTTACTAAGAAACTGACTATTCTATCCCAATATAACGAGCAAATGGTTTTGTATTTTTTTTTAAGTGATTTTCAGTCATTTCAAATCAGATTACTCACAGGTGGTAGATTGACACCGTGATTAAAAAGGCTTGTTTTTTGTGATAAACCCACCTTCAACTGCATTAATCAAAATGCACCAAGTTATCATTCTTAAATATATCGAGGAATACTCCTTAAAGCAAAATTTGAAAAAAAAATGACGTTTACAATGCTGCCCGATTGCGCTGGCGATTGCAGACTTTGTGTTTGGTGATATTTCAGCGTAAACTCGAGAAAAAACAACACTGCTCAAAACGAATGCAATTTTGGGTGTAATGTGCGCCCAGATTGCCGATTGCGCCCAACATGGAAACTTATGTGTTTAGTTTATTATTCCTTTACTCCTATTTATTATTTAGTTATTATTTATGTATACTAGACTTTTATTTAATGCAATTTGGATCATTTTAATGTTGGTATCCTCTACTTAGTTAATTTTATCACCTGGATCTATTTAATAATTCTGATTATTTATATATTTACTTATTTACTGTTGCCCCTTGGTTTAAATTACTTAACAGCTCCTTCCCTCTCTGCGCCAAATTCCTACTCTCCCCAATTCCCTTTGTCATTCTGTTTATCCAACTGTTTAACCAACCAAGATTCACCCAACTCTCACCAAGCTTTGTGCTGACAGTATTTTGTTACTTTCTATTTGTATCCTCTGGTACCCAAAAACCTAGTAACATGGCCCTCCGCAAAATTAAGTGATTTCAAAGAATGTGAAAAATGCTCACCACCAATCAATGATATTGTCGACAGAATGTGAGAGAAGATTGAAATACTACAGATAAAGATCTGAGGCTAGTACCTGCTTCAGAGCAGGGCAAACTAGCAGCACTGAGTTAAATTGCTGGCTCGGAGCCACTCTATAATCACAAGCTGGAATGTCTA
Organism: Pristiophorus japonicus; assembly: GCF_044704955.1. Lineage (NCBI taxonomy): Eukaryota > Metazoa > Chordata > Chondrichthyes > Pristiophoridae > Pristiophorus > Pristiophorus japonicus. The sequence goes on from NC_091993.1 coordinate 86,790,248, forward strand.
GAACTAGGGGGCACAGTCTCAGGATAAGCTGTGCCAATTAAGGCAGAGATGAGGAGCAATTTCTTCACTCAGATAGTTGTGCATCTTTGGAATTCTCTGCCCCAGAGAGCAGTGGATACTGAGTCTCTGAATATATTCAAGGCTGAGATAGGTAGATTTTGAGTCTAGGGGAATCATGGGATATGGAGATTGGGTGGGAAAGTGCAGTTGTGGTCGATGATCAGCCATGATTTTATTGAATGGTAGAGCAGGCTCGAGGGGCCGTAGGGCCTACTCCTGCTCCTATTTCTTATGTTCTTATCAGGCAGAACCGAACTTTACCCCCGTGTAGTTAGACTGATCTTTATAAACTTTAAAAATGAAATTTGAAAGATGGTTCTCCACCACTTATACCACAGCCATTGTAATGCCCAAGCTATGTGTATCTCCTAAAGCTGGTTTTCTATTGCTTGCCAAAGTTCATTCCTCTTCAGATGGGTGACTTCAAAACATAATTATGCTGTGCTTTGTGTATTGATACAACATGAAACCCACTTTGCACCACTGGAGAAGCTGCAGCAGAAATGGTCAATTTACCAATTTTGTGCAGACAGCTCCATTTGTAAGTCTGAAATATTGTATTTTGTACAGAATGCATGTTTTTTAAGAGACAAAGCCAGCAATAAATCTATTTCTTATTTGTGTGATTAATACTTCAGCTTCTGATGCCTCAGGTGTGAATAGAGGGTTAACAAAAATCGTTTAGTACCATGATGTGCGCCCTTCGAAAAACATTCTGTCACAAGTACCGATCATCCTTTCTCCTGCCAGACAACTGACTGTAGCTCAGTTCTGTAAATACCACCCCTTTCATCAAGTTGGAATAGGCTCATGAAATACTGCTAATACAGACTCACTCAATTTGGGCTATTCTCCTGGTGTCACGCTTGGTAGGTTCAGCATTAGTAACCATGTGGCAACAGCCTCCCAAGGCCCCGTTAACAGCCCAAGGATCCTCTCTTCTCCACAATACCACCAATGATTGGATATTTGTGTTGCGGCAACTGAGCTTTATTTGTCACTCTTTATTTCTTTTAAACTTTCAATAAAAAGAGTAAAAAGATGTATATTGGTACAGTTATTGGTGCTGTTATTGGTGCAGGTGCACTTAAAAAAAAATCAATTTGCAAAAGCGTATGGTGATATAATGTCAGCATAATTAGCCAATTGGTACAGTTGTTTTATAAGATTTAGGATCAGAGTATTCACGGATGGAGGGGAAGAGGGGGTATAGTTGCATAGGGGTGTCATGTCGCTGGGTTAGGTCTCACTTATCTTGTGGAGCCTGGCGTACGTGTCGCACTATCATCTTCGCCCTTATATCAGCCGCTCTCTGGTTCTGTGGGGTTATGTTGCCAAGTGCTGAGCAAAGACTTGTAAGGACCTTCAAGAAAGGGATGGGACGTCAAACTGCTTTTTGCTTTCCCAGCAGATGCTACACGCCACCATTTTTTTGAAAATGTTCCCGAGTTCACGAAGAACAATTTTCTAGGTCAGTATTTCTGTATTAATATCACCTAGCCACAGAAGCTCATCCACTTATATTTTTCTTTCATTTACAATTAATAATTTCAATAACCTCTGCTAAGGATGTGTCAGGAGTTTATTTCTGTACTTTTTTAGTGACCTTGGCCTGACAACCTTCCTATGATCACCATTGCTGTGAAGTCCAGCAGTTAACCGACTGTTGGCCTTCATTACAAAAGGATTGTAGTATAAGAGTAAAGAAGTCTGACTGCCATTATATAGGGCCTTGGTGAGACCACACCTGGAGTACTGTGTACATAAGAACACAAGAATTAGGAACAGGAGTAGGCCATCTAGCCTCTCGAGCCCGCTCCGCCATTCAATAAGATCATGGCTGATCTGGCCGTGGACTCAGTTCCACTTACCCGCCTGCTCCCCGTAACCCTTAATTCCCTTATTGGTTAAAAATCTATCTATCTGTGACTTGAATACATTCAATGAGCTAGCCTCAACTGCTTCCTTGGGCAGAGAATTCCACAGATTCACAACCCTCTGGGAGAAGAAATTCCTTCTCAACTCGGTTTTAAATTGGCTCCCCCGTATTTTGAGGCTGTGCCCCCTAGTTCTAGTCTCCCCGACCAGTGGAAACAACCTCTCCGCCTCTATCTTGTCTATCCCTTTCATTATTTTAAATGTTTCTATAAGATCACCCCTCATCCTTCTGAACTCCAACGAGTAAAGACCCAGTCTACTCAATCTATTATCATAAGGTAACCCTCTCATCTCCGGAATAAGCCTAGTGAATCGTCTCTGTAACCCCTCCAAAGCCAGTATATCCTTCCTTAAGTAAGGTGACCAAAACTGCACGCAGTACTCCAGGTGCGGCCTTACCAATACCTTATACAGTTGCAGCAGGACCTCCCTGCTTTTGTACTCCATCCCTCTCGCAATGAAGGCCAACATTCCATTCGCCTTCCTGATTACCTGCTGCACCTGCAAACTAACTTTTTTGGGGATTCATGCACAAGGACGACCGAGGTTTTATGTGGCGGTCGGAAGAGAGGGCTGTGGCTGGTGAGGTGACTAGGGTCAGGGACCTGCTCGATGGCGGAAGAGCGGGCTGGATGGCGCCAGGCACGCTGGCACGGCGCCTAAATTCAGCAGACGTCCGCCGCGCGGCTGAAGCCATCGAGTCGCTAAAAACAGCTTTGGGCCCTGACTCTGTTAGATGCATCGAGGAGGCTCAAGCACGTGGGGAGATCCCGTCCGAACTGACCCCCGTCCGGACGGAATTCCTCATCGGTGCCAAACCCCGGAACCTCCCTCAGGGGCCGGCGCCTCACAACTTGAGCTGCCTCGGGGAAATCTCCTCCGTGCCTTTCATTTCCGCGCGGAGGGGTTTCCTGTACGGGCTGCTCCTGCACACTCTCAACTTTGCCATCCTCGCCGGCCATCCGGACACACCATGGCGTACCATCTTGCCGTCCGGAGGAGGCGGGGGTCCCCGATGGAGGGCACTCTATGCGGGAGTCCTCCCACTATTCATCGGGGACTTGGCCTGGAGGGTGGTGCACGGAGCAGTGCCGTGCAACAAATTTTTAAGCCGGTTCACGGACTCCCAGGCCGCCTGCAATTTCTGCGGTCTGGAGGAGTCCATGTTCCATGTTTTTATTGAGTGCACGAGGTTGCAGCCCCTGTTCCATTATTTAAAGGGGCTGCTCCTGAAATTCTGGCTGCACTTCAGTCCCACTCTCCTGATCTTTGGGCACCCTGTGCGGAGGGGAGTGGGTAGGTCCGAGGGCCTCCTCGTAGGACTGCTCCTGGGCACGGCCAAGGGTGCCGTCAGCTGGTCCAGGCAGCGGGCGGTCGAGGGGGTCGTTCAACCTGACTGCCTGCCTCTCTTCCGCTCTTACATCCGGTCCAGGGTGTCCTTGGAGATGGAGCACGCGGTGTCCACCGGTACGCTCGCGGCCTTCCGCGAGAGGTGGGCACCGGAGGGACTGGAGTGCATCATCACGCCCGGCAACCAAATTTTAATTTGATTTTAGGTTTAAAGTTTAATTTGTTTTAATTGCCAGTGCTTTTAGTGTCCCCCTCCCCTTTTAAAGGGGGCACTGGAGGAAAAAATTTGATTTTAGAGCCCAAAAAAACCCCCCAAAAAAAAACCAAAAAAAAAAGAAAAACACAAAAAAAAACCACAAAAAAGAAAAAAAAAAGGGGCCTTGTAAATGTCTGGTGTGTCATCCAGGTTGGGTGGCACCGATTAATGTTTTATGCTTTTCAGATAAACTCCAAAAAGAGTTTCATGCACAAGGACCCCCAGGTTCCTCTGCACCGCAGCATGTTGTAATTTCTCCCCATTCAAATAATATTCCCTTTTACTGTTTTTTTTCCCAAGGTGGACGACCTCACACTTTCCGACATTGTATTCCATCTGCCAAACCTTAGCCCATTGGCTTAACCTATCCAAATCTCTTTGCAGCCTCTCTGTGTCCTCTATACAACCCACTTTCCCACTAATCTTTGCGTCATCTGCAAATTTTGTTACACTACACTCTGTCCCCTCTTCCAGGTCATCTATGTATATTGTAAACAGTTGTGGTCCCAGCACCGATCCCTGTGGCACACCACTAACCACCGATTTCCAACCCGAAAAGGACCCATTTATCGCGACTCTCTGCTTTCTGTTCGCCAGCCAATTCTCTATCCATGCTAATACATTTCCTCTGACTCCGCGTACCTTTATCTTCTGCAGTAACCTTTTGTGTGGCACCTTATCGAATGCCTTTTGGAAATCTAAATACACCACATCCATCGGTACACCTCTATCCACCATGCTCATTATATCCTCAAAGAATTCCAGTAAATTAGTTAAACATGATTTCCCCTTCATGAATCCATGCTGCGTCTGCTTGATTGCACTATTCCTATCTAGATGTCCCGCTATTTCTTCCTTAATGATAGTTTCAAGCATTTTCCCCACTACAGATGTTAAACTAACCGGCCTATAGTTACCTGCCTTTTGTCTGCCCCCTTTTTTTAAACAGAGGCATTACATTAGCTGCTTTCCAATCCGCTGGTACCTCCCCAGAGTCCAGAGAATTTTGGTAGATTATAACGAATGCATCTGCTATAACTTCCGCCATCTCTTTTAATACCCTGGGATGCATTTCATCAGGACCAGGGGACTTGTCTACCTTGAGTCCCATTAGCCTGTCCAGCACTAACCCCCTAGTGATAGTGATTGTCTCAAGGTCCTCCCTTCCCACATTCCTGTGACCAGCAATTTTTGGCATGGTTTTTGTGTCTTCCACTGTGAAGACCGAAGCAAAATAATTGTTTAAGGTCTCAGCCATTTCCACATTTCCCATTATTAAATGCCCCTTCTCATCTTCTAAAGGATCAACATTTACTTTAGTCACTCTTTTCCGTTTTATATATCTGTAAAGTTTACCTTCGTAATCTATCTTTCCTTTCTTTATTGCTTTTTTAGTCATTCTTTGCTGTTGTTTAAAATGTTCCCAATCTTCCAGTTTCCCACTAACCTTGACCACCTTATACGCATTGGTCTTTGATTTGATACTCTCCTTTATTTCCTTGGTTATCCACGGCTGGTTATCCCTTCTCTTATCACCCTTCTTTTTCACTGTAATATATTTTTGTTGAGCACGATGAAAGAGCTCCTTAAAAGTCCTCCACTGTTCCTCAATTGTGCCACCGTTTAGTCTGTGTTTCCAGTCTACTTTAGCCAACTCTGCCCTCATCCCACTGTAGTCCCCTTTGTTTAAGCATAGTATACTCGTTTCTGACACAACTTCCTCACCCTCAATCTGTATTACAAATTCAACCATACTGTGATCACTCATTCCGAGAGGATCTTTTACTAGGAGATCGTTTATTTTTCCTGTCTCATTACACAGGACTAGATCTAAGATAGCTTGCTCCCTTGTAGGTTCTGTAACATACTGTTCTAAGAAACAGTCCCGTATGTATTCTATGAATTCCTCCTCCAGGTACAGTTTTGGTCTCCGTACACATGGAAGGATATACTTGCCTTAGAGGGACTGCAACAAAGGTTCACTGGACTGATTGCTGGGATAGGGAAATTGAGTAGCCTTGTCCTATACGCCTTAGAATTTAGAAGAATGAGAGGTGATCTCATTGAAACATATAGGGTTTGAATTTGCATTCCCCATGGGCGCGTACAAGGTGCGCACACGCCTGTGGCTTTCCACAAGTTCCGCGTTTAGGTATGCAAAGCGCATGAACTTAAACCCGGAACCTTCGCTCTGTCAAGAATTCTCGAGCAGTGAATGCTTTCCGACCAAGAGGCCGTCATGGCTCTTATAGAAAGGGGCAATTTCAGCCCCAGAAAAATATATTAAAAAAAATAATTTTAACTTTTAAAATCCTGTTAAATAAGGTAAGTTTATTTTTAGGATCTTTAAAACATGTAAAAAAATGTAAATAAAATTTTTGTTTTAAATAATTAATAATTTACATTTTTTTTAAAGTTATTTTCAGTATTTCTGTTTTTGGGGGTATTCCCATTCATACTCATAGCAGCTCTGTATATATGGAACTCACATAAGTATGAATGGGGATCCCCCTACTCTGATCCCAGCGATGCGTACAAAATCCATACGCTCCTGGGATACATGTGCCTTTACGAAGGACTTTGCGTATAGGCCCAGGACCATAAGTCTCAGAACCTTCAGGACCACCAGATACTTTTGTAGATATTTTTGTAGTCGGAGGCATCTACCCGCGGGAAGCCTCCGACCACAAATTGTGGGCCATAAAGTTCTTAAGGGACTTGGCAGGGTAGATGCTGGGAAGATATTTCCCCTGGCTGCAGAGTCTAGAACTAGAGTCAGAATAAGGACTGAGATAAGGAGAAATACCTTCACTCAAAGGGTTATGAATCTTCAGAATTCTCTACCCCAGACAGAGATCGATAGATTTTTGGATACTAAGGGAATCATGGGATATGGGGATAGGGCGCGAAGATGGAATTGAGGTAGAAGATCAGCCATGATCTTATTGAATGACGGAGCAGGCTCGAAGGGCAGTCTGGTCTGCTCCTGCTCCTATTTCTTATTTTCTACTATAATTAGTGGCCCTACAGCAGTTTACTTGCAAGTGAGCAACAAAGTAGAAATAATTTCCAAAATATAACTTAACTGGAAACAAACAGCAATATAGCACGTAACCAGTTGATATAATTAACGAGATAGTGCAAAATGTAATCATTTTCACTTAACCTAAGATGCAATTTTTCCTCCATGCTCAGTGAGCTCCTGCTGTCAATAAAATTTATGCTTTTTTTTCACATAATATACCTTTGTTTAGAATGGTTGCTGAAAGCACACAGCACGATACTAGTAAAAGCAAATTAATTTGAGCATTTGAAATTCTTATACCTATTATTTTAACAAAATGATAATCCCGTTATGGGAAACATAAAACAGACATATAATTTGAGCACAAGGTTTTTAATGCTTTTACAAGGTTACGGCATTTTGCTTGAACACGAAAGCAAGCTACTGGTGCTTTTTAACCTCAGTCTATTAATTGAGCTCCAAAAAGTCCTCTCTTCAGTAAGTGACTCACTAATTCTGATTTACATCTAAAGCGAAAAGAAAGATAGGGCGAGAAATTGTCCAGACTGTTGTTATTTGACAAATAATGCCATTTTAGTGAAAAGCTAAGTAGAAAAATGTCATCATTTTTTAAAGGGGTAAGTTTGGCCAAAAAATACCATCGTTAAAAAACGGCGTTGCTGGAGGAACCGTGAAGGAAAACACCGTCCTCTTCAACTTTACCGCGAGGCTGATATCGCGGAAAAATACAGTTGAAAAAACGCCCTCAAAAAATTACAAAAATAAAAATTGAGAAAACATTCACAAAAGCACAAAACAGAATTGCAGAAAAAAAAATGTAAACAAAAAATTCAACGTACCTTTTTTGTAGGCCTTCTTACTTACCAACGTTCTTGAAGCTGCAATGCAAGGTTTTTCAAAATGGTGTTTTGCAAAGCGAGTACAACGGTGCCAAAAGGCCAAACTTAGGTGGTACGTTTTTTTAGGTATGGCATTACTGAAAATGGCGCTATATTGACAACACCATTCTTAAGGTTTGTGGAAATTTAAGCAGTTTATTTTTTGGACAAAAACTTTGTTTTAGCATGAAAAAAATCGCATTAAAACGCACGTTACGGTGGCAAATTTCTAAATAGTGCCTTATCACATGCTCAGAACGTCTCAAAGTACTTTATAGCCATAGTTATGTCGATAGGCCAACAAGGTAGGCAACTTACGGACAGCAAGATCTCTGAAATAGTAAATATCATGGAATCATGGCAGCAGAGAGGGAGGCCATTTGGGATCATCGTGCCTCTGCTGCTTCTTTGAAAGAGCTCTCCAATTAGCCCCATTTGCCTGCTCATTCCCCTAGCCCTGCAAATGTTTCTACTTCAAGTATCAATCCAATTCCCTTTTGAAAGTTACTACTGAATCTGCTTTGACCATGCTTTCAAGCAGTGCATTCCTGATCACAATAACTTGCTGCAAATTTTTTTTTTATGTCACCTTTGGTTCTTTTGTCAATTATCTCAACTACATTGTCTCTCTCCAATGCTATAACAGTTTTTTTGATCAATATTGCCACCAGCTACCCCCGTCCTCTTTCTGCTTTCCTATCTTTCCTGAATACCTTGTAGCCAGGAATATTAAGTTCTCAATCCTCAGCTTCTTTGAGCCAGGTCTCGTATTGCCACTATATCATAATCCCATGTGGTGACTTGTGCCTGCAGCTCACCAACTTTATTTACCTGGCTCTGTGCATTTACACATATGGGGTCGAAATTGATCAAAGGCAAGTTCCACCTATTTACCGCCGAAAAGACCGCTAAGCTCCTGACAGTACTTTGGGCAGAACTTTGGTCAAAAAAGGAGGGAAAAAGCATCTGGCGGCAAAAATGGATGTTACACGCCCTTTCTGTGTGGTAGAGGGCAATATGGGGGATTCTGTAAAAAAAACAAAAAACAATAAGTCACAAAACCTTCAGAGGACCCTTTAACACAAAATCGCTACAAAGGAAGTAAAAAAAAAAAACCTCTCACTTACCTTTTCTGGCAGGTCTTCATACCACCCGTCCAGGTAAGACCTGCTCCCATACGGCGGTCTCTTCTCCTGCAGGGGCGGAGGACCGCTTGGGTGAATCTCGGGCGGGAGCGGGTGGGAGGACTATGTCCGGCGTTGCACGCCAGCGGACACTCCCCAGCGGTCCTTCTAAACCGCTGGCTGTGAGGGCCTCACCAATTTCCCAAGGAGGGGAGAGTGCCGAAAAAATGGAAAGAAGCCAGCGGTAGGACCATCAATTTCGACCCCATGAACTCTAAACTCATCTTAGTCTGCCTTGCATTTCTCTCCTATCTGATCTCTCCTATTTCTGAACTATTCTTTATTCTAATGTTGTTTGTTTCTCCCAGTCCTATGTGCACCTTGTATCTCCTCTCCAATGCTTCATTCTGGTGCTCCTCCCCTGTCATATTACTTTAAACCCTCAACCATAGCATTACTTCACTTAGCAGTAAAACTGTTTTAGTGGGATTGGTTGAGGGAGGCATGTTGGCCAGAATATTGGCAGAGCTCACTGCTCATGTCCTTAACAATCAATATTTACTTCACCTGATTCAGCTTCACCTTCTTCTTCACCTTTCTTTACACTGTAGTAAACAGAGAACAGCTCTACTTCTCGATGTCAGATCCTTGCATTAGAACATGCAGCAGCATCATTGGTAAATCAATCTTGTATATGACCTGTTGCCATTTCCATTGGAGAAGTAGTTCCCCATACAGTCCACAACAACAATGAGAAAAGGATACGTACATAGAGAAAAGTCAGATTTCAAAGTATGAAATATAGGTACAAACAGATAGAGAAACACAAGGACACATTCTGACATGTAGAACTGAAGCATTTGTATTATTCCACTGAACTGCAAAATCTAACTTTAAAACTCTGGGTAAGTGAGTATCTTAACTGTACATTGATAGGAAGAAAATCTATGTGATTTTCCGTTACTTTTCAATCCCTTCACCTTGGAAGCAATCTGACAAACACAAACTGTCCCTTGGAAAAATCAATAGCAATATAATAACCCAGTCTATCCACTACTCTCAGCCGACAGTGTATGTGGCACACAAACAAAATAAACAAAGCAAAGACATAGCCATGCTATTCAAAAAAAACAAGAATGTAATTTGGTTTTTAATCAGGTGAATGGTATCTTATTTGTTTACATGACAGCTCAATATATTAGCAGATAGTGCTAGTTTCTGGTCAACAGAGAAGCTTTTGCAATCTGCATTAGGTGGATGATTCCCTGCTGTGTTAGTGTTGTGTCTGGGGAAATCAAAATTACACTATTTGAATAATCCGTTACCTGATCCAAGCAATATGCAGATATCATAGGTCCAGCTTTTTGTCAGAATTATGAAAGCCTGCGTGTAGTATAATAAGGTACTAAGATGCAGAGGCCTTAAATTAACTATAGGACTTGCTTGGAATTTTTGACTGCAAGCCCAACTGATACATTGGATTGCTGAGTGAAGAAGCTGCCTGCTGCTGAAATTGAGCATTATTATATTCAGATTTCATTCCAATAATGTAATGTACCTGTTTGTGGATGTGAAATTAAAGTCAATCCCTATCAGTGTGTATAATTTAGGCACCAAGCCAACAGACAAGAAAGAAAGGACTTGCAATTATATAGCGATTTGTTGAAAAAGCACTTCACATGCAATTAAATACTTTGAAGCACATTATGTAGGCAAACACTGCCACCATTTGCATACAGCAAAATCCCCAAATAATTATGAGATGAATGACCTGTTAGTTAGTTTTTGGTGGGTATTGTTTGAGAAAGAAATCTTGGCCAGGACATTTAGAGAACTCCCTGCTCTTCTTGGACTAGTACCACGGGAGCTTAATATTCACCTGAACCACTGGAATCTCAGTTTAATATCTTATCCAAAGGATGGCAGCTCTATCGATGCAGCATTCTCTCAGTACTACTCCAGTGCAGATTAAACGCTCAAATCCTGAAATGGAGCTGGAATGCACAACGAGCAAGAGTGCTGTCAACTGAGCCAACCTGACAGGTTCTACCAGTGTCCAGGTGGAGTTATGTCAGGGGACTTGGAGGACAGCCACAGGATTTCATACATTTATTCGAATCTGTAATCTTAGATAGAAACATAGAAAATAGGTGCAGAAGTAGGCCATTCGGCCTTTCGAGCCTGCACCGCCATTCAATGAGTTCATGGCTGAACATGCAACTTCAGTACCCCATTCCTGCTTTCTCGCTATATTCCTTGATCCACCTAGTAGTAAGGACTACATCTAACTCCTTTTTGAATATATTTCATGAATTGGCCTCAACAACTTTCTGTGGTTGAGAATTCCACAGGTTCACCACTCTCTGGGTGAAGAAGTTTCTCCTTATCTCGGTCCTAAATGGCTTACCCCTTATCCTTAGACTGTGACCCCTGGTTCTGGACTTCCCCAACATTGGGAACATTCTTCCTGCATCTAACTTGTCTAAACCCGTCAGAATTTTAAACGTTTCTATGAGATCACCTCTCATGTTTCTGAACTCCAGTGAATACAAGCCCAGTTGATCCAGTCTTTCTTGATAGGTCAGTCCCGCCATCCCGGGAATCAGTCTGGTGAACCTTCGCTGCACTCCCTCAATAGCAAGAATGTCCTTCCTCAAGTTAGGAGACCAAAACTGTACACAATACTCCAGGTGTGGCCTCACCAAGGCCCTGTACAACTGTAGTAACACCTCCCTGCCCCTGTACTCAAATCCCCTCGCTATGAAGGCCAACATGCCATTTGCTTTCTTAACCGCCTGCTGTACCTGCATGCCAACCTTGAATGACTGATGTACCGTGACACCCAGGTCTCGTTGCACCTCCCCTTTTCCTAATCTGTCACCATTCAGATAATAGTCTGTCTCTCTGTTTTTACCACCAAAGTGGATTTAAGACTGCGCTCAGTCACTGTACTACTCATGTAACCCTGACCCCTCCCCTGGTGCCAAGCATTTTTAAATGTTGTTTTGTATTTCCAGACTCGGCCAATTCAGACCAGACCACCAGAGAGAGACCAGACGACAGACCCACTGCATCCACCTCTGGCGTCACCCAGCCCTCTCCCGACTTCACCACTGCCAGAGATGATGTAGACGAAGAGGAAGAGCCGCTGATCCTAGAGCCAGTGGAGGTAGGGGTGGGGGTGGAGACGGAGGAGGATACACCAGTTCCATGTGGGCCAGCTGGAACATCCTCCACCACCGAGTGTATATTCAGCGGATTCCCCCATGCCTCCTCTGATTCTGTGGGACCAAGTAGTGTGCAGCAATGCACCCCCAGCATTGCAGCGCCTTTGCCGCAGCGACAGAGGTTGATGCAGAAAAGGTCGATTGCTGCATGACAGATAGGCATGTACCAGGACATGATGCGTCTATTACAGGCCAGCGTCGATATAGGTCAAGAGCTGCTCAAGGCCATGTCTACGATAGCCGGAAACATCGCGGCTCTATCAGAATGACAGTCGGAGTATATGTCACGTCTGATTGCCGCGATGGAGCGAACTGCCGACTCCGTTGATGCCATGCGGCAATCGACGGGATCAGGACGTGGCGCGGAGTGCCCCCATTCCATAGTAGTCGGGTCGGCAGCAGTTGAAGGTGGGGAGCTGCCAGCAGCATTCAGCCCTGAAGTCATGCCTTCCACATCACGAGCTTCTCCTGAGGCCCCATTTATTGCGCCTGCAATGTCTAACCCACAATGACAGCAACAGTACTCAGGGTGCAGTGCTGCACGCCAGCTTGGTACCACCACGGGGAGGTTCGGGCTCAGGGGCAGTGGGAAGGGCGGGAGTAAGAAATCGGGGAATAGTCCCAACGCGGTCGAGTTCGAGGACAGTAAAGGGTCTTTTGTTGTAGTTGTTCATTTAATAATTGAAGTTTAATTTTTTTTTATTTATTCAAGTTGTTAAAGTTTTGTTAAAGTTGTTGTTAAAGTTGTTAGTTGTTCAAAGTTATAGTTATAAGTTTTACAAAGCTTTAAAATTGTTGTATATTTTTTACATTTTTACATAAATGTTTGAATTGAATTGAAGCACTCTTGTACAGTGTCAAACTTTTGGGGTAACAGTCATCAGGGTCTTAAAATACAGCTCTCCACATCTTGCTTGAAGCTTGCTGATTTAAACCTCTTGTTCCATGCTCACAATCCGTCTTACATTTACACCTTCTAAGTCTCTCATTAAGGGACCAAAATTGGCCAGTTGTGCGATTCTTGTTAGCGCTTCCAGGGGGCGCTCCGATGTTCACCTGGGTGGCACCCCCGAGCCAGCTGCATGAGGAAGTGGAGCGCGAGACATTGTGCTCCACTTCCTGTCAATGGCGGTGAGCCCAATTTCGCTTCCGGGACAGGACTTCTATGCCCCGCGCAGAGTGACTGGTCTCGGAAAGGCTACTGCCCCCAAACTAGGGTCCTGAAATTCCACAGGTGTTCCACCGGACTCCTGCTGTAACTTCAGTGGGATTTGAACTCACAACCCCTGAGTTACTAGTGCAGTACTACACGAGCGTATCGCTGCTATCACGGGGGTTGGAAGGGGCTGGGCTTAGTCTGATCCCACAAATTCCAATGACTTATTTACAATTGGATCCCTCCACCATGCTGAAATGTGTACTGATCCCCTGGGTGACTTATGAGCGATAGGCACTGAATGGAATTTTCATTTTGATTTGACCATTTTAATTACTTTTAGTTCATGTGTTTTGTTTGGGAATTCCCATCAATTTTAATGGTGTCAGCCTTTAAGGGGAGGCACCTGTTGAGTTTAGGTTGTGTCCAATTTCACAATTCAAAGTGGTATAAAATAGTTTCCATTTATCATGTACATGTTTGTGTTCCGCCATTCCTAAATCCATCTCCTTAATTAGTCAAGATCTCTTGGAATTATGTTTATCTCCCTTATCTTCTTCTTAGGCAATCCCTCGGAGTCGAGGATGACTTGCTTCCACACTAAAAATTAGTTCTCAGGTGACTGATGAGTCCGATGTGGGACCTACAGTCTCTGTCACAGGTCGGGCAGATGGTGGTTGGAGGGATGGGTGGGTGGGGAGCCTGGGTTGCCGTGCGCTCCTCCCGCTGTTTGCGCTTCGCTTCAGTGTGCTCCCGACGAAGAGACTCGAGGTGCTCGGCCTTCCCAGATGCTTTTTCTCCATTTTGCCCGGTCTTGGGCCAGGGATTCTCAGGTGCTGGTGGGGATGTTGCACTTTTTCAAGGAGGCTTTGAAGGTGTCCTTGAAGTGTTTCCTCTGCCCACTTGGGGCTCACTTGCTGTGTCGGAGCTCTGAGTAGAGCGCTTGTTTTGGGAATCTCGTATCAGGCATGCAGACGATGTGGCCCGCTCAACGGAGCTGATCGAGCATGGTCAATGCTTCAATGCTGGGGATGTTGGCCCCATCCAGAATGCTAACATTGGTGCACCTATCCTGCCAATGGATTTGCAGGATCTTGTGGAGGCAGCGTTGGTGATACTTTTCCAGTGCTGTGAGGTGCCTGCTGTACATAGTCCATGTCTCTGAAGCATGTAGGAGGGCAAGTATCACTACTGCTCTGTAGACCTTGAGCTTGATGCTGGGTTTGATATCCTGGTCTTCAAACACTCACTTCCTCAGGCGACCGAAGGCTGTACTGGCACACTGAAGGTGGTGTTGGACTTCGTCATCGACGTCTGCCCTTGTTGACAGTAGGCTCCCGAGATATGGAAAATGGTCCACGTTGTCCAAAGCCTCATCATGGATTTTGATAATCGGGGAGCAGTGCTGCGTGGTGGGGGCAGGTTGGTAGAGGACCTTTGTCTTACAGATGTTTAGCGTAAGGCCCATGCTCTCGTACGCTTCGGTTAAGGTGTTGATGATAGCTTGGAGTTCGGCTTCCGAGTGTACGCAGATGCAAGCATCATCTGTGTACTGTGGTTCGATAACAGAGGATGGGACAAATTAGATCTGACCTGGAGACGGTGGAGGTTGGACAGATTCCCGTTTGTTCTTTAGATTAGCTCCACTCCAGCAGGGAGCTTACTAAGGGTGAGATGGATCATTGCAGCAAGGAAGATCGAGAAGAGCACTGGTGCGATGGCACAGCCTTGCTTGACCCCAATCCGAACGTGAATTGGGTCTGTGGTGGATCCGTTGGTCAGGGTCACTGCTTGCATATCATCGTGGAGTAGGCGGAGAATGGTGACAAACTTTTCAGGGCAGTCGAATTTGAGCAGGAAGCTCCATAATCCCTCATGGTTGACAGTGTTGAAGGCCTTTGTGAAGTCAAAGAAGGCCATGTACAAGGGTTGCTGCTGTTCCCCACATTTCTCTTGAATTTGACGCGCGGTGAAGATCATGTCCATTGTGCCCCTTAGTGGGCAGAATCCGCATTGTGACTCTGGGACGAGCTCTTCAGTCACTGGGAGAAGGCGATTGAGGAGGATTCTTGCGATGACTTTCCATGTGGCAGACAGCAGGAAAACTCCTCTGTAATTACCGCAATTGGACTTGTCGCCTTTCTTGAAGATGGTCACAATTACCGTGTCTCTGAGATTCCCTGGCATGCTCTCCTCCTTCCACATGAGAGAAATAAGATTGTGTATTGGCACTAATAGTGCTTCTCCGCCATGTTTTAGTGCTTCGGCGGAGATTCCATCTTCTCCTGAACCTTGTTGTTCTTCAGTTGTCGGATGGCCTTTTCTACCTCATGCCAGGCTGGGGTTGTGCTGAGATGATGGTGGGTAGCATATTGTGGGATGGAGTCGAGGACACTCACGTCGAAAACAGAGTCTCGGTTGAGGAGCTCTTCGCAGTGCTCCTTCCAGCGGGCACTGAATGCTTCTCTGTCCTGATGAGTACCTCTCCGTTCTTGGCCAGCAGTGGGGTAGGGCCTTGGGAGCTTGGGCCATTGATGGTCTTGACTGCGCTGGAGAATGCACGCACGTCATGGCTGTCGGGTAGTTGCTGGATCTCCTGCTTTAGGTCTTTGAGTTTTTTAGGTCATGAGTTTTTTGTTGGACCTCGGCCTTCAGATATCTGTAGAGCTGCTTTCTTGCTCTCGATTTGTGTTGCTGTTTCCAATTCAAGAATGCCTTCTGCTTGCGGCTTATTAGCTCCTGGATCTCCTGGTCTTTCTCGTCAAACCAGTCTTGGTGTTATCTGGTCGAGTGACCGAGCATCTCTTCACACTTGCTAATTATGGAGGCCTTGAGGGCAGACCAGCCGCTGTGGACATTCTGCATCTCTGGATCATTGGGAGTCGTCAGGTTGGCAGTGAGGCTGCTGAATAGGGCTTTCTTAGCAGGGTCTTGGAGTGCTCCAGCATTGATTTTCCTGCAGCATTGTTTCTGTTGCCGTTGCTTTTTTGGGCTACGTTGATGGTGATGACAGAGCGGATTAGGTAGTGGTCACATGACAGCATGGCAAGTATCATCATCAGATTTTATATGCAATATTATATATATGTAATCTCATGTAATGCGACTAAACTGATTTATGTGAGCTAGGTAATCAGAATGAGCTTAGATAGACCATACATAAACGCAGTAATATTTCTAATATATAAGGCTGTGCTCATTTTTGTACAAATAATAAAGTAATATAAATCATTATATGCATTCAATAATATATTAAATATGTATAGTCTTCTCTCTTGTAAATGTTGTGATCCCAGTTGCATTAGTTAGAAATGGAGGATGCACACAGAGGCACAACAATGCAACCCTAATTCTCCAACCGGCATACCCTTTGTGTGCTCCTTGCCTAGAGCATGGATCTCTGAATTTATGCTCACAATCCATTCTCTTATGCTTCCTTCATTTCTCCTTTCTCGAATTCCTAATGAGAATGTTTAAAAATTCTAACAGAAACTTTCTAGAATTTCACGATTCAAAATTTTACTTTGATTTCAACCCACCATAAAATCTTCAATAAAAAGAGAAATATCTTTGATTTGTTGTCTGACTGAAGCTGGGCCCAACCGTTTAATAATGTGGCATTTTAAATATTTTGTCCTCACTAAAGTATTCAGGTAGCTGTTTCTGTCTCAATTGAATATGCAGTTTATTTACTGTAAATACTTGATAAATAAGGGAAAATAAACACTGTTGGATCTCACAGAAGCTTTCCTGCACTAGTTATCAAGGGAACCTATATTGGAAAACTGTAGTCAGTTAAAAAAAAAATTGTAAAAGCATAGCTTAGAAAAAGGTTGAATTGCTTCTCACCCCATTCCTAAATTGTGTCTCTCCACATGGTTAAACATTTCCCTACACCACTTGTTTTTCATCACAGTTCAATAGATAGCCTCAGAAGATGTAGTTATCACCAACATGTCCTTCATCTTCACCAACTCCAATTTTTTTTTTCAAACAGGCCTTTGAGGTCATGTAACTCTTTATCCATAACCTGCGTTCTATCTGCAAACAGCGTGACAGTTTTCTAGTTCCACAAGATGAAAATCTTGGCATACACACTTCAGAAGATCTCTCAGAATAATGACATGCAATATTGCACTCCCACAGCACGAACCCTGCTTAAATGATAAAGAGTCACAAATTAAAATCAGAATGAGTAAGAAATGCAGGTCATTCATCAATGTGGAGTTGCTATTTTCATTAGGAAAAATGTAATAATTTCTATAATTGTTAAGGTCCAGAGGGAATATTTATTTATATTGCTAGAATTCTAAACATAGTAATCACTCATTGATTATGCATGTGCAGTTAATTCCTATTGATCCGATTTTTATTCAACAGCTTTTAACAAAATATATACGTGCCCCCACTTGTGGTGTCCACAAATTCCTCCTCCACCGTTGCTCAGTCACTATAGAGATGCAGTGCACCCAAAGTGCACAGCGCCTGTTCTGATCTGACTGTACCTGTATTTTATAGGTCAGGTCATTCGAATGGCCTAGTCACATTCCCACTGCAGGCCTGTCTCTCGCACGCTCAGTAGCTGGGCTCGGGGCTTTCTAGCTGCTGTTGAAAACAGTATGCAGAAGGCCTCAAGGCCTGAAGATCACGGAGAAGGATGGAAGATAAAGCTAACCTTTTCAGGCATCCCTTGCTTTCTGCCTGCCTTTCTCGGATCAGTGGACCTGGAGGATCCAGGCATAAGGCCCAACAACATCCTTCCAGTGAGCCCAGAGGGCTGGGACCACTCCCTCCCAAGTCATTTCTATGTTTGCTCTCGATTTGTAAAATTTCTAAACCAAATCATGACTTAACTTTTAAATATTGATGGATATATAAATAATTCAAAGAAAGTGCATTATCTGTGGCATAGGGGTATGGCAGTATAGTGGTTATGTCACTGGACTAGTAATCCAGAGGCCCAGACTAATCATCCAGAGACATGAGTTCAAAATCCCACTGTGGCAACTAGGGAATTTAAATTCAATTAATTAAATAATTCTGGAATAAAAATCTACTGTCAGTAATGGTGACCATGAAATTACAGGATTATCGCAAAAACCCATCTGGTTCACTAATGTCCTTTAGGGAAGGATATCTGCCATCCTTACCCAGTCTGGTCTATATGTGACTCCAGACCACAGCAATGTGGTTGACTCTTCACTGCCCTCTGAAATAGCCTAGCAAGCCACTCAGTTGTATAAGGCGGCTCACCATCACCTACTCAAGGGCAATTAGGGAAGGGCAATAAATGCTGGACTTGCCAGTGATGCCCACATCCCCTGAATTAAATATATTAAAAAAAACTAACAAAGTACCTTCTAAAACTTAGGACTGAATTTAGGGCTGTTTTGAAAGGATATAGCACTGGTTCTACAAAAAGGAGCAGAATAATAAAACTGTACGAGCTTAAACCTGACAAGGAAAATGGAATGGATCCATGCCAACACCAATCCAATTACTGTACTTTCATTTTGAAATATCAATATAACAGGGTAAAGTTGCAATTCATCTGAAATCGGCTAAACCAATGCAAAAGATCGAGAAATTTCAACCAGAAGTTACTGATATGTCCTTACTATACAGTATAAATGCACACGAGGCCCATACTTGAGAGAAGGTCACTCTGTGACCAGTTATCTTTATTACCAAGACCTCAAGAGACAGACGGTGGGTGGAGCTTCCTCTTTTATACCGGAAAGTCAAGGTTAGGAGCGTCTCCCACAAGTTCGCCCCCTGTGGTCAGTGTTCTCAAGGTATACAACTTAGGTCAGCTTATACATGGATTACAATGACAGTTGAATACATGACATCACCTCCCCCTCAAAGTCTTATTGGGATCACAGGTTAAGTCTCTCTGGTGGTTTACACTCCCTTGTAGAGCGCCTGAGTTGGGGCTCCGGGTGTTGGGCGCTGGCCTAAGTGTCTGCTGTTTGCGGTGCCTCAGCCTGTCCGGACTGCCCACAGTGACTGGGCTCTCCTCCACTTGGTTCCGGTGTTCGGACACCTGTGGTGGAGTAAACTCTATGTCATGTTCTTCCTCTGCTTCTTCTATGGGGTTGCTGAACCTCCTTTTAGTTTGATCCACATGTTTGCGGCAGATTTGTCCATTGGTAAGTTTAACTACCAAAACCCTATTCCCTCTTTGGCAATCACAGCGCCTGCAAGCCATTTGGGCCCTGCAGCGTAAGGTAAGGTCAAAAACAGGGTCATTCACATGAATACATTGCGCCCTCGCATTCCTGTCATGGTAGTCACATTGTGACTGACGTCTGCTCCCAACAATTTCTTTCATAGTAGGGTGTATAAGGGATAACCTGGTTTTGAGCGTCCTTTTCATTAGCAGCTCTGCGGGTGGAACCCCTGTGAACGAGTGTGGTCAGGATCTATTGGCCAATAGGACGCGTGATAAGCGGCTTTGTAGGGAACCCCCTTGGATCCTGAGCATCCCCTGTTTGATTATCTGCATTGCTCGTTCCGCCTGGCCATTTGAGGCCAGCTTGAACGGTGCCGTTCTGACATGGTTGATTCCATTGCCTGCCATGAAGTCCTGGAATGCAGTGCTTGTGAAGCACGGGCCATTGTCGCTGACCAAGACGTCCGGTAGACCATGGGCGGCGAACATTGCCCGTTGACTTTCTACCGTGGCAGAGGATGTGCTTGAATTTAAAATGGCACACTCAATCCATTTGGAGTAGGCGTCTACTACAACCAAAAACATTTTTCCCATAAAAGGACTTGTGTAGTCCACATGGATGCATCACCATGGCTTGGCGGGCCAGGACCAGGGGCTAAGGGGGGCTTCCCTGGGTGTGTTGCCCAGCTGAGCACACGTGTTGCATCTGCAAACACAAAGTTCCAGGTCTGCATTTATCCCTGGCTACCAAACGCGTGACCTGGCAATTGCCTTCATCATGACAATGCTCAGGTGCTCATTGTGAAGTTCTCTGATAAACACCTCTCTGCCCTTCTGGGGCATGACTACTCGGTTTCCCAACAGTAGGCAATCGGCCTGAATCGAGAGTTCATCCTCGCGCCTATGAAATGGTTTAAACTCCTCAGGGCATGCCCCGTACGTGGCTGCCCAGTCCCCATTCAGGACACATTTCTTAACTAAAGACAGCAGCGGGTCTTTATTTGTCCAGACTTTAATTTGACGGGCTGTCACAGGTGAGCCTTCGCTTTCAAAAGCTTCAACAGCCATGACCATCTCAGCATCATGCTCAGCTGCCCCCTCAGTGGTGGCTAGTGGGAGCCTGCTGACTGCATCGGCACAGTTTTCAGTGCCTGGTCTGTGCCGAATTGTGTAGTCATAGGCGGCTAATGTAAATGCCCACCTCTGTATGCGGGCCGATGCATTCGCATTTATGGCCTTGTTGTCGGCCAAAAGGGACGTTAGGGGTTTGTGATCTGTCTCCAGCTCAAATTTCCTGCCAAACAGGTACTGGTGCATTTTTTTTACTGCATATGCACATGCTAGCACTTCCTTTTCTACCATCCCATAGCCCTTTCTGCCTGGACAGACTTCTGGAGGCATATGCTACCGGCTGTAACTGACCATTGGCATTCACATGTTGCAACACACACCCGACCCCATAGGACGATGCATCGCACGTTAGAACTAGTTTCTTACACGGGTCATATAACATTAATAGTTTGTTGGAGCATAACAAATTGCGTGCTCTATCAAAAGCCTTTTCCTGGCTGTCGCCCCAGGCCCAATCGCAACCTTTGCGTAGGAGCACGTGTAGCGGCTCTAGCAGCGTGCTCAATTTGTTACCAAAAAGTTACCAAAATAGTTCAGGAGCCCCAGAAACGAATGCAGCTCCGTCATGTTACGGGGTCTGGGTGCTCTCTGGATCACTTCCGTTTTGGGCGCAGTAGGCCTGATCCCGTCTGCTGCTACCCTCCTCCCCAGGAATTCTACCTCTGGACTGAAGAAGACTCACTTCGCCTTTTTCAGTTGCAGCCTTACCCGGTCCAGTCTGTGTAGCACCTCCTCCAAGTTGTGGGGGTGTTCTTCAGTAGCACGACCCGTGATGAGGATGCCGTGTTGAAAAACCTTCATCTTTGGAATCGACTTGAGGAGACTTTCCATATTTCGCTGAAAGATCGCGGCGGCCGAACGAATCCTGAACGGACATTTGTTGTACTCAAACAACCCCTTGTGTGTTGTGATGGTGGTCAGTTTCTTCAACTCACTCGCCAGCTCCTGGGTCATGTAAGCTGAGGTCAGGTCCAATTTTGAAAAAGGTTTGCCACCGGAAGCATTGCAAAGAGGTCCTCGCTCTTGGTAGCAGGTACTGGTCTTGGAGTGACACCCGATTGATGTTGGCTTTTTAATCGCCACAAATCCTGACCGACCCATCCGCCTTGAGCACCGCATGATCGGGCTCGCCCAGTCACTGAATTCGACTGGCGAGATGATGCCTTCCCTCAGCAGGCGGTCCAATTCGCCTTCTATCTTTTCCCGCATTACGTACGGCACTGCTCTGGCCTTGTGGTGTACTGGCCTGGTGTCCGGGTTTATGTGAATCACTACCTTGGTCCCCATGAAAGTGCCGATGCCGGGTTGAAATAAAGAGTCAAATTTGTCCAGGACCTGTGAGCATGATACTTGCTCCACAGAAGAAATTGCATTGACATCGCCCCATTTCCAGTTCATGACAGCAAGCCAACTCCTCCCCAGTAGTACGGGACCAACCCCGGGACAATCCAGAGTGGCAAACTGTTCTCCGAATCTTTGTGGGACACGACTACCATGGCGCTGCCTAGCACCGGAATTATCTCCTTTGTATATGTCCGTAGCAGTGTGTCAATCGGCAATAATTTTGGCCTCCTGGCCTTGGACACCCACAACCTTTCGAACTGTTTGATACTCATCAGGGACTGGCTGGCCCCCATGTCCAGCTCCATTAATACTGATATGCCATTGAGGAGCACTTTCATCATTATCGGTGGTGTCCTGGTATATGAACTGTATGTGTGCTCCACATGAACTCGCTGAACTTCAGCTTCCAGCGATTTCCCCCAGTATTCATTTGGCCTCGTAGGACTTACATCGGGCCCGTCCTCCTCGTACATCAACCTGGCTGCAGGCTTCCTGCATATACGCGCCAAGTGACCGCTGACATTGCAGTTTCTGCAGGTATATTGCTGATATCTGCAAGCTCTGGCTGGGTTTTTGCCTCCACACCTCCAGCATGAGCTGGAGGCCCCATTGTTGGAAACAAAAGGTCCATTACCAGTCAATCGTCTCTGACTGTTTCTATAACTGTCCTTAAGCGCACCATTAACAGGTGTTGATGGCCCCATTACTGGCCGCATTGTCCATTGCGATGGCATGAATCGCCATTCAGCTAGCCATTGTCTCTGTTGAATTCCCCCTTTGGGTTCGGCTGCTTGCTGGGGCATGTCCGATTGCACTTGTCTGTCTAGAGAACTGTGTGCCGCATTAACAATGTTGACTCCCTGGTCATTTGCCGCATTTGAGCCAAGATTTTTGCCATAAATTATTCTGGTCTCTTCCTCCCCTGAGATAATTGTCTGGGCTATCAGAGCCGCCGCTTCCAAGGTCAAGTCTTTGGTCTCAATCAGTTTCCTGAAAACCCCCAGTGTGCCTGATGCCCTGAATAAAAAAGTCTTGCAGCATCTCCGCTCTGCATGCATCTGGGAACTTAAATAGGCTCGCCAGTCTCCGGAGACCTGCCACGAAGTCTGGAACGCTTTGCCCTTCTCGCCGCCTGTGCGTGTAAAACCGGTGTCTCGACATGTCCATGCTGCTCGGCGGTTTAGGGTGTTCCCCGATCAACTTACTGAGCTCTTCGAACGTCTTGTCCGCCGGCTTCTCTGGCGCTAGAAGGTCCTTCATCAGGGAGTATGTCCTGGATCCACAAACCGTCAGGAGACGAGCCCTGCGTTTGTCAGCCGAATCCTGTCCCAACCATTCCTTAGTGACAAAACTTTGCTGTAGTCTCTCAATAAAGTCGTCCCAATCATCACCAACACAGTACCTCTCTTCTGTGCTGCTAGTGGCCATGCTCGCGTGGTTTAAATCCCAGTTTCTCGTCGCCAATGATATGTCCTTACTATACAGTATAAATGTACACGAGGCCCATACTTGAGAGAAGGTCACTCTGTGATCAGTTACCTTTATTACCGAGACCTCAAGAGACAGACGGTGGAGCTTCCCCTTTTATACTGGAAAGTCCAGGTTAGGAGTGTCTCCCACAAGTTCGCCCCCTGTGGTCAGTGTTCTCAAGGTGTACAACTTAGGTCAGCTTATACATAGGTTACAATGACAGTGGAATACATTACAGTTACCTCCTGTGCAAATTGACCTTCCGCGAGTTATGTCGCCGACCTGAGACGCCTTGCGGGAACTTGAGAATTTGCTGGATTTTTAGGGGAAATGCTGTGGGACTGTTTTGTGCTTGGCATCGGCCACGAGTTCATTCTTCGCAAGCTGCTGTCTGCCAAATCCCTAGACCTGAGCAAGGCCATCACGATAGTCCAGGCATTCATATCCACGAGCGATAATACCTGACAGATATCCTCCCAGCATCGAAGCTCACTGGCAAGTACTGTGCATAAAATAACATCGCTAGCAGGCAGAACTGCATATGGGAGGGCCTACATGTTTGCAGCTGCAAGACCTAGGATGACTCAGAGTCCGCCATTGGGCGTGAATGCAAATCCATTTGCACCATGTTGATGCTGCTGGGGTAATCATCGAGCCCATCAATGTTGATTCAAGCACTACGTTTGCAAAGGTTGCGAAACAATGGGGCACCTCTAGCGAATGTGCAAGAGTGCTGCGATTCACTACGTGGCAGAGTCGGCAGAAGATGATCGATCCAGCACGGATCACGCAGAACAAACAAGAGAGGCAACTCAACCCGAGGAAGAAGTGTATGGGGTACACACCTTCACCACCAAGAGCCCTCCTATCATGCTGAAAGTCAAATTAAACGGTATTCCGGTATCAATGGAGTTGGACACGGGGGCGAGTCAGTCAATTATGAGCCAGAAGGCTTTTGAGAAACTGTGGGGCAACAAGGCACAAAGGCCCAAACTGAGCCCGATTCAGACAAAGCTGCGCACCTACACCAAAGAGCTCATACCAGTCATCGGCAGTGCGGCAGTTAAGGTATTGTACGATGGAGCTGTGCATGATTCATCACTGTGGATTGTACCAGGCGATGGCCCAATGCTTTTCGGCAGAAGCTGGCTGGTAAAGATTCGATGGAATTGGGACGACATCAAGGCACTATCTTCAGTGGATGATGCCTCGTGCGCCCGAGTACTGAGCAAGTTTCCGTCACTATTTGAACCACGCATCAGCAACTTCACAGGTGCCAAGGTGCAGATCCATCTAGTCCCTGATGCAAGGCCCGTTCATCACAAGGCTCGAGTGGTTCCATATATGATGAGGGAGAAAGTCGAGATCAAACTGGACAGACTTCAACGAGAGGGAATCATATCGCCAGTCGAGTTCAACGAGTGGACCAGTCCGATTGTTTCGGTGTTGAAAAACGATGGCACGGTCAGAATCTGTGGAGACTACAAGATAACGATCAACCGAGTCTCATTACAAGACCAGTACCCGCTACCCAAGGCGGATGACCTATTTGCAACATTAGCGGGGGGGAAGTCGTTCACCAAGTTGGACCTAACTGCCACCTACATTACACAGGAGCTGGCTGAATCTTTGAAAACATTGACGTGCATCAACACGCACAAAGGACTGTTTATATACCACAGATGACCTTTTGGGATTTGCTCGGTTGCTGCCATCTTCCAGAGGAACATGGAGAGTCTGCTGAAATCGGTTCCGCGCATCGTTGTGTTTCAAGACGACATCCTGATCACCAGTTGTGACACTAACGAACACCTGCACAACCTAGAAGAGGTTCTAAGTCAACTAGACAGAGTGAGATTCAGGCTGAAATGCTCCAAGTGTGTTTTCCTGGTACCAGAGGTCGAATTTTTGGGGAGAAAGATTACAGCAGATGACACCAGACCCATGGACTCAAAGACAGAGGCCATCAAGAATGCACGCAGACCACAGAATGTGATAGAGCTGCGTTCGTTCCTGTGACTCCTCAACTATTTTGGTAATTTCCTACCTGGGTTAAGCACTTTCCTGAAACCGTTGCACATGTTGCTATATAAGAATGACGACTGGGTTTGGGGTAAATCTTTGAGAAGGCCAGAAACCTACTTTGTTCGAATAAGTTACTTGTACTGTATGACCCGTGTAAATGATTAGTGCTAGCTTGTGATGCATCTTTGTACGGGGTCGGCTGCGTTTTACAGCAAACCAATGTATCGGGCAAACTTCAACCGGTTGCATACGCGTCTAGAAGTCTGTCTAAGGCTTAAAGAGCCTACAGTATGGTCGAGAAAGAGGCGTTAGCATGTGTATATGGGGTTAAGAAAATGTACCAATACCTATTTGGACTTCGGTTTGAGCTTGAAACTGACCACAAACCACTCATTTCGCTATTTTCAGAAAGCAAAGGTATAAACACCAATGCTTCGTCCCGCATACAAAGATGGGCACTAACCTTGTCCGCCCATGACTATGTTATCTGCCACAGACCAGGCACAGAGAACTTTATCGATGCCCTCAGGCAGCTACCATTGCCCACTACCGGAGTGGAAATGGCGCAGCCCGCAGACTTGCTTCTGGTCATGGATGCTTTTGAGAGCGAGGGTTTACCCGTCACTGCTCGCCAGTACAGGACCTGGACCAGCCAGGATCCTGTGCTATCACTTGTAAAAAGTTGCGTCCTCAATGGGAGCTGGTCGGCCATTCCCGGGGAAATGCAAGACGAAATTAAGCCGTTTCACCGACGCAAAGATGAAATGTCCATCCAGTCGGATTGTCTCCTATGGGGTAATCGCGTGGTTTTTCCAAAAAAAGGCAGGGAAACGTTTATACACGAT
This sequence comes from Pristiophorus japonicus, assembly GCF_044704955.1. Lineage (NCBI taxonomy): Eukaryota > Metazoa > Chordata > Chondrichthyes > Pristiophoridae > Pristiophorus > Pristiophorus japonicus. Next base: position 86,816,252 of record NC_091993.1, read on the forward strand.
CTACACAATGCCCACCCAGGCATAGTCATGATGAAGGCTATAGCCGGGTCGCATGTTTGGTGGCCCGGCATTGAATCGGATTTAGAGTCATGCGTACACAGTACAACACGTGCTCACAATTGAGCAATGCACCAAGGGAGGCTCCATTGAGTCTGTGGTCATGGCCCTCCAAACCGTGGTCCAGGATCCACGTAGATTTTGCTGGCCCCTTTCTCGGAAAGATGTTTTTAGTTGTCGTGAATGCTTACTCTAAATGGATTGAATGTGTAATCATGTTGTCCAGCATATCCATTGCCACCATTGAAAGCCTCCGGGTTATGTTTGCCACTCATGGCTTGCCCGACGTCCTTGTCAGTTTCACTTGCTCGGAATTCAATGAGTTTATGACCCGCAATGGCACCAAGTGTGTCAGGTCCGCCTCATTTAAGCCCGCATCCAACGGTCAAGCAGAACAGGCAGTCCAAACTATCAAGCAGAGCCTGAAATGCATGAGGGAAGGCTCCTTGCAGACCCGCGTATCTCGGGTTCTGCTCAGCTACCGGACGTGACCCCACTCGCTCACGGGGTTCCCCCTGCAGAATTGTTAATGAAGAGAGCACTCAAAACCAGGCTCTCCCTAGTCCATCCGGATCTAAATGATCATGTGGAAACCCGGCATTACTGGCAAAACATGTACCACGATCGCGCGGCTGTATCGCGTGACATTGATGTTAACGACCCTGTGTTTGTCCTTAATTACGGTCACAGTCTTAAATGGATCGCTGGCACTGTCTTGGCCAAGGAGGGGAAGAGAGTGTTAATAGTCAAACTATTGAATGGACAAACGTGCAGAAAGCATTTGGATCAGACCAAACTGCGGTTCTCCAACAACCAGGAACAACCTGAAGAGGACATCACCATCATCGATCCACCAACACACACCCAACCAGCAATCGACTTCGCTGTCAATCAAGAGGATGAACCTACCATTCCCAACAGTCCTGTCAGACCAGCCGCACCGCAGTGCAGCAATGGTCTGACAAACTCACCCGTGCCGGAGTTTGAACTAAGACGATCAACCAGGGAGCGTGGGGCCCCGGATCGTCTCAACTTGTAAATACTTTGTATCAAAGACTTTGGGGGAGAGTGATGTTATGTATGTAAACATTGTAACTGTGTAAGACTTGCCACCAAAGGGCCCAACTGTTGGAGGCCCAAGGGTCACCTGTTCACCTCGTGCAAGGGAACAAAAAAGGTTATCTGCCATGCTGCTTAGGCACTCTGGAGTTGTATTAAAGAGACTAAGGTCACATCAGTTTTAGCTCACAGTACTCAGTCTTGTGTGGAGTTCTTCCATACTTAACAGTTGGTTCATGGAATATTTTGTTTGTGATTATCATAGAAATTTACAGCATGGAAGGAGGCCATTTCGGCCCATCGTGTTCACGCCAGCCGACAAAGTGCTATCCAGCCTAATCTCACTTTCCAGCTCTTGGTCCATAGCCTTATAGGTTACGGCACTTCAAGTGCACGTCCAATGCTATGAAAGTTTCTGCCTCTACTATCTTTTAAGGCAATGAGTTCTAGACCACCATCATCCCCTTGGTGAAAAATATTCTCATCAAATCCCCTCTAAACCTCCTACCAATGACTTTAAATCTATGCCCCTTGGTTGTTGACCCCTTTTCTAAGGGAAACAGGTCCTTTCTATCCACTCTGTCCAGGCCCCTCATAAACCTATACACCTCAATGAGGTCTCCCCTCAGCCTCCTTTGTTCCAAAGAAAACAAACCCAGCCTCTCCAATTTTTCCTCATAGCTAAAATTCTCCAATCCTGGCAACATCCTCGTCAATCTCCTCTGTACCCGCTCTAGTGCAATCACATCCTTCCTGTAATGTGGTGACCAGAACTGCACGCAGTACTCCAGCTGAGGCCTAACCAGTGTTTTATACAGTTCAAGTATAACTTCTTGTATTCCATGCCTCGGCCAATAATGGCAAGTATTCCGTGTGCCTTCTTAACCACCTTATCTACCTGACTTGCTACTTTCAGGGATCTGTAGACATGCACTCTGAGGTCCCTTTGTTCGTCTACACTTTTCACTGTCGTATCATTTAATGTGTATGCCCTTGCCTTGTTAGAACTCCCCAAATGGATTACCTCACACTTCTCCAGATTGAATTCCATTTGCCACTGTTCTGCCCACCTGATCAGTTCATTGATATCTTCCTGCAGTCTACAGCTTTCTTCTTCATTATCAACACACAGCCAATTTTTGTATCATCTGCAAACTTCTTAATCATACCTCCTACATTCAAGTCTAAATCATTGATATATACCACAAAAAACAAGGGACCTAGTAATGAGCTCTGCGGAACCCCACTGGAAACAGCCTTCCAGTCACAAACATTACCCTTTGCTTCCTGCCTCTGAGCCAATTTTGGATCCAACTTGCCATTTTGCCCTGGATACCATGGGCTTTTATTTTCGTGACCAGTCTGCCATGTGGAATCTTATCAAAAGCTTTGCTAAAATCGATGTACACTACATCAAACGTACTACCCTCATCGACCCTTCTTGTTACCTCCTCAAAAAATTCAATCAAGTTATTCAATCCTTTAACAAATCTGACTGTCCTTGATTAATCTGTGTCTTTCTAAATGAAGATTTATCCTGTCCCTCAGAAGTGTTTCCAATAATTTTCCCACCACCGAGGTTAGGCTGACTGGCCTGTAATTACTCGGTCTATCCATTTCTCCCTTTTTAAACAAAGGTACAACGTTAGCAGTCGTCCACTCCTCTGACACCACACCTGTAGCCAGAGAGGATTGGAAAATGATGGTCAGAGTCTCTGCCATTTCCTCTTTTGCTTCTCTTAACAGCCTGGGATACATTTCATCCAAACCTGGTGATTTATCCACTTTCAAAGCTGCTAAACCCCTTAATTATGAAAATGAGTTTAAGCAGCAACAAATTTGAATAATAACTTCACTTCGGAAAACTAGCACAATTTTGAGAGCAATTTGTGCCCGAATTGCCAACTGCACCCAAAGCAGAAACTCTGCCCCAGACATGTTTGGGGATAAAGAATCCAAGTTCAGTCTCTTCCTCTCTTGGGTTGGACTTTATGAGGAAGGCAATAAGCCCAACAGTTAATGTTGGATTAGTTGGTTACCAAAATCAACTGCATTCATTATGCATAAAGTCCAAGATTCCTTCACAAGATGTCTGATGACTTCAGTGCATAATTTGTACAGTATTTATGCTTAGCTATATTAATTGGTTAGCGATCAATGTTAATTTGAACAGAATAATTTTTCCTCCAAATTTAGTTTGACTAAAATTATCAATGAGGATCACTGGAATGAGAGCAAAGGAAGTAGTTTAAGTAGCAATAAAATATAGACCCTCAGCTAACATCCCAGATCTAGATGATCTATTGGTGGAATTTTGTGCACTGAAAAAAATGGGACAGGAATTTTGTATTCCAAAAATTACAATAGCTTTATGCATTTCCCATCTCCTTCTTAAAGCAGAAAGAAATAACTGTTGAAATATCTAAACTATGGAGCAATCAACTCCACCTCAATTCAGGTTAATACTTTAGTGAAATGTTGATTTGAATAGAAATTATTTGACAATAATTCATTCTGACCAAGCTGTTTAAAAAAATAGATCTATATTTTAGAGAAAATGAAATGTTTTAAATCAGTATTAAATAGAATCCACTGCGAGAGACATACCAAGCAGCCAAATTGTCTGTAAATGCTCAGAAAGCTTTTCAATGAGTATTTGTTTTGCTCTCTGGTGAAATGTGGCCTTGGGCCTCTTTTTATTTGGTAGCTACCTCTTCTGCATACTGAGCCTTCTGCAGCAGTTTTTAACCAATGATTTTATACAAAACAATTTCATTTATTCGCAGGCATAAGACAAGAATGACCTTGCCCGCCTGCCTAACTTCATTCTAGCAGTCAAATCACTTGCTCCACCTCCTGGGTTCACACAAATAACGAGTTCACATGCATAAAATAGTTTACAGTGCCGATGTTGTTTATTTATTATTAATCATATACTTCAAATGCAATCATTTATGAGCTTCTTGCTATAATACTGGAAATATTCTTCAAAGAACAATCCCCTTCAACTCACCTTTGTGTGCATGGTTTCTTTCTGTTCTTTCAATCTATTCTCTCTTTCTCTGAGTTTCTCCTTCTCTAAGACCTGCCTATATTTCTAAAGCTTGTCTCATCACATGTCCTCACGTTATGGGCCCGAAATTCATCAACATACCACTCACTACCGCCGAAAAACACATACCACCTGGCGCACCGCCCATCCATGTAGATCGCCCACATACCGCCCAAAAATGCAAGTTTCATGACATACCGCCGGAACTGCATACCGTCCTGGAGAAGGTGCTTTTAAGTGGATCATAAGTGGGCGGTATGTACACAGAGCTGACAGGTTTGTTTGTATTACACAGATCTTTATAGTTCTCCAAAGTTTGATGTATTTTGAAATGGATGGTCTAATAAAGCCTTATTTACTCCTTTATTAATGAGCCATAATAAACATTTTATTAGTCTCACCCCCAGTCTCTCTCAATCCCCCAGTTTCTTCCACCCCGACAGTTTCTCTCACCCCCCACAGCAGTCTCACCCCCCCCAGACATCTCCCCCCCACAGCGATCTCTCCCCCCCCGCCCCCACAGCCATCTATCCCCCCCCACAGTGATCTCTCCCCCGCCTCCCCACAGCAATTTCTCTCCCCCCCCCCACAGCCATCTCTCCCCCCACCATGGCAATTACTCTCTCCCCCCCACAGCAATCTCTAACCCCCCACAGCGATCTCTCCCCCCCCCCCCCGCCACAGCCATCTCTCCCTCCCCATAGCGGTCTTTCCCCCCACTCACCCCCCCCACAGGGCTCTCAGGCCGGCAGTCTCTGGCCTCTCATCGGTGCATCTCGGGGGGGGGGAAGGCAAAGCTTGACAGCCGTGCTTGTGCGCACAACTCGGGAGCCAAAGATTCCCGAGTCAAAAGGCGTTCTCCCTGCCGGCCACCGCCCGCTGCACTCCACTCCCGCTACCGCCGAGAAAAGCAGGATAAATCTCCTGCCCACTCGGCCCCAGCGGTACCAGGCGGTAAAAAAGCAAACACCGCCCGGGGACCGCCGAAAAACAGGCGGAACTTGTGTTTCACCAAATTTGGGCCCTATATGTGTTCACATTTTTTCCTGCTGCTCTTCCCTCCATACAGCTCTGCACTCCAATTTCAGTCTTGTAATTCCAAGATGTATATCCAGTGGATGGCCCTGATACCACAATGTATTTGAGAAAGGTAAATGTGTCTACGGGATGCATATTTTATGCAATAGATTTTCAACGTGTATACTCCACTAACCTGTCTGTCTGAAGATTTAACTGATTATAAGTATATTCAGTTAACTGGCCTGGATTTTGCGGTCAGCGATGAAGTGATGGCACTTGCCGCTAACCTAAAAAAAAGCTGCCCACAAAAATTTAGCGGGCACTGTGCGACGATGTCCCCTATTATAAAGTCAATTTAATTCTAGCACCATCTGAAGGGGATCTCTGGTGCCCAGGAATAGTGATGTCATCAAGCAGGCTGAGCAGCAAATCAGATCGAAGAATTCTCACGGACAATAAACCAGGAAGTAAAAAGTACTGATTATCATTTACTTTTTAATCATTTTGCATATAGCCAAATAAAGACTGGGACATACACATGGGATTAAGGTACAAGCTGAAATATCATAAACAAACTTTTTTTTAAAATCATGGAATGGAGGGAATGACACTTCACACTTCTAAAATTTGTTTTTCAGGGCCAGAGGGGTTATTCAGCAGTAATTATGACTTAGTATGTCGTTAAAAATTCAGTTACATCTCATTCAACAAGGCATAACTTTTTCAATGTTTTTTATAGCGAGTATAGTGCATAAGAAGTTGAAGTTTATATCAAATCATTTATTCTGTGCTGAATGCATCTGCAAACACTGCAACAGCGCACCCTGTGGAGGAGCAGGGTATCACTGACAGCAACTTCCGGATTTTAACTGCGCATGTGTGAACGACAGAAGTTGCTGCCAGTTTTACACAGTAATGAAGGCAAGTGCTGACAATTTCACCGTCATTATAACCACAAATTCCAGGCAATTGTATCATGAACTGGAAAAATACACAGTTAAATTTTGTTAAATAACCTTGGGCCAAGATGTCAAAATATCCTTTTATTCTGGTAGAATGCAAGTCAATTAGTTTATTCAAAAAGATTAACCAGCTAAATCAGCTACCAGAAGCTAATTTGCACCCCTATCATATCACAATCTCTGCTTTTTATGATCTCAAGTTCTGCACATGCATAGTCCACTGCACATGCTGGGGGTTATGTTGGTGAAAGGGTGAAAACAGACGCTAAATTGGTGCAGTGCTAATAAGGCACGCTTGTTTGAAAGTCTAGGTTTAGCACGTAATTTTGGTCTGAAGTGCTGATTACCTTAATTTGAACTTGCCTGGAAGTGTTGAATCAGACACCTGCAGGTTTAGCACTCCAGTGTTGATTAGATGCAACTTTCGTGGAGGAGTATATTTGTGGTCCACGCACCAACTTCCACTGAAGGTGTAGAGTGCTCTGGCTGACACACAGCGGTGGGTTTCCGGATGGCTCAAGGACCGAGGGAGAGGGTGCACAGATTCTTGGATGTAGCACTGGAGATCCTGGTTAGGCATATCCTGTACCCACAGGGTGCAGGATTCCATCTCACCTTCCTGTCCCTCCCATACCTCTCTCCTGCAGCAGCTGGAGTCACTCTGCATGGCCCCATGTCCTCCTGCCATTGCTTCTGCAGACCAAGGGATCCCCCAGCAAGATGCCGATGACCAAGTACTCCTATTCTCCTGGTGACTCCTAAAAGATGTCCAATAAGGTAGAGTAGCACAGCACCCACACTTTTTAGGTGAAGACCTGAGAGAATTTCCAGAATAAATCTTGATAGAGCATTACTGAAGTTTTGACAAACAGATAGTGTCCTGATGTATTTCAAAAGTCCTCTTCAAACCTCCAGAAGCAAGTGAGCATTAAAAGTGATAGGCCTTTAAGAGCCGCTCGAAACTCTCAGCAACAACCTGTTTACTCCCAATCAGCTGGTTGCCATTAGGAGAGGCCATTAGGTCAAGTGCTACTTGCCATAAATGCAGTGCTGCCTTGTTAAACGCGGTCCAAACCAGTGTTTCAGCTCAAGACCCCATCTTGGCCACCTCGGAGGCTCTTTAGTGCCTGAAGGAGCTGTCGAAAATAACCCATAATATGTAATATTAAATGTGAAGCGTACAAGGATGAAAGCAACAAACACACTGGGAAGGGAAAAAGCAAAAAATAAACAAAATTATATTTAATAAAGAATTATTTAAATTTCTACTATGTTTGTCGGCTCTATAATGGTGGGTTATGAGTGGCCGCCACAGGTAATAGTATCTCTGATTTTTCTGAAAAAAAACATGCATGCTGTTATTAATGTGCAAATAGGCCGGCAACGTGTGGCGAGGAAGATATACTCCATGAATTGCAAATCACCACAAGTTGCTGACTGATTTATGCCGCTCTGCCATTACCTTCACGAAAACGGCTTCTCACTCTTAACCTCCCCATGATTTTCCTGAATTGAGTATTTGCATATTAATTGCCCATTGAACGCGCCACAAAAAGTTAGTAATGAACACGGTAAGTATCCTTTTAACGTCCTCGTCCTCACCAATCTACCTGTTGCAGCTGCATCTGTCCAAGACAGCATTGGCAGTAGTGACCACCGCATAGTCCTTGTGGAAAACAAGGACCCTTTTTCACACTAAGGACACCCTCCATCATGTTGTGTGGCACTACCACCGTGCTATATAGCATAAATTCAGAACAGATCTCGCAGCTCAAAACTGGGCGTCCATGAGGCGCTGTGGGCCATCAGCAGCAGAATTGTACTCCACAATCATCTATAATCTCGTGGCCCGGCTCACCGATGCTCAGTTCAGGTTCCGCCCAGACACTCAGCTCCAGACCTCATTACAGCCTTGGTCCAAACATGGGCAAAAGAGCTGAATTTCGGAGAGGAGGTGAGAGTGACTGCCTTTGACATCAAGGCAGCATTTGACTGAGTGTGGCATCCTAGTAAAATTGAAGTAAGTAGGAATTAAGAGGAAAATTCTCAAACCTCGCACAAAGGAAGATGGTTGTGGTTGCTCGAGGTCAATCATCCCATCCCCAGAACATCACTGCAGGAGTTCCTCAGGGCAGTGTCCTAAGTCTAACTATCTTCAGCTGCTTCATCAATGACCTAACCTCCATAATAAGGTCAGAAGTAGGGATGTTCGTTGATGATTGCACAGTGTTCAGTTCCGTTCCCAACTCCCCAGATAATGAAGCCGCCCATGCCTGCATGCATTAAGTCCTGGATGACATTCATGCTTGGGCTGATAAATGGCAAGTAATATTCGTACAAAACAAGTGCCAGACAATGAATATCTCCAACAAGAGAGAGTCTGACCACCGCCCCATGACATTCAACGGCATTACCATCACCGAATCCCCACCATCAATATCCTGGGGGTCACCATTGACCAGAAACTTAACTGGATCAGCCACATAAATACTGTGGCTACAAGAACAGATCAGAGGCTGAGCATTCTGTGGCGAGAGTCTCACCTTCTCACTCCCCAAAGCCTTTCCACGATCTACAAGGCACAAGTCAAGAGTGTGATGGAATATTCTCCAATTGCCTAGATAAGTGTAGCTCCAACAACACTTAAGAAGCTCGACAGCATCCAGAACTAAGCAGCCCTCTCGATTGGTACCTCATCCACCACTTTAAACATTCACTCCCTCCACCACCGATGCATCAGTGTGTACCATCTACAAGATGCACTGCAGCAACTCACCAAGGCTTCTTCAACAGCACCTCCCAAACCCGCGACCTCTGCAACCCAGCAGGTGCCTGGGAAAATCATCACCTGCAATTTCCCCTCCAAGTTACCCACCATCCTGCCTTGGAAATATATCGCTGTTCCCTTCATCGTCGCTGGGTCAAAATCCTTGAACTCCCTCCCGAACAGCACTATGGGAGTACCTTCACCATACGGACTGCAGTGGTTCATGAAGGCGGCTCACCACCACCTTCTCAAGGGGTAATTAGGGATGGGCAATAAATGCTGGTCTTGCCAGTGACACCCACATCCCAGGAATGAATTTTTAAAAACATTATTAACTGCCAATCAACCTCTCTTGCCCAGAAACTGAACAATTAAACATTTGGAATCTCATTTCTTCAGATTGTGAATTGCTTTAGGAGATTTTGAAAAGTTAAATTTCTTTTCGTACGTTTCCTTTCTGACTTTATTTTCCCTCTCTCTCTTAATCCAATCTTTTTTTACCCTCTCTTTATTTTTCTTTCTGTATCTGATTTGACATTGAATTCACCCAATCTACTTCATCCTTCTTCTCAGTTCTTCCTCTGTTTATTTCTCAATTCTAAATCTCATTGGTTGAAGTGATACACTATTTGTCCCATTGTTCATCAAGGTCCGAGATGCCCTGTTGCTCTCGCTGCACCGTTATCAGCTCAAACTTCCAGGTACATTGTGGGGAAAATATTTTAAAATCTAAATGTTCATGAACAAGTCTCACAAACGCAACATGGCATGAGATGCCCTACTCCAGAAAAATCTGGGCCATTATCTATTGACTCAATTAGTACACTGCATTCTAACAACATTTTGAATATCATCCTCATATTTACATGAACATGTTTTTGTTTCAAATAAAGAGTTAAAAGTAGGATGACCTTTTAACCAATAATGTTTAACAGTGTTGAGCTTAGAAATGACTGTGAATGATGTTATCCAACAAACGATTAACATATTCACATCAAATTCCTGCCTCCAATATTTTAATGATACTGTTAAACTATTTTAAACCACTTAATGAAAACATTGAGAATTTGTCTGATAACATCGCTCATAGTAATTCCAGGTCTTTGCCTTATAGAGGTCTAACAACATAATCTCTCTATCTTCATCGATGTATCTCAACAGCGAGAAGCTCATCTCAACTGATACAATGTGAGATGCTCATCATTTCTGTTAGAATCCAACCAGATTATATCACAAGGGCCTCCATAATGACCCTACCTACTAGAGATGTAACTATTCTTTATATTTGCTTATTCACGTGCTGTGGGAATGTCTTAGAGAGTTCAAGAGAGTTTGAAGAGAAACTGAGAACTTGTATCTGCAAATGGGAAAAGATGGAAAATAATTTATCTTTCACAATGTGAGGAAGGGTGGGTTTCTTTTCTCTTAAAAATCAGAATCAACCGTGTAAATATCGGGCTTAGAGAGAGAAAAGACTGGTACAAATAAAGAATACAAGGCTTGACTTGAGCACCTTTTAATCATGAGTTCAGTCCAAAGCATATGCTTCTAATATTTCACCAAGGTTGAAAAATATGCCCTAGATTTTATTGAAGATGCTCATAGATGAATATTTAATGTGCTCCTGCAACATTGCTCCGTTCACTGAGTTGGGATTAAAATAAATTAGTGCCTGCATTAGAATAACAGACAAAAGAATGCTAAAGGAACATTCATCTCACTGGCAGTCATTCCTAGTTTATTTTGTAAATACATTGGGCTCAATTTTCCCCAATGCCGTTTTTTTGGTGTATTTGGCCTCGACTACTCCAAAAAAAAGCTTGAAAGTTTCCCCATTCTAATTTTTTAAATTGGCACCATGCAGCCTGTCCTTTAGCTTCGGGGGCGGAGCCTAATGTCTGCGCCAAAAAAAGGATGCCCCCCCCCCCCCCCTGTTTTTTACGTGACTGCTTCGGTTTATGGAGATTTCTCCATTAGCTACGCTTCGGTTGATGCAATGTGCTATCATTCATCGTGGTCCTTCAAATCAGCCTGCTGCCTGTGCTGTGTCTGCCTAGTTATGCCACCCACCCTGCCCCCTCCTCTGCTGCAAACCATTTCTCTGTTCTGTTATATTTTGCAGAACTTGAGGCCCACCCTGATGAGGCCGAAGCCGATGCAGAAGATTCAGACGCGGACGAGCCTGAAGAGGAGAACATCTTCTAATCCCACCTTCCAGACCAAGAGCATGGGGTTGAGGATGAGGGTAAGGAGGAGGGGCAGGGGGAGGGGGAAGGATGAAGCCCCCAGTTTTGTACTCACTCTGGAGGAGGTGCTGGTGCCACCCATTGAGGTGCCAGTCCCTTTCCTGAGTGGTATGAGTGTTGGGACATTCCATGGCTTCTCACAGTCCGGGCTGCGGGTCCCAGTGGGCCACACCCAGGGTGAGGAGGGGAAGTCGAACTCGACAGCGCTCTCTTGATGTGCAGGATGGAGCAGATGCAGTTCAGATGATGGCAATGAGTGCGGAGAGCATAGACCTTATGCGATCACTCCTGGACACCATTAGTGGGGTGGGTGATGAGGTATCGGGACTGTCAGGAGAAGTAACAACACTCTCATGAGAAATGGGAACACTGTCCGGGCACATGAGGGAGGTAACATCGGAGGGAGTTGAGATGATGTCGGGGCACATGAGGGAGGGAATGTCAGTGTTAGCTGCTGCAATAAGGGAACACGCCCAGACCCCGCGCCCATGGATAGAATCCACTGCCACTCCCACTCTAATCCTTAGACCAGCCTATGAAGAATCCCAAGCCAGGCGTTTCCTATTACCGCCTGCACACGCCCCCCGCCGCCCCCCCCCCCCACCCCCCGGCCATCAAGAAGTGCGCATTACCCGAGATGCTCGAAAGAATAAGCATGGTACCAACCTGAGAAACACTGTGCCACCGGCAGGGGTGGAGTCACCAAGACCAAGCACAGTGGGCACTCTTAGAATAAGGTGGAGGAGAGATAGGTGCAGCCTTTCTTTGCTCCTGTTGTTGTTGTTATTATTGTTATTGTTGTAACTGTTCTCAAATTAAAAGTATTTTGTAAGTTATGTAAATTTACATGTTTAAAAGTTTGTAAGTGATCTTAAAGTTTGTAAGTGATCTTAAGTGAAAACTTTAAAGTTTAATACAAGACTATTTTTTATTAAAATTAAGTTAAATACAAACAAGTGTTATACTTTTGAATAAAATATATTTTAAATTATAACTGAATCATTTCCATTATTTGTTCCATTATTAATACAACTTTTATAACTAAAGAAGAATAATTTCATTATTTGTTCCATTATTAGGAGTTAGATGTGGCCCTCATGCCTAAAGGGATCAAAGGGTATGAAGAGAAAGCAGGAATGGGGTACTAAAGTTGCATGATCAGGCATGAGCATATTGAATGGTGGTGCAGGCTCGAAGGGCCGAATGGCCTACTCCTGCACCTATTTTCTATGTTTCTATGTTTCTATTAACACAACTTTTTGAACTAAAGAAGAACCATTTCCATTATTTGTTCCATTAACACAACACAACATTACAGAACAGGTCCAAACAGTAAACATCGTCTATTTGGAATAGTTGCCACTGAGCCTTCAGGCAGCGAAGCTGCTGGCGCAAGGCTCGAGCAATCGTTAAAGGAGTACGATGGCCCACCCTCCTCTGCTGTCATGCTCCGAGTTCAGGTAGTTGCATGGCTTCCATGTCCTCCTCCTCCTCCTCGTCATTTGCATCTTCCTCCTCATCCTCAACGACTCTCACCTCAGGTGGGTCTTCTATTATCAGCTGCTGCTGCCTCATGATGGCTAAGTTGTGCAGCATGCAGCAGACAACTGTGAACTGACCGACAATCTCAGGGGAGTATTGCAAGTAGCCTCCGAAATGGTCCAGGCATCGGAAACGGTCCTCTCAATTATGCTGCACGTCGTAATGTGCCACATGTTGTATTCCTGCTCAGCTTCTATCCGGGTTACGTGTAGGGGCATCATGACCCAGGTGGCGGGGCCGTACCCTTTGTCTCCCAGCAGCCAGCTCTGCCCTTCTGGCTGCTGCTGGAACATGGCAGATACAGTACTCTCACGTAGGATGAATACATCATGGCTGCTCCCAGGGTATCTCGCATCAACTGCTATGATGTGATGCATGTCATCACAGACGAGTTGCACATTCATGGAGTGGAAGCCTTTTCTGTTTCTCGGAATCATCCAAAGGTGCTCGCAAGGCGATGTGGGTACAATCAATGCAGCCATGTACTTTTGGGAAGCCAGTAATCCTGGAGAAGCCTACAGCCCTGTCACGCATAGCTTGGACAGTCATGGGAACTTTATGTAATCATTCCTCTGGGCATATAGTGCAGCAGTCACCTGCTGAATGCAGATATGTGTTGCATGTTGAGAATTGGCGCACACATCCCCAGTTGTGGCCTGGAATGATCCAGATGCATAAAATGAAAGTGCAGCTGTAACCTTTGCTTCAACTGACAAAGCAGTCCTCCTGACACTTCTAGGGTGCAGGTCTGCTTTTATTAACTCACAGATCTCGGTTACATTTCTTTGTGGAAACACAGCCTTCTCACACAGTCTGCACCACTCAGGTGCAGGTATGAACACCTGTCTCGATATACCCGATGTGGGTATGGCCTCCTGCCCATCATCCTACGCGTTGTGAGCTTCCTCACGTGATGATGTCACATGAATCTTCTCCACAGCACAATCATGCAGAAGCCTTGCATGAAGTATGGCATTGTCAATATTGCCCCATAATTAAATTGTAGCTTTGGAAGAAGCTCAAAACAGCAGAACAAAGTACTCACACCTTCTTTCCTCTCTCTCTCCCCAAGGTCGACGCCCTTGTATGGAGCACACCGTGGTCTGTGCATGTGCAATAGGCTTGCTTAGAATGGGAAGCTAGGCTTTCAATGAAGAAACAAAGTCTAATGCAATTCTTTAATTTTTTATTTTTTTCAAAGTACCATCCCACCACCAACCGAACGTCTCCTCACCGTGCTCAAGGGTCGGCCAGCAGAATCGCTCCTTTGCCCACACACAGGGGCTCAGCGTCCATCCCCCACCCCCATCCCACCCGGGCTTCTTTTGAAGCTGCTATATAGATTAAGGTTTCTCATCCCCTCAGTTCAGCTTCCACCCTACCTCATGCCCCCTCCCGGCTTCTTTTGAAGCCGAGCCCTGAGCCCCTGCATCCGGACGAGGGAGCAATTCTGCCGGCCGACGCTCTGACCCTCGAGCCTGGTGAGGAGACGTTTGGTGGTGGTGTGGCACTTTGGAAAAAAACAAAAATAAAGAATTGCATTAAACTTCCATTTTCTTCCTTTTGACTTTGAAAAAATTTAGCTTCACGAGGGAGAGAGAAAACAGGGAATTATAGACCGGTCAGCCTGACCTCAGTAGTGGGTAAAGTGATGGAATCAATTATTAAGGATGTCATAGCAGTGCATCTGGAAAATGGTGACATGATAGGTCCAAGTCAGCATGGATTTGTGAAAGGGAAATCATGCTTGACAAATCTTCTGGAATTTTTTGAGGATGTTTCCAGTAAAGTGGACAAGGGAGAACCAGTTGATGTGGTATATTTGGACTTTCAGAAGGCTTTCGACAAGGTCCCACACAAGAGATTAATGTGCAAAGTTAAAGCACATGGGATTGGGGGTAGTGTGCTGACGTGGATTGAGAACTGGTTGTCAGACAGGAAGCAAAGAGTAGGAGTAAACGGGTACTTTTCAGAATGGCAGGCAGTGACTAGTGGAGTGCCGCAAGGTTCTGTGCTGGGGCCCCAGCTGTTTACATTGTACATTAATGATTTAGACGAGGGGATTAAATGCAGTATCTCCAAATTTGCGGATGATACTAAGTTGGGTGGCAGTGTGAGCTGCGAGGAGGATGCTATTAGGCTGCAGAGTGACTTGGATAGGTTAGGTGAGTGGGCAAATGCATGGCAGATGAAGTATAATGTGGATAAATGTGAGGTTATCCACTTTGGTGGTAAAAACAGAGAGACAGACTATTATCTGAATGGTGACAGATTAGGAAAAGGGAAGGTGCAACGAGACCTGGGTGTCATGGTACATCAGTCATTGAAGGTTGGCATGCAGGTACAGCAGGCGGTTAAGAAAGCAAATGGCATGTTGGCCTTCATAGCGAGGGGATTTGAATACAGGGGCAGGGAGGTGTTGCTACAGTTGTACAGGGCCTTGGTGAGGCCACACCTGGAGTATTGTGTACAGTTTTGGTCTCCTAACTTGAGGAAGGACATTCTTGCTATTGAGGGAGTGCAGCGAAGGTTCACCAGACTGATTCCCGGGATGGTGGGACTGACCTATCAAGAAAGATTGGATCAATTGGGATTGTATTCACTGGAGTTCAGAAGAATGAGAGGGGACCTCATAGAAACGTTTAAAATTCTGACGGGTTTAGACAGGTTAGATGCAGAAAGAATGTTCCCAATGTTGGGGAAGTCCAGAACCAGGGGTCACAGTCTGAGGATAAGGGGTAAGCCATTTAGGACCGAGATGAGGAGAAACTTCTTCACCCAGAGAGTGGTGAACCTGTGGAATTCTCTACCACAGAAAGTAGTTGAGGCCAATTCACTAAATATATTCAAAAGGGAGTTAGATGAAGTCCTTACTACTCGGGGGATCAAGGGTTATGGCGAGAAAGCAGGAAGGGGGTACTGAAGTTTCATGTTCAGCCATGAACTCATTGAATGGCGGTGCAGGCTAGAAGGGCTGAATGGCCTGCTCCTGCACCTATTTTCTATGTTTCTATACATATTCTTTGCCTTCTTGACTCCCTCCTTCGCCTGAAAACAATGGTGTCTTTCTGCGTCGGTTTTTTAATGTGCGCTGGTTTTTCTTAAGTGCCCAGAAGATTGTTCAGGAGTGGTCACATACGACGTCCTAGGATAAATGTAAGTTGGCCAAACTTGCATAAATGTGAAAAACTGGAGCAGACATCAGTTTACGCAAAAAATGACGCAAAAAAACTAACCTAAAAAAAGCGTAACTAGCTGAGTTATGCTGGCGCAGAAGCTTTGGCGAAACTTGGAGATTTTAATTTATGCCAAAAAAAATGGCACGTGCCAATAAAACGCCGCTGATAACTGGGGAAAATTGAGCCCATTAACTGTCAGCTTAAAAGTGTTTTGCAAATTACTAACAGAAGTAAAGGGAAGGCAGGAGGAAAAGTTAGAAAGAGAATGAATGGAAAAGAAAATGATATAAAAAGAAAAATGAGATAAAATATTAAGAAGCATTCATTGATTCCTTGTATCAAATTATTTCTGCATTTAGCTCCTCCTTTCTTGTTGCCCCTGGTCTATTACAATCCTTATGATTATCATATTATGATAAGTCCTTCATATGTAACCAGCTTGCTATCAATCTGAGCTTCTCCAGTTAACAATTTCAATTCTGTTACTTTTATCATTACTAATTTTACCCCATATTGTTTCTGCTGTTTCGCCTGTTGTTGTTATCAATTACAGTCAAATGAGCAATTTCATCTCACAGCACAGGAGTGCTGATGAGAAAAAAGATCAATTTGGTATTCAAAGCGATATATGGACCCAGGCACAAATGTCTACTGCGGACGCAGCGCTGGCAGTGACTCCCGCCATATTGGGCGTGAGTTTAGTGGCAGCGCTACGGTTTTGCGTCCCGATCTCCTATGCCCAGAGATCGTGAAGTGATCACCGTGTGCATCACTCCGTTAGTGCCCCGGCCCTGAAATTCACTTCCACCCCCCACAGCAGCATTGGACAAAAGCACCGACAGCTGCAGGAGGTGCGGGTCGGACGGGTGATGATTAAAGGCGAGGTGGCCGAGTGAAACATTTTTTAAAAACTTACCTTCTTGTTGCCGCTCCTGATTCGATTTCTTCGCGGGTCCTGACCGCGATCTCTCAGCCAGGCAATCTGCATGGTGGTCCAGGTAGGTGCCTTTTTCTTCTGCAGAGTCGGCAGTGTGGGCCCTTCCCTTTAAGTGAGAGAAGAGCCCTCAGACACGGAAGCTCTGCACGGTCCAGTGTGCAGTGTTGTTGCGCCGTTAGCGCCCTGGGAAGGAAATGGAATGCTTGATTTAGCACTCCACTTCTTTCTGGGGGCAGCAACCCAAATTTCTGGAGCGGGGCGAGACTTCAGAGCCTGGTGCTAAGTTTTGCGCCTCCGACTGTTACCGCCCCAAAACGGGGCGATCCTGAATTTCTCCCCCTTCATCTCCTGTAATCAGGATGGGGGAAGTTTTAGGTAAACTTTAACACACAGTCCTTTTGCATCATTTTCCTGGGATTTCCCTTATTCAAAAGGCCAGATTAGACTACAGAAGAGTAGCCAAAGACTTTAAGGATCCCTAACCACACAATCAGCTGACCAACAAGGCTAGTAATATGGGAAAATTCCCTCATGTTCCTCTGTGCAAGGACAGTGGCCAGAATGACAAGCAATGGAATCTGAAGTCGGCCTACAATCCTGTAGAAGGTATCCAGATCCATAAAGAAAGGCTGTACAGATGGTAAAGTCCAAGTTAAGAAGCTGATATTTTCAACAGTTCTGTGAATAGATCCCTGGGAATTGCAGGAAAGGGCTCGGTGCATGGATTGCACTCTTTTATTTGCAGTGCTATGGTGAAAGATCAGGGGAGTGGGATTAATTGGACAGCTCTTTCATAGAGCCAGCACAGACATGAATGGCCTCCTTCTGTGCTGTAAGATTCTATTATTCTATGTTTCTAAACAAAAATATCATGCAGATAAAGAACTCTAGTGGTCTTTCTCACTTGCGCAGGACTGTCTGACAGTATAATTTAAATGGTGGTAAGGTCAGACCTGAATAATTCATAAATCCATGGATACTTGGATGGTGACTTATGTTAAGAAGATATTTGCACATAAGAGCTTTCAGCTGGACTTCAAGCACTTTCCTTTATGATGTACATTTGATAGTCTCAGAGTTATAGCTTGTGGCATGGCAATTGTAGTGGATGCACCTGTGAGTATGCTCACAGGTTTTTAGAGCTATTGCTCCCAAGCCGCCTGCATTTTTTGCGGTCTGGAAGAGTCCGTGTTCCATGTGTTTGTTCAGTGTGTGAGTATGCAGCCCCTCTTCCGTTATTTGAAGGGGCTGCACCTCGATTTCAGGCTGCACTTCAGTCCCACGCTCCTGATCTTTGGGCACCCGGTACGGAGAGGAGCGGGCAGGTCGGAAGGCCTCCTCGTAGGACTGCTCCTAGGCCTGGCCAAGGTGGCCATTAACCGGTGCAGGCAGCGGGCGGTCAAGGGGGTCGTTCAGCCCGACTGCCTGCCTCTCTTCCGCAGTTACATCCGAGCCAGGGTGTCCCTGGAGATGGAGCATGCGGTGCCCACCGGTACGCTCGCGGCCTTCTGCGAGTGATGGAAACCGGAGGGACTGGAGTGCATCATCAGCCCCAGGAACAGAATTTTAATTTCATTTGGCAAAGTTCCTAGCTCGTTTGTAAATTTGTGGGTTCTTGTGCCCTTGCCAAAAGAGGGCACTTGATTTAAAGTTATTTTAAAACAGTTACAGAGCTATTGCATTGTGAGTGGCTTAACCAGTTACATGATGTTCAGAAGATTCAATAAAACCCCAGTCAACTGGGTCTAGGTCATCCATGATGAGGTATACAATTGTGAGCCTAGTGGATGAACTGGAAGACAAAGCTTCTACCTGAGGCACTCTTGATTTGGCAACTCACAACCTTTTGGTCTCAACATTGAGATTAACAACTTCAGATCATAATCAGCACTCCCATTTTCTCGGACAGCAAGTGTTGGTAATAGTTCTGTTGTTGCCAGTTACGCCTCCTCTGGACCCATGTTTTGATTCTTTATTGACTCATTCCCCCCACTTTTTCGCTGGCTCTGTACTTGCTTAAAACCTGTTAAATCTCTAACTTCTTCCAGTTCTGATGCAAGGTCATCGACCTGAAACATTGGGCCGGAATTTGCGGTGGGTAATCATCATCATAGGCGGTCCCTCGAACACCAAAAGGGATGAGTTCGCAAATGTTTCAATGAAGGACCCGATATTCCAGTCCTGAACTCCAGGGGGGGAAGATGCCTGTGTGGTGTCCATTGCACGTCAGCCACCACACGGGCTTGACAGGATGACTGGAGACATGCTCTTCTGCACGGACCTAGTGCGCACACAAATCGCAGTGTGGGCAGGCCCGTGCTGCCCCTGAGCCCTCGGCTCATCGCGGTGGGTAACAATGGGAAACGAACAGCATTCGCCGTTATTACTCCTTTGAAACTGACCTCAGCTTCAGGATGTAACGCATACACATCCTAACGCGGAAATCCTGATGTTGCGGCAGTCATTCACTGCTCCGACACTGGCTGCACTGTGCATCCCCATCTCCCCTATCCCCCATAGCCGGCAATCAGTAAAAACTTGGACTTTTTCGCAGTAATATCGCTGTTAAATACCCTATTAAATGTTCGACCTTGATGGATTAGGTGTAACAGCGTATTGACTGCTAAACAAACGTTACGGCCCTGAAAAACTAATTTTAATTTTGTGGAGTGTCAAATTTCAACATTATGATAAAAATTAAAATTAAGAAATTAAAAAGAAACGCAATTTAAAAAAAAAGTTTGTTCATGATATTTCAGATTCTACCTCATCCCCATGTGAGAGCCTTGTTTTGCTCTGTCATATTTTTAAAAAGTCAGAATAAAAGCAGGTTCTCATTTGCTGTCTGTGAGAATTTTGCAATGTGATTGGCTGCTTCGGCAGCTTGTTAACATCACAGTAGATCACGCTAGGGAATCGCCACTACACTGCACTGAAATCACTTGTGCATCGAAAAAGGCAAACATCTCACCACAGAGGCTGCAAGTCACACTTGACAGCCACACGTGTACACTTCCATCAGAAGGTGATTGGATGGCAATCAGGAGCAGAGCCACTGTCCAACTTTTTTGATCTTGGAACATTCAGTGCTCCAACTGCATCCTGAGATCAGTTTGCATTGCAAAGAACAAAGAATTACATCTGGACCGTCAGGGAATTATGTGAAGTTTTAGTGGTTATTCCTGTGGGGGCATCAGGAAAAGTTGTCTTTTTGGAATTTACTTGTTCTTGGTTGCCTCTTTCAAGAACTTGGGTGGGTTTGGTGGAGTTCAGGGCAAATTATGTATGGCCGGTGGAGGGATTGGGCTTGAAGTGCCAAATAAACCCAAATTACGATACTTTTGGAAGATAACGCTATACAATCTTAGCGGCCCACAAGTCACACGGTAGCCCCACCTCTTCTCCTGAAACAGTGAAACCATATCCTTTGCCACTGCACACTGCCAACTCCTCCTTTGTCATCTCTAGTGCACCCCCCCATCACTCCTCCCACTCCCCCCCCTCCCCGTGCATAACTCCAATTTCTCAACATTTGGCTCTGTCCCCGCCACCCCCCCCCTCCCCCGCAGTGTGTCTCTGCCAGTGTCTCTATCTCTCTGTCTGTCTGTGTGTGTCTTTCACTCTCTGTCTGTCAGTGTCTGTGTTTCTGACAGCGAGGGGAGGGGGAGGAGAGGGATAGAGGGAAAGAGGGGGGGCAGGGGGAGGGGAGGGAGGGAGGCAGAGGAGGAGGGAAGGGAGAGAAGGGGGAGGGGGAGGGAAGGGAGAGAAGGGGGAGGGGGAGGAGAAGGGGAAGGGGTGGGGAGGAGAAGGGGAAGGGGGGGAGGAGGAGAAGGGGGGGAGGAGAAGGGGAAAGGGGGGAGAGGAGAAGGGGAAAGGGGGGGAGAGAAGGGGAAAGGGGGGAGAGAAGGGGAAAGGGGGGAGAGGAGAAGGAGAGGAGAAGGGGAAAGAGAAGGGGGGAAAGGAGAAGGGGGGAAAGGAGAAGGGGGAAAGGAGTAGGGGGAAGGAGAAGGGGGGGAAGGAGAAGGGGGGAAAGGAGAAGGGGGGAAAGGAGAAGGGGGGGAGGAGAAGGGGGGGAGGAAAGGAGAAGGGGGGGAGGGAGGCTGAACGGGCTGGGCCCGGCTGGGCCCAAGACTTCGGGCAGGGCCTGTCCCCAGCACCAGATTTACAGGTGGGTGGCGTTGGGTCGGGTCGGGTCGGGTCCGGGGTCCGGGGTCCGGGGTCGGGAGTGCGGAGGGGCGGAGGGAGGTCGGTTCGGTTCGGGTCAGAGGCGGGGGGGAGGGAGGGAGAGAGAGGTCAGGTCGGGTGGGGGGTGGGGGGAGCGCAGGTCGGGTCCGGTCCGGTCCGGGGGCGGGGGAGGGGGGGAAGCAGGAGTCGGGTCAGTGTCGGGAGGAAGCAGGAGCTGGGCATGGGAGGCAGCCTTATGCATGCAGCCCCAGTGAGGCCATTTGGCCTGGGCTAGGGGCTGCGTGCTTCTGGCCCCTCCCACACAGTTTTGGGCGCCTGGAGCTACTGCACATGCGCGCCCACTGTAGCACGCATGTGCAGAGGTCCCGGCACTGTTTTCAGCGCAAGGACCTTGCTCCGCCCCCTACAGCTCGTGCTGCGCCGCGCTTGACTCAAGAGGACCAGCAGGGAGCCAGAGAATCTGTAAGTTTTTTTTAGGCGCACTTTGTGGCGCGAAAAATGGGCGTCCAGGTCGGGGCTGCGCCGTTCTAGGCGCGGCCCGAAACTTGGGCCCAATCTTACCTTACCATCAGACTTAGGTACAACAACAGTGGGTGTAGCCCAATTACATCGATCTATCTTACAAATAATGTTCTCAGTCTCTAGTCTTTTGAGTTCTTGTTCAACTTTTTCCTTGAGTGCATATGGTACAGAACGTGGCTTGTAATAAACCGATTGAAGGGATGGAAAATTCACAAGAAACCCCCCTCTGTGTTTGAGCTCATTCGAAAGGAAATTTAAGTTGGAACTATCTACCGAAAAGTTTGGAACTCTAAAGTGCTTATGGAAGAAACTATGAACTTTAATAGAATTTTGGATTTTAGAAGACAAACTCAAGGCTGGGGGCGGACCCAAGGATCTAGCAAGAGACAGTCTAATTAAGTGAAGCTACCTGGGTGTGAGGACTAAGTTAACCTGTCTGGAGGCATGAGTATTCGAAAATCCTTCCCCAACAAGAGACATTAACATCACAAAATTACCCAGAGGTAACTACCCATCAACATGGGTCTGGACAACCATTTCAGCTTATACATCACAATGAGGCCCAATCCAGCCTATATGCGAAAGACTAAGCACAAAAGGACATTGCAATTATCAAACTAATATTTCCATCAGGAAACAGTTTTTGAACATCAACTCATCCAAAACATATCAGCTTTTAACGAGCCCGACAAAATATTACAAAGAAGAACCAAGCCCGCCAAAATTATACAAAGGATTTTGAACAGATGTGGCGCCAAGATTAGAACACTGAAATCGTATAACTGGCCCCTGTTTTCAACAGAGGTTAGGTGGTTGTTCGGTAGATACAAGGCTGCTACTACCTCAGATGCTATACTACACCAGGTGCTATACTTCGAGTATGTCATCACGACAAGGAGACAAACCAACGCGACAGTTGTAAACTAACTTCTCCAGCTTCGAAGTCCTGAAGGAAGGAAGAACATCACCATCGCAGCAGCGACCGACCACAGTCAATGTGGTGTCAACGGCGATCTACCGTTAACTATCAAAAGGATTGGTAAGCATAGTCCCTGCCTGCTCTGGAGTCTAACCTAGCTAGAATTAGGTATTGGGAGGTGGGAGATATAATTTACTGTAACCCCCTTTGAATGTGTAGTGCATGGTTCTTTATTAGAGCGATTTTAAGTTTGACCTTGTACCTTTCCTTGTATTGTCCTTTATTAGAGTGATTGTAAGTTTGGCCTTCTATTTTCTTACTAGAATAATAAGGCTGTATTACTTTGACTGTAATAAAAATGAAGTTCTTTTGCATCAAACCAGTGTCCTTTGCACTTTTGTCACACCCCCCAAACAAATCCAGAGTACAGAACCCAAGGGAGTGGGAGCGCTTCGAACCGTTCAAGTTGGTCAGAAGGGAATCTGACCCCCTTATAGAGACTACCCCCTTACGCGATCTGGTGCCCTTCTGTACCCTGCCACTTGCCTTGAAGCCTTGGATCCGACTGCCTGTTTCGCAGAACACCTTCGGATACTTCTTGATATCATCCGTTGATGCAAATCTCGCTTCCACACGGAAAATCTCACTCCAATCCAGCTTCAGTGATCTCAACCAATTTCTTCCTAGTAAGGCAGGCTTGTCTCCTTTCACTACTATTAGAGGCAAGTTCTGAAATTGATCCTTATATTTCACCGGTACGGTGATCCGACCTACCACAGGAATTTTCTCTCCCGAGTAGCCTCACAGCTCCATCTTGGATTTCTCCAATGGGAAATCCCGCAATTTGTCAAGGTATAGCAACTCCGGGACTACACTCATGGATGCACCCATGTCAATTTCCATTGGTGTCTTGAATCCCGAACAGCTATGTGGATTTTGACACGTTACAAATCGCTGTCCGTTAACCTCATGCTCCTGATGACGTATAACTCTAACATCTCCACGTCCTGTTATTGTTCTTCCATGCTATGTAGTCTCTTGGGATTTCTACTCATAGCTTTTAACGCTGGACTCATAGCTTTGAAAACTGGTTTACCCTTCAGTCGGCATGCCTTCGCAAGATGCCCAGTCTTTCTGCAGAAGAAACACTCTGCCTTCACATATGGACAACTTTGCGCAATGTGTTGTTCCAGGCACCGATAGCACGACTTCGATGCTCTGTTAGAATTTCCAGTTTCTGAGACTTTGGGCGCCCACCGCATTTTACTTTGAACCTGCAGGCGATTCACCTCAGTTAACTGATGACATTAATTATTATTTAATTCTCGGAAATATTGATTGGCCATGCCCATCGACCTCACTGTCTGACAAGCAAGCTCAAAAGTCAAGTCATCCATCGTCAATAACTTTCTTCTGATCGCATCATTTTTCATCCCACGAACAAAATGATCCCGCAATGCTCGGTTTTGAAAGTTTCCAAAATTAGTGAATAGATAGCTTTTTTAATGCTACAATGTAATCACTGATACATTCATCAGCCTTTTGATCCCATATATTGAAACGATAGCTTTCAGCAATTTCTAACGGTTTGGGTTTATAGTGCTGCTCCAGCTTCGTTAAAATCTCTTTAAGCGTTGTGTCCTTTGGCTCGTCAGGACAAGCAGATTTACCAGAGTTTCAAACAATTCCGGTCCAGCTTCCGATAAGAAAATCATCCTCTTACGTTCCAATATTGCCTGATTCTGGACTGCATTGTCTGGAACTTCGATTATGTTATTTGCAGTGAAATACATTTTTTAGCCAATCCACATACGCTTTAAAACATTCTCGGTCGTGTCTATATTCACCCAAATGCCCCATTACACCTGCGGGTGCTGCCATTTTAATTTCTAGCTGTTCAGACAGTGTGCAATCTTAAAGAAGGTGCACGAACAGAAAGACCTGGGGGTACGTGTGCACAAATCGTTGAAGGTGGCAGGGCAGGCTGAGAAAGCAGTTAGAAGGCTTACGAGATCATGGGCTTCATAAATAGAGGTGAGAGTACAAAAATGTGGAAATTATGATGAACCTGTATAAAATACTGGTTCAGCCCCAACTGGAGTACTGTGTCCAGTTCTGGGCACCACACTTTAGGAAGAATGTGAAGGCCTTAGAGACGGTGCAGAAAAGATTTACGGGAATGATTCCAGGAATGAGGGACTTCAGTTACATGGAAAGACTGAAGAAGCTGGGGTTGTTCTCCTTGGAGCAGAGAAGATTGAGAGGAGATTTGATAGAGGTGTTCAAAATCATGAGGGGTCTGGACAGAGGAGATAGAGAGAAAGTGTTCTCATTGGCAGAAGGGTCGAGAACTAGAGGACAAAGATTTAAGATAATTGGCAAAAGAACCAAAGGCGACATAAGAAAAAACGTTTTTACGCAGCAAGTGGTTAATGCATGGCCTGAAAGGGTGGTGGAGGCAGACTCAATTTTATCTTTCAAAAGGAAGTTGGATAAGAATCTGAGGGAAAAGAAATTGCAGGCTATGGGGAAAGGGCCGGGGAGTGGGACTGGCTGAGAGTCGGCACGGGTTAAATGGCTTTCTTCTGTACTGTTAGCATTCTATGATTCTATCATTGTATGAACCCTGGTGATGCCCATAATGGCAAGATTACCAGCGAGTCTTAATATACATCAATCTAGGTAACCATTAACATAACGGCCCAGAAATTACGGTCCGAGGTTTCCCCCAGGCGGATGCCTCCAGCTGGTAGCGAAAGTAGCTGGTGGTGTGGGAGGGTCAGAGACTGGCAGTCCTGGGCCTTTACACGAAGGCCTGAGTAGAGGACCACGTATCCCAGGAGCGTACGCATCACTGGGATCACATGAGCCAGCCCAACCTATCAGAGCAGGGGATCCCCATTCATACTTATGTGAGTTCCGTATATATGGAGCTGCCGCAAGTATGAATGGGAATACCCCCAAAACACAGAAACCATTGAAAATAACTTTTTAAAAAAACACATATTTCAAATTAATAAAAATGGAATTTAATTAATTATTCAAAACAAAAATTACATTTTTTGGAAAATATTTTAAAGGGTCTAAAAATAAACTTATCTTATCTTAAATCTCAAGATTTAAAATATTCAAATTTTTTTTTTTAAATTTATTTTTCTGAACTTTAAGCGTCCGAAATTGCTCCCTGCCCGAAACGGGGCTCACGCACCGCATCTGACCGTCCATTACCGCTGATTTGGATACGGTGTTAATCAGATAGAAATTGCCCTTTTTCATGGCCGGAACGGAGCGGTATGTTAATTCCTGGTGGTAATGGCTAGTGCCTGTGGAGTGGAGTTTGGACCACGAAATTGCCCTCTTACCCATTTGATGCAAACCGTCTTGCTAAAGATGCAGCTGCTCCCTAGCCTTCTCAAAGGGCAGGTTTGCACAGCTGTGTTTTGAGTTCCTCTTGACCTTTCTTTGCACAGGATGGCCGGGGTCCTGGAAGCTCAGAATGCTCTCATGCACTCTGGGCAACAGGGCACGGAGCGTCTGACTGCTTTCGGCTCTGATGGCTTCCAGAGAATGGCTGCTGGCATGCAGTCTCAGCTGGAAGCTGTACACATCACTGGGATCACGTGGGCTGGCCCAACCTATCAGAGCAGGGGATCCCCATACATACTTATGTGCATTCCGTATATACGGAACTGCCACAAGTATGAATGGGAATACCCCCTAAAACACAGAAACACTGAAAATAACTTTAAAGCAACAACACATATTTCAAATTAATAAAAATGGAATTTAATTAATTATTTAAAACAAAAATTAAATGGTTTGAAAAATAGTTTAAAGGGTCTAAAGGGCCCCAGCCACTTCTGACTGAAGACCCTCTACGCAGGCCTTCGCATAGAGGCCCAGGATTGTAAGACTCTGACATCTGCCTGCTGCCATTCCACCACGGACCACCGGGGGCCTAACGATGCCACCACAGCCCGCCGACCTGTGCTCCAGCAGCTTGGTGGGGTAGGTGGGTTGCTGCCCCTGGGGAGTGGCGCTGGCTCCTCGGACCTGGATACTGATGTTGCCTCTCTGATTCACATCAGCCCTGAGCCGCGAGCTGCCACTCCGCAATTACTGCCAACCATGGCTTCGCCCCAGCCACTTCCGACTGAAGGCGCACATGGGGATGCGGCCCAGTCTTCAGCCGGCCCTTCCAAGGCCAGCCAGAGCTGTGGCTTCCTCTACATACACACACACTGCCGCCTTTTGAAAGCCATGATTCAGCCACAGGGAGACACTGCGGCGTACTGTAAGGATAGGTCTGCATAATAGGGATAATAAGGAGTTGGACAAGGGTGATAATGGATTATGTGAATGTTTTTGAGACCCATTGTTTGGGTTGTAGTGTTTGGAATTTGTGATCAGGTCTCTCATTTCAGTGTGAGGGAATGATGTGTGAGAGGGCTCACAGGTTGGCCCATGGACATGGCCAAATGCAGGCTTAAGTGGGCATTGACTTACGTGAACTGGGCAGCTATGAGAGGGGCCGCAAATTCAGACCCACCAAGTCCAAATATTCAATTGGGGAACTTATACATTACATTTTTTTAGGCATTGAGCCAAAAATTCCGACAACTATTATAATACAGACAATGGAGTCGGGGCTTATATTGGAGCTAGGCTCCTCCACTACAATCAGGAATAATGATACCTTTAATTTCAAGCAATATGCTACTCTTTGAGAGATAAAGATTTCTTTGGCCTCAACCCTTAGAATCCATATCTCCTTGAAATGAAGAGAGTCTATTTGAGAGTGTTCAACCAATGCTAGCTAAATTGGTGCTTTCAAGAGAACATTTCAAAGTGAGTCGCTGGTATTGATCACAGGGTCCATCACTGCAAGGCACTCCCATTTAATAGAAATGAAAGGCAGAGATCTTTATATGCTCATCTGTAGTACTCCACGTACACAGCCAATTGAAGATTTAAGGAGGAAAATTCCAGTAGTTTGTGCCACACGTTAGTGGCAGGAGATGGTGCTGAAATGCGTTGACAACTGATGCTGGTTCCAGCACCGCATGCCATATCGGCGATTCCGGTCGTGCGGCCGATAACATCAATTGCCGGTTAGCTCGCCATGATGGAGATCAGGGAGTGTGCAACGCTCACTGGACACTCAATCTCCCAACTTCATTATAGCCACTTATCTTAACGTCAGCGCAGAAGAACAATAGGGAGAGCTGGCGATTACAAGCAGAAAGTAGGCACCATCCCCAATCAGCTGTACCTAATAGGGATTCGCAGCTTCAGTGCCTGTGTGCTATTTCCCGCAACTGAAACAGCTCTCTTTAGTCATTTGAAGTTTTTTTGGTGACAGGGAGTATTCATTCAAGTGCAGACGTCATTCATTATTTGTTAAAGGCTTCTACTCACAACACTTCCTCACAGTCATGGGGCTTGTGGGATTGCGGCATTACCTCAGGAGGATGATGAGGCAGAGGACAAGGAGGAAGAAGACGAAAGAGGAGGATGAGTAACAGGAGGAAGGACAGAGGCAGCAAGTCAATGGGCCTTTTGGACGGGCTGTCCGTGACTGGCTCATCAGACTCCGATCCATATGAATGAAAGCCCAGGTCCCCATCATGCAATCCCTGTCTCATGCCATATCACAGCGTCTTCCTGGACGCAAAGGAGAAATGAGAGAGACCGCAAAATATTCCAAACACCATTAATAAATGTATCTCTAAACATATCACACTTATCACATGCATTCTAAGAAGTAATGATCCTTGTGTCTGCCATAGTTGAATAGCTGTCATTGTGTGCAAGGTGTGAGATGTGGGTGTGAGTGTTGGTCAGTAGAGATTGTTGGTGGCTAACTGCTGGGGGTGTGATACATTGAGCAGTGTGTGAAACTTGTGGAAAGTCACATTTGTTGAAGCCTTCACTCATCCTGCCCACCTGTATGAGCTTGTTAAAGTTATTCCTGCACTGGGTGTGGGACCTGGAGACAACAGTGCTGCCCATAATGTGGTGTGCCACCTCCCTCCACATAATCCGACAGACTTGTGGCGAAGGTTACTGCTAGTTGGTACAGGATCACCTGCCTTCATTGAAAAATCCCCGGGCTTTTTCCCTGGGGCAGCGATCTGCCATCAGCATTTGTAAATGTGCTCCTTTTCTTTGTTCTTCTTATGGTTGTTGAGGCAGCTGCACACCCAACAATGCTGATAATGAGGTGCTGCAGCATCAATGGACCTCCCCTTTAAGCACTGTTTAGGCTACACCCGATATTGGTTCATCTTTTTAGTGTAACGCCAATGAGCTAGAGTTATTAGACTAGATTTCTGACTGCAATCATTTTAATGAGGAGTGAGCATGAATTCTGCGTGCAGTCTAGATGATTTTCAACTGGCGCTACTTGGCTATAACGAATTTCTAGCCACCTTCAGCCTTGCATTTGCCCCCACAGGCACTCACAAAATCGTTGAACATTACTGCAATTATGCTAATCCAGCAACAAATACACATTATAGTTGCGGAGTAGCTATTTGCACTAAGTCTCCTTTCTGCGCATGAAGCGAGAGTTAGGACAAATATCTCCAACTCCGCCCCCCCAGCGCAATTTCCACTAACCCTTTTCTGCACATGCATCCTCCTTTCCTCCCCTCTCCACCCCCGACGCCCAATCAGAAACAGGCCCCAACGTTGCCTCAACTGCCTCTGATCCATCAGCAGCCTCCACCCTCCGATCAGGCAGCGGGCGGCCAGCACCATTTCGAGGAGAGCGGGCCTGACGGGGAGACCGACCCAGTGAGCTTGGGGTGCGGGGAGTGTGAGAGAGCGTGGGGGGAGGGTGGGGAGAGCGTGGGGGGAGGGTGGGGAGAGCGTGGGGGGAGGGTGGGGGGAGTGTGAGAGAGCGTGGGGGGAGGGTGGGGGGAGTGTGAGAGAGCGTGGGGGGAGGGTGGGGGGAGAGTGAGAGAGTGCTGGAGGGGCGAGGGAGAGAGCGGGCTTGGGTGGGGTGGGAGAGAGCTTGGGGGTAGGAGAGAGAGAGCGAGCTTGCGGGGTGGAACGAGAGATCTTGGGCGAGAGAGAGAGCGAGCTTAGGGAGGGAGAGAGAGTGAGTTGGGGGCAGGAGAGAGAGACTGGGGGGTACAGAGAGAGAGAGCTTTGGGGGGGGGGGAGAGAGAGAGGGAGCTTTGGTGGGGGAGAGAGAGAGAGAGCGGTCTTTGGTGAGGGAAAGAGAAAGAGAGAGCCTTGGGGAGCGGGATAAGAGAGAGAGAGACACACAGGTGGTGGGGGGGGGTGGGGGGGGGGTGGGTCGGAGATGAGAGAGGGAACTCAGAGAAGACGGATCACATTCTTCC
Source organism: Pristiophorus japonicus (assembly GCF_044704955.1). Taxonomy (NCBI): domain Eukaryota; kingdom Metazoa; phylum Chordata; class Chondrichthyes; family Pristiophoridae; genus Pristiophorus; species Pristiophorus japonicus. Next base: position 86,846,051 of record NC_091993.1, read on the forward strand.
AACCACCTGGTGCGTGCAAATTCGGTATGTGTGTTACAAGGGACATCATTGGGGTGGATGAAATCCAGAAGTCATGACACTGTCACTATTCACTTCATACCCAATAAACATGTTAACAATCCCACACAATGCTCCATCTATGTGGGGGGGGGGGGGGGTAAGGTCTTGTGCTTGGGTAAGTGCCTTCAGCTGGTGGTGGGATGCACTTACGCTGGGGTAATGGATCAAATTACAAAGTTGAAAGTCACTCAGTACTTGGACTGGGTGGTTCTAGTTACACATTCCAGAGGAACTTCAGGGTGTGGCTTATCCTCCAAGGGGACCAATCAGCAAAAGGTCTGGAGAGCCAATCAGAGAAAGGGCTGCATTTCAGTTAATACAAATAAACACATCCTTATAGTTGGCTGAGGAGAGCTAGATGGCACAGTAAGGGAGTGCACACACAGATACTTTGATACCAGTCTACATCTTGATACCCTGTTTTCTGAAATCTCATTTCACCCCACCTACCAAATTTGGGACACTCTGAGTTGCTTATATATTACTGCACGGGACAGGTGGAGTACTTTGAGTTCCTGTATTCAAAAAGTTCAGCTCGAGAGTCCAGTATTTCACCCACGATTTATTTCTCATCCTGGGAAACAGTTTGTGAAGGTTTGATCCATGAATAAGTCCTAACATTAAAGAGCTGATAATACAGGAAGTCTTCTCCATGTCTAATAGGCTAAGTGCATCCCAAATATTAGTAGCAGCACAAAAGAAGCTTGCAACCGAACAGTTTATTGAGCCCCAGGTTATTGTTTAAATTAGGAGCTTTCCTAGTGGCTGTAGAGCTATATAGCACTCCAATTGTTCAGTTCCTGTTACTAAGGGGTGGTGAACTGGAGTCCAGATTTTCGAAGCAAATTTGGCTTTCTCCTTGTAATTGCATGATCCAGAGTTTATTTTCCTATTGTTCTTTAGTCTCCAGTGTCTAGTTCTCAAAAGGGATCCTTTGTCCCGCAGTGGTTTAAGAATAAAATGGCACCAATCTATAAGTAGCCAGCAGCTATATATAAGTTTCGGTGCGGTGGCCCCGAACTGCAAGGACCATCAGCACATCGGGGTCTTCAAGGTACAGGAGAGCGATGGATGTGAAGAGGGCAACTGAATTGGATGTCACCAAGGTCCAGGTCGCCGATTGGATTGCGGGCAGGTACAGCAGGAGCGGCGAGGTTGGGGCACAGGAGCAACGAGGTCAGAACGGAGAAGAGGCGAGGTCAGGGCAGAGGAGCGGCGAGTGATCGTGGAACGACGTGTTTGGAGCCCAGGAGAGGCGTGAATCCGGGGCCAGAAGAGACGAGGGCCCAGGGGCAGCACGGGTCAGCCCACACTGCGCTATGTGTGCGCACTAGGTCCGTGCGGCAGAGCTGGTCTCCAGTCGTCTTGGTTAATCCTGGACCAAGACCTAGCCCGTGTGGTGGCTGGTGTGCAACGGCCACCACGCGTTAACAAAATCCACACACAGGCATCTTCCATCCTTCAACATGTATTTTGGGATCTGGAATATTAGGTCCTTCACTGAAGTACCTGTGAACTCATCCCTTTTTGCCGTGGAAGCAAGTCATCCTCGATACAAGGGACCGCCTATGATGATGAGCCAACAGCTCTTCACTGGCTGTTGATGCTGATATTCCGGGCTCCGACCTATGTGGTGTTTCCAATGCATCATGTGTCATATGGTAGGAGTGCCACAAAAATGTTTTTTTAAGAAATTACTGAATGAGGCCAGCGCACTTCAGCATAGGCACATGAATTGTTTTCAGCATCAAAGGTATCTTAATCTTTTCTGTCATGCAGATGGTGTTGCATGTCCCAAATAAGTACAATGATTTAAGATAATATCCTATATTTAATGGATGTCCTCCGACATTGAGCTCTAGAAACAATAATCAATGGTTAATATTTACCCCAAATTGGGATGGCTGATTAAGAGAAATGATTGCTTCAGTTATCTGTATGTCTTAATACAGGATTATTGTTTTGACACAATCATTTTCTGTCACTGGTCCACAGATTTAAGAATGCGAACGATAAGAAAGAAAAGAAAGATTTGCATTTATATAATGCTTTTCACAACCTCAATAGATTGAGAGATAAATATTGGCTAGGACACTGGGTAAAACTCCCCTATTCTTCTTCAAATAGTGTCAGAGGATCTTTTACATCCACCTAAGAGGGCAGAAGGGGCCTCGATTTAACATCTCATCCAAAAGATGGCACTTCCGACAGTGTAGATTATGTGCTCCAGATCTCTAGAACCCACAACCTTCTGACTCAGAAGTGAAAATGCTACCAACTGAGCCACAGCTGACACACCCAGTAAAATTAATTATCAGAATCTAATACTCTAATGACCCCGATAAATTAACTCCATATTTGTCTTGTTAGTGATATTGCATTTTGTGTTGAGTTGTGTAACTCATCTGATTGTTCAGTAAGTACAATTGCTGAGAATGGAAAAATGGTTGATTTCAAAATGGACCAGAATAGAATTCAAATATGAGCATTAACCTTTAAGCTCATGTTTAACAGTTTTAGGGGTCGAAATTTCCCCTTTTTTTGAAGCCCATTAACACCTCGACGGGAGAGGGCTGCGTGACCGGCTCCTGGGAAATTTCCCAGGAATTAGCAGAGGCACTGCTGTTTCTCGGGTAGCACCCCGGGCCGCCGCACAACCGCCGATGATATCATTGCCTTAATGCTGCACGCCGACCCTTTTCCACCCCTCAGCAGTTATTGCCCTGCACCCAGCGAGGCTAGTGCTCACGCAGGCCAACATCTGCTGGCGGGGCTGAAGTTAAAGGGAAGGTCGCGAGCATCCCACACTGCCATCTTGGCAGTTTTGCTGACTTACCGGTCGGCTCCAATTCTTGTATCCTAGCATAGTCCGGGCCACCATCGTGCAGCCTGGCACTCCGTTTTGGGTATCAGGCTGCAAACCTGGTCCCACGCTGCCCTTGTGGCTTAGTGGAGGCCATCAGAGGCTGTGCAGAGTGCACTGTGGCCCTCCCCTTTAAGCGGAGGGACAGGGTGTTGAAACGGTTCAGCACTACGTGTAGCATCCGCATAGCGCTGCCGATCGCGCCCCATTAGTGCCGTTGGACCCGCCCCAAGAGGAAGTGGAGTGAGTGAGGTTGCCTCCACTTCCTCTGAGGGGTGGTAAGACCAATTCCGTGGCTGGGGCGGGATTTCCACGCCGAGTGCAGGAATTACTGCCCGAGCAGGTTACCGCCCCCCTAATTACCGCCCCGAGCAGATTACCGCCCCGAGCAAGTTACCACCCCCCAATTACCGCCCTGAGCAGGTTACCGCCCCACAGTTACCGCGCAGCAAATTTCACTTCCTTAGACTTTCTTCCTGGGAGAATTGGATGATTTTCTTTATGAGGAAAAAGTTAAGAAAATGTTTTGCTTTTGTATTTATAGAGCAACTTTTCTCTTACAATTATATGCTGAAGACTGTATTTAAGGTTTTTCAATAACTGTACATTCTGAAATAATTTGTAAGCCAGTAAGTAATATGCCAGGTCCCTTCAAAGCTGTACCAATTAACAGTTCTGCATTTTATTTTCTCTGACCCAGAAAGAGAAACGACAAGAAAGGTAAATAATACAGTAGCAACTAGAAACACATCTGCAACTAAAGGCTTCAGTTTTAAAATAAAACTGCATTAGGCACTTGACAATTTCCCATTGACTGTAGCTGAAGGCACCGATTTTAACTCTAGTTATATTCCCTGCTCAGGCCTGATTTAAAATTACAGTCGGGTCTCAATGATGTCATGCATATGTTAAAGAAGCACCCTGTTGGTTCCAGGTGCATGTTGTTGCTGCCTGCTTGGGAGAGCAGGTTAAAATTGCAGATGTTGCAATCATGGTGGCTTTCAGACAGGTAAGAGCCAGGGCGATTTTATCTGCCCACCCGCTAGGTTTCTGCTGGTTAGTGTTAAAGTCGCCCCCCAAAGTTTTTTAATTATCTTTTCCATGATATGTTCAAATTCACCACTGCATTTGGCTTCAAAGGTCCTTAAGACAATAAATCGGAATTCAAAATGGGCTCCATTATTCGATTAGGCAGGAGGCAAATACTACTTGCACAAAGCTGAATGTTGAAGTGTATCAGCAAAACTGTAGATGTAATGCATCACTGTGCTTTGAGACACTGTTCCAGTTATTCTATTTGAGAAAGAACATTACTTCATAACCTGGAATAGGTTAAATGGGGTGGATATGCAACTTGCCGCCTTGTGTTGAGGATCATCCACCCTTATAGAAACTGCCCGATTTTCATTTCCATTGAAATCATTGGCCTGGGCTGCAAGATAAAAATATTTTTATTTCTCTCCTTATACCCTCTCCCTTCTGAAGACTCTGACTCTTGTTGTGTTTTAGTTCCATAGTGCTGCAGCATTGTGGTGCCTCACCAAGTTCATATTGATTCATTGTAAATGTTGATGGACAATGGGTTCTAGCGCAGCTGAATCTGATTCAAACTTCATTTAACGTCCACACATGGGGCCATTAGTTATTGAGCAGAAGAACGCATTTTGGCTGATTCCCTTCTTTCCTTTCCGAGGTGAGGTCAATTTTTGTGCTCCTTACCACTCTGGCTGCTCTCATTTACGTTGGCATAGAACAAGATGATACTTGGGACCTTCCTGACCAACAACCTTCTGACTCAGAGGCCTATAGCTAAGAACATACTAAGAACTTAAATATGCATAATAGTTATGCACTCAAGCACACAATGTGCGTTACATAGCCTTTCAGTACACTTCATGTTTACACGCTCAAATAATATAGGGCCGGGTTTATTTCCAACACTAGATATTTGATTGTTCACCTTGAAGGACAATACCTGATCTCTGATTGGTCCCCTTCGAGGACAAGACACATCCAGCAGTTTATCTGGAATATGCAATTAGATCCTGCCTGCCGAAGTAATCAAATACTTTGCAAAGTATAATTCGAGACATTCTGATTGCTAGGCTCCAGAAAGAACAAAGCTCACATTGAAGAGACAGCGCTCACCCTCACAGGTTAAGACCTTTTCCCACCGCCCAAACAAGTTCCTTCCCCCCCACCCATCAAGTTCCTAGTCTTCCTCACATCCTCAAGTTTCTGTCCTTTTCCCTCCCCAAAAAGTTCCTGACCTCCCCCCAAGTTCCTGACCTTCTCCCCCTGCCCAATTTGCTGACCTTCCCCCCAAGTTTCTGACCTCCCATTCACACCCGAGTTCCTGACCTCCCCCCCGCCCCCCGAATTCCTGACCTTCCTCTGCCCCCCAAGTTCCTGACCTTCTCCTCCTGCCCAAGTTCGTAACATTCCCCCGCCTCCAAATTTCTGACCTCCCATTCCCACCAAAGTTCCTGACCGTCCCCCCCTCCCTGGGTTCCTGAACTTCTCCCCCTGTCCAGGTTCCTGACCTTCCCCACGTCCAAGTTCCTGACCTCCACTCCTCCCCCACCCGCCCGAGTTTCTAACTTTCTCCCCTACCCATGTTACTGACCTTCCCCCCTCCCAAGTTCCTGACCTCTCCCCTGCCCAAGTTCCTAACCTGCTACCGTGCCTGAGTTCCTAACCTTCTCCCCTACCGAAGTTCCTGATCTTCTCCTCCTACCCAAGTTCCTGACATTCACCCCTGAGTTCTTGAACTTCTCCCCATGCCCAAGTTCCTGCAGAGCTGGAAAATTCCTGAAGGACATAGCTGCCAGACTGGGTTTGTGGCAGGTGGTGAGAGAACCAACACGAGGGAAAAACCTACTTGACCTCGTCCTCAGCAATCTACCTGGCGCAGATGCATCTGTCCATGACAGCATTGGTAGCAGTGACCACCACTCAGTCATTGTGGAGACGAAGCCCTGCCTTCACACTGAGGACACCCTCCATCGTGTTGTATGGCACTACCACCGTGCTAAATGGGATAGATTCAGAACAGATAAAGCAGGTCAAAACGAGACATCCTGGAGGCACTGTGGGCCATCAGCAACAACTGAATTGTATTCCACCACAATCTGTAACCTCATGGCCCGGCATATCCCTCAGTCTACCATTACCATCAAGCCAGGGAACAATGCTGGTTCAATAAGGAGTGTAGAAGAGCATGCCTGGAGCAGCATGAGGCATACCTAAAAATGAGATGCCAACCCGAGTTCCTGACTGTCCCCCCCCTCAACACAGGATAACGTGCAGGCTAAACAATGAAAAAGAAGCATGCATTAGACAGGGCTAAGCGACCCACAATCAATGGATCAGATCAAAGTTCTGCAGTCCTGCCACATCCAGTCATTAATGGCGGTGGACCATTTAACAACTAATGGGAGGAGGAGGCTCCATGAATATCCCCATCCTCATTGATGGCGGAACCCAGCAAGCGAGTGCAAAAGACAAGGCTGAAGTGCTGGCAACCATCTTCAATCAGAAGTGCGGCGTGAATGATCCATATTGGCCTCTTCCGGAGGTTCCCACCATCACAGAAGCCATCATTCAGCCAATTCGATTCACGCTACGGAATATCAAGAAACGGCTGAGTGCACTGGATACAGCAAAGACGATGGGCCCCGACAACATCCCGGCTGTCATGCTGAAGACTTGTGCTCCAGGACTAGCCACGCCTCTAGCCAAACTGTTCCAGTACAGCTACAGCACTGGCATCAATCCAACAATGTGGAAATCTGCCCAGGTATGTCCTGTCCACAAAAAGCAGATCCAATCCGGCCAATTACTGCCCCAGCAGTCTACTCTCAATCATCAGCAAAGTGATAGAAGGTGTCATCGACAGTGCTATCAAGTGGTACTTACTCACCAATAAGCTGCTCACCGATGTTCAGTTTTGGTTCTGCCAGGACCACTCGGCTCCAGACCTCATCACAGCCTTGGTCCAAACATGGACAAAAGAGCTGAGTTCCAGAGCTAAGGTGAGAGTGACTGCCCTTGACATCAAGGCAACATTTGACCAAGTGTGGCAGCAAGGAGCCCTAGTAAAACTAAAATCAAGGGGAATCAGGGGGAAAACTCTCCACTGGCCGGAGTCATACCTAACACAAAAGAAGATGCGTGTGGTGGTTGGAGATCAGTCATCATAGCCCCAGGACATCATTGCAGGAGTTCCTCAAGACAGTGTCCTAGGCCCAACCATCTTCAGCTGCTTCATCAATGATCTTCCCTCGATCATAAGATCAGAAGTGGGGATGTTCGCTGATGATTGCACAATGTTCAGTTCCATTTGCAACTCCTCAGATAGTGAAACAGTCCCTGCCCGCATGCAGCAAGACCTGGATAACATTCAGTCTTAGGCTGATAAGTGGCAAGTAACATTTGCACCACACAAGTGCCAGACAATAACTATCTGCATAAAGCGAGAGTCTAACCACCGCCCCATGACTTTCAACAGCATTACCATTGCCGAATCCCCCACCATCAACATTCTGGGGGGTCATCATTGACCAGAAACTTAACTGGATGAGCCACATAAATACTGTGGCAACAATAGCAGCAGAGGCTGGGTATTCTGTGACGAATATCTCTCCTCCTGACTTCCTAAAGCCTTTCCACTTTCTACAAGGCACAAGTCAGGAGTGAGATGGAATACTCTCCACTTGCCTGAATGAGTGCAGCTCCAATACTCAAGAAACTCGACACCATCCAGGACAAAGCAGTCACTGGATTGGCACCGCATCCACCACCTTAAACATTCACTCCCTCCACCACTGACGTAGTGGTTGTAATGTGCACCATCTACAAGATGCACTGCAGCAACTCACCAAAGCTTCCTCGGCAGCACCTTCCAAACCCACAACCTCTACCACCTAGATAGACAAGGGCAGCAGGCGCATTGGCACACCATCACCTGCAAGTTCCCCTCTGTAATATATTTTCTTCATGGGTTCTTTGCTTAAGAATTCATAGCAACACATTGCTATTAAGAACTAGTTGGTTTATTAGCAAAGGTTTAACAATCACACTTCACATTATCAGTTCATGTACCAGGCTCACAACCACATGTCTCATTGTTGATCCCCTGAATCCAACTGACTGGGGTTTTATTGAGTCTTGTGAACATCACATGACTGGCTAAGCCACTCCCAACTCAACAGCTCTACAAATCTGTGAGCATACATTATACCCTCCAAGTTACCCACCATACTGACGTGAAAATATATCGCCATTCCTTTATTGTCACTGGGTCAAAATCCTGGATCTCCCTCCATAACAGCACTACGGGAGTACCTTCACCACATGGACTGCAGCGGTTCAAGAAGGCAGCTCACCACCACCTTCTCAAGGGCAATTAGGGATAGGCAATAAATGCTCACCTTCCCAGCGACTCCCACATCCCATGAACAAATAAATAATAAAAAAAATTACCCACCCTTTATCCAGCTGTCCCCTTTTAAACAAAAATCTGACTATTAAAGACACAAATTAATTCTATTTGCAAATTCTTTTCATGCAAAAATTGTCAAAACATTTATGAAACCTGGCACCTTGCATGATTATAATCAGAAACCATACAAAAAAAATAAGGTTTCTTTAGAGTGGGAAAATTTCTAACATTAAACACAGAAAATTTTACTTTGTTTAATATACAGCAGTTCTGGGTGGTGATTGGAGTGCTGCCTATAATCAAATCAAATTACTGCTTCATGTAATTTGAGCAATTACAGGCCAGTTAGTTTAACCTCAGTGGTGGGCAAATTACTGGAATCAATTCTGAGGGACAGTATAAATCTTCATTTAGAAAGACACAGATTAATCAAGGACAGTCAGCATGGATCTGTTAAGGGAAGGTCATGTCTGATTAACTTGATTGATTTCTTTGAGGAGGTAACAAAGAGGGTCGATGAGGGTAGTGCATTTGATGTAGTTTACATGGATTTTAGCAAGGCTTTTGATAAGGTACCACATGGTAGACTGATCAAAAAAGTAAAAGCCCATGGGATCAGGGCAAAGTGGCAAATTGGCTTAGTGGCAGGAAGCAAAAGCCTTCAACACTGTTAGCCCTGGAGGGATTATGGAGTGTCCTCAAATTCGGCTGCCCTCAAAGGTTCGTCACGATCCTCCGCCTGCTTCACAATGACATGCAAGCCGTGATCCTGAGAAATGGATCCATCACAGACCCAATACATGTGCGGGCCGGGATCAAGCAAGGCTGTGCCATCGCACCAACGCTCTTCTCGATCTTCCTGGCTGCAATGCTTCATCTCACCCTCAATAAGCTCCCCGCTGGAGTGGAGCTAATCTACAGAACAAATGGGAAACTGTTCAACCTCCGTCGTCTCCAGTCCAAATCCAAAGTTGTTCCATCCTCTGTCATTGAATTACAGTATGCAGACGATGCTTGCCTTTGTGCACACTCGGTTATCAAACTCCAAACCATCATCAACACCTTCACTGAAACATACGAGATTATGGGCCTTACACTAAACATCCATAAGACAAATGTTCTCTACCAACCTTCCCTCACCACACAGTACTGCCCCCCGATTATCAAGATCCATGACGAGGCCTTGGACAACGTGGACCATTTTCCATACCTCGGGAGCCGACTGTCAACAAGGGCAGACGTCGATGATGAAGTCCAACACCACCTTCAGTGTGCCAGTGCAGCCTTTGGTCACCTGAGGAAGAGAGTGTTTGAAGACCAGGACCTCAAACCCGGAACCAAGCTCATTGACTACAGAGCAGTAGTGATACCCGTCCTCCTATATGCTTCAGAGACATGGACTATGTACAGCAGGCAACGAAAAGCTCCCCGCTGGAGTGAGGAACTAAACTACAGAACTAGTGGGAACCTGTTCAACTTCTGTCATCTCCAGGCCAGATCCAAGACCGTCCCAACCTCTGTCGTCGAGCTACAGTACATGGACGACACATGTGTCTGCGTACATTCAGAGACTGAACTCCAAGTCATAGTCAACATCTTCACTGAGGTGTACAAAAGCATGGGCCTTACACTAAACATCCGTAAGACAAAGGTCCTCCACCAGCCTCTCCCTGCCACACAACACTGCCTCCCAGTTATCAAGATCTACGGCGTGGCCCTGGTCAATGTTGACCACTTTCCATACCTCGGGAGCCTATTATCGGCAAGGGCAGACTTTGATTATGAGATTCAACACTGGCTCCAGTGCGCCAGCACAGCCTTTGGCCACCTGAGGAAGAAAGTGTTCGGAGATCAGGACCTCAAATCTGCCACCAAGCTCATATTGTGCAGGGCTGTAGTGATACCCGCCCTCCGGTATGGCTCAGAGACGTGGACCATATACAGCAGACACCTCAAATCGCTGGAGAAATACCACCAATGATGTCTCAGCAAGATCCTGCAAATCCCCTTGGAGGACAGACGCACCAACATTAGCGTTCTTGACCAGGCCAACATCCCCAGCATCAAGGCACTGACCACACTCGACCAGCTCTGCTGGGTGGGCCACATTGTTCGCATGCCTGACACAAGACTCCCAAAGCAAGCGCTCTACTCTGAACTCCTACATGGCAAGCGGGCCCAAGGTGGGCAGAGGAAATGTTTCAAGGACAACCTCAAAGCCTCCTTGATAAAGTGTAAGGGAAATTGATGGGATTGAAGGCTGATAAATCACCAGGGCATGATAGTCTGCATCCCAGAGTACTTAAGGAAGTGGCCCTAGAAATAGTGGATGCATTGGTAATCATTTTCCAACAGTCTATTGACTGGAGGGTAACTAATGTAACACCACTTTTTAAAAAAGGAGGGAGAGAGAAAGCAGGTAATTATAGACCAGTTAGCCTGACATCAGTAGTGGGGAAAATGTTGGAATCAATTATTAAAGATGAAATAGCAGCGCATTTGGAAAGCAGTGACAGAATCTGTCCAAGTCAGCATGGATTTATGAAAGGGAAATCATGCTTGACAAATCTTCTGGAATTTTTTGAGGATGTAACGAGTAGAGTGGACAAGGGAGAACCAGTGGATGTGGTGTATTTGGACTTTCAAAAGGCTTTTGACAAGGTCCCACACAAGAGATTGGTGTGCAAAATTAAAGCACATGGTATTGGGGATAATGTACTGACATGGATACAGAACTGGTTAACAGACAGGAAGCAGAGAGTCGGGTTAAACCGATCCTTTTCAGAATGGCAGGCAGTGACTAGTGGGGTGCCGCAGGGCTCAGTCCTATTTACAGCTATAGGACTGTCCCCAGTTATTTACAATATACATCAATGATTTAGATGAAGGAATTGAGTGTAATATCTCCAAGTTTGCAGATAACACTAAGCTGGGTGGTGGTGTGAGCTGTGAGAAGGATGCTAAGAGGCTGCACGGTGACTTGGACAGGTTAGGTGAGTGGGCAAATGCATGGCAGCTGCAGTATAATGTGGATAAATGTGAGATTATCCACTTTGGTGGCAAAAACACGAAAGAATATTATCTGAATGGCGGCAGATTAGGAAAAGGAGAGGTGGAACGAGATCTGGATGTCATGGTACATCAGTCATTGAAAGTTGGCATGCAGGTACAGCAGGTGGTGAAGAAGGCAAATGGTATGTTGGCCTTCATAGCTAGGGGATTTGACTATAGGAGCAGTGAGGTCTTACTGCAGTTGCACAGGGCCTTGGTGAGGCCTAACCTGGAATATTGTGTTCAGTTTTGGTCTCCTAATCTGAGGAAGGACATTCTTGCTATTGAGGGAATGCAGTGAAGGTTCACCAGACTGGTTCCAGGAATAGCAAGATTGACATATGAGGAGAGACTGGATCGTCTGGGCCTGTATTCACTGGAGTTTAGAAGGATGAGAGGGGATCTCATAGAAACATATAAAATTCTGATGGGACTGGACAGATTAGATGCAGGAAGAATGTTCCCGATGTTGGGGAAGTCCAGAACCAGGGGACACAGTCTAAGGATAAGGGGTAAGCCATTTAGGACTGAGATGAGTAGAAACCACTTCACTCAGAGAGTTGTTAACCTGTGGAATTCTCTACCGCAGAAAGTTGTTGATGCCAGTTCATTGGATATATTCAAGAGGGAGTTAGATATGGCCCTTATGGCTAAAGGGATCAAGCGGTGTGGAGAGAAAGCAGGAAAGGGGTACTGAGGTGAATGATCAGCCATGATCTTATTGAATGGTGGTGCAGGCTCGAAGGGCCGAATGGCCTACTCCTGCACCTATTTTCTATGTTTCTATCTCCACCAACACCTGGGAGTCCCTGGCCAAAGATTGCCCTAAGTGGGGGACGAGCATCCGGGAGGGCAAGGAGCACCTCGAGTCTCGTCACCGAGAGCATGCAGAAGCCAAGTGCAGGCAGCGGAAGGAGCGTGCGGCAAACCAGTCCCAACCACCCTTTCCTTCAACGACTGTCTGTCCCACCTGTAAGAGAGACCGTAATTCCCGTAATGGACTGTTCAGTCACCTAAGAACTCATTTCTGGAGTGGAAGAAGGTCTTCCTCGATTTCAAGGGACTGTCTACGATGATGAAAAGCACTGCAGAAGTACTACCAATGCTGCCTCCGCAAGATCCTGCAAATCCATTGGCAGGATAGGCGCACCAACGTCAGCATTCTGGATCAGGCCAATATCCTCAGCATCAAAGCAATGACCACGCTCGATCAGCTCTGATGGACGGGCCACATCGTCTGCATGCCTGATACTAGATTCCCGAAACAAGCGCTCTATTCAGAGCTCCAACACGGCAAGCGAGCTCCAGGTAAGCAGAGGAAACGCTTCCAGGACCCTAAAAGCCTCCTTGAAAAAGTGCAACATCCCCACCGACACCTGGGAATCCCTGGCCCAAGATGGCTCATAATGGAGAAGAATAGTCCGGGAAGGCGCCGAACACCTCAAGTCTCTTTGCCAGGAGCAAGCGGAAGCAAAGTGCAAACAGCGGAAGGAGCGCACAACAAGCCAAGCACCCCAACCACCTGTCCCTCCAACCACTGTTTGCTCCACCTGTGACAGAGACTGCAGGTCTCGCTTTGGACTCATCAGTCACCTGAGAACTCATATTAGTGTGGAAGCAAGTCATCCTCGACTCCGAGAGACTGCCTAAGAAGAATGGTTATGGGGAATTTTTGTGACTGGAAGGCTGTTTCCAGTGGAGTTCCACGGGGCTCAGTACTTGGTCCCTTATTTTTTGTAGTATATATTAATAACTTAGATTATATTAATGATGATGAAGAAATGTGCAGATGATACAAAGATTGGCCATGTGTTTGACAGTGAGAAGGAAAGCTCTAGACTGCAGGAAGATATCAATGTACTGGTCAGTTAGGCAGAAAAGTGGCAAATGGAATTCAATCCATAAAAGTGTGAGGTAATGCATTTGGGGAGGGGCAACAAGGCAAGGGGATACACAATATATGGGAGGTTACTGAGAGGTGTAGAGGAACAGAGGGACCTTGGAGTATATGTCCACAGATTCTTAAAGGTAGCACGACAGGTCGATAAGGTAGTTAAAAAGGCATGCAGAATGCTTTCCTTTATTAGTCGAGGACGAGAATACAAGAGCAGGGATATTATGCTAGAACTGTATACAACACTAGTTAGGCCAGTTTGGTCACCTCATTTCAGGAAGGATGTGATTGCACTAGAAAGGGTGCAGAGAAAATTTACAAGGATGTTGCCAGGACTGGAAAACCTTAGCTCGGAGGAAAGATTGGATAGGCTGGGGTTGTTTTCCTTGAATCCTCCATGGCACAAGCCAAGTTACACCAGCACACTAAATAACCAGTCAGCACAAGCTCTGCCTCTTTAGATCTCAGTTGATGGCTATATCTGTTTATTTGCGTTTTTTGGGCATGTAATCGGAACTGAACAAACAGGAAAGCATCAGCCTGTCCTAATGCTTTGTAGGTCAGCACATTGGCAACTGAATATGCTGCTAAAAATTGCTGAACTTAAAACTGCATGGCAAAGAAGTGATTTTACACTGATGCTAATAGTTTTTTTTATGGAATGTATTTCCCTACAAGCAAATACAATTAGGCAAAGAAAACTAAATACATTTTGGAATGTTTTGTACATTATTGTCAATTGATTTTTGATATTTCCTATTATTCTGTTAAATGGTGTTCACTTACTTAATGTACACATATTGAGATGATGAACATATGCAGTGTCAGTATGAATGCTGAACTGTTTTTTTTCCCCAACATTATGCAGTAGGAATTGTTGCATGTTTAGTCCCTCAAACAATTTGTTTGTTTATTAGATCTGCAACTGATACATTAATTTGTGTACAACTGCCAAAGGCATAGGGTTAAGGGCAGTGCGCGCCTTTAGGGACACTAATTGGCGCAATGGGCTACTATGGAAACCATCACGATAACAACATTTGCATTGTTCATGACTCAGGTCCTTTGATAATCACTACTAAAATTAAACAGTGTAATTATATATTGCTGGAAGCAAAAGGGATTCTTGGTTACATGCTTAAGAGTCATATTCATGCTGACAGGAAACGACAAACAAAGGCAGGTGTTCTAGTCATCTTAAATTACCGAATTAAGGTGACAAGGTTCACTGCTCTGACCGGAGGCCTTGCCTGACATATTCCACAAAACTTGATTTCGGCTTCTACAAGTCCAACAAAGAGCATGGGGCTTTCAACAGATCCCCGTGGTAAAGTAGCAGTGCGTAATCATGAACTGAGAGAGTGCTTTGATAAGTCTGCAGCTGACAAACCATGAATAATACTTGTAGTCAGACCTTCAAGAAGAACGCATTTAACTTAAAATAAGCTGACAGTTAAAGGGTTAACAGGCTGTACTGTGCAGACAGTTTTGTAAATTGACCAATCATATGAACTTAATGACCACAGCCCCACCAGGTCTGGAGGGTTGCCTCACCCTTTTATCATCATCATAGACAGTCCCTTGAAATCGAGGAAGACTTGCTTCCACTCTAAAAGTGAGTTCTGAGGTGACTGAACAGTCCAATATGGGAATTACAGTCTCTGTCACAGGTGAGACAGACAGTTGTTGAAGGAAACTGTGGGTGGGGAGTCTGGTTTGTCGCACGCTCTTTCCGCTGCCTGCATTTGGTTTCTGCATGCTCTCGGCGACAAGACTCAAGGTACTCAGTGCCCTCCTGGATGCTCTTCCTCCACTTCGGGCGATCTTTGGCCAGGGATTCCCAGGTGCCAGTGGGGATGTTGCATTTTATCAAGGAGGCTTGAGGGTGTCCTTGAAACATTTCCTCTGCCCACCTGGGGCTCCTTTGCTGTGTAGGAGTTCCGAGTAGAGTGCTTACTTTGGGAGTCTTGTGTCAGGCATGCGAACAATATGGCCTGCCCAATGGAGCTGGTCGAGTGTGGTCAGTGCTTCGATGCTGGGGATGTTGGCTTGATCGAGAACACTGACTTTGGTGCATCTGTCCTCCCAGGGGATTTACAGGATCTTGCGGAGACATCGTTGGTGGATTTGAGATGTCTATTGTATATGGCCCACATCTCTGAGCCATACAGGAGGGCGGATATCACTGCAGCCCTGTAGACCATGAGCTTGGTGCCAGATTTGAGAGCCTGATCTTTGAAAACTTTCATCCTCAGTCGGCCGAAGGCTGCACTGGCACACTGGAGGTGGTGTTGAACCTCTTCGTCGATGTTAGCGCTTGCTGATAATAAGCTTCCAGGATATGGAATGTGGTTAACGTTTTCCAGGGCCGCGCCATGGATCTTGATGACTGGGGGGCAGTGCTGTGTGGCGGGGTCAGGTTGGTGAAGGACCTTTGTCTTACGGATGTTTAGTGTAAGGCCCATGCTTTCGTACGCCTCAGTGAAGATGTTGACTATGACTTGGAGTTCAGTCTTTGAATGTGCGCAGACGCAAGCATCGTCCGTGTACTGTAGCTGAACGACAGAGGATGGGACGGTCTTGGATCTGGACCGGAGATGAAGCTGGTTGAACTGGTTCTGTAGTTTAGTTCCACTCCAGCGGGGAGCTTGTTGCGTGTGAGGTGGAGCATTACAGCGAGGAAAATCGAGAAGAGGGTTGGCGCGATGACGCCACCCTGCTTGACCCCGGTCCGGACGTGGATTGGGTCTGTGGTGGATCCATTGGTCAGGATCATGGCTTGCATGTCATCGTGGAGCAGGCGGAGGATGCCAACAAACTTTTGGGGGCAGCCGAAACAGAGGAGGATGCGCCATAGTCCCTCGTAGTTAACAGCGTCAAAGGCCTTTGTAAGGTCAAAGAAGACCATGTACAAGGGTTGGTGCTGTTCCTTGCTAATGCTAATGTCAACCTTGTTGCAGGAGTGAAAAACCCATATTCGACCCGAAACTCACATCAGAAGCATTTTGTGTGATAATGGACTATTCACAGACCAAGGATGGGGAAGTGACCAAATGATACATCAAAGTGGGGCGGGGATTGTGTCATTCATTGTCATGGGTAGGACCTTTTGTTTTATAAAAGGGGTGTGTTTAGGGATGAACCTTGGCAACCTGCAATGCAACTGCGGGCAGTCTTGCTCAACCGCACAGATGGAAACTTACTTCTCTGAGTGGCTGCCGGGGTGAGTAGAGTGTGAAGGTAAAAATAGTTACTGTTGGAAGATAAAGGGGACAGTGCAGTGATGTTTGTTATCCGCGGTATAATAAACAGTTAAAAGAATATTGAGTTGTGAGTCTTGACCACTTTTATCCCACCCAGACGGGTTCCGGTTAGATTCTGGAATTAGAGAAAAGAACAAAGTGCGGGTTCACCTACCTACATACTGATACATTAAGGAGATTTTGTTGTGCTATCTGCTAGAAGACTGTTCTCATTCCAAGCCAAACCACACATGCAGAATCAAGTTTCCACTCTGCTGCTTGCTGGACATCTTAAGTGAAGTAAATGTAGCAGGTAGCAACTTGTCCCCAGTGAATGAGTTGACATCACTAAAATTGGCCATAAATACAACACTAATTGGCATAAAAAGTCATAAGACGCAATGTGCAGGAAATAGAAATGTCACATTGGTAAAATGATCCACCACATCTGCCCACTTCAGAATGATTCAATATCAGATACCAGCTAAACTCATGCTGTCTTTAAAAAATAAACCAGCCTCCATATATGTCAGCATTTTGGGTAGGTTTTCCTGCATCATGCTATAAATACAGTCCCTGTTTCTATCAACAGAACACAAAATACTGAAGATGCTGGAACTTTGAATAACAAAAACAGAAAAAGCTGGAAATACTGAGGGGTCCAAATATCAACAGAACGTCTAAAACAGCCATAAATGAGGTGAGTCCAAAATATCAGGTCAGCGAGTCCCAATTGCACAGAAATATTTGTAAAAGTTGATGAGAGATATTTTGGCATATGTATACATGATATAACCAGATGGAAAAAGTATAGTCCGAATAAGATAAATCAGTTTGTTAAGTGTTGCACCTTTCAAAATGTTATTGGATCCCAGTCAGTCTGAAAACAATCTCTCAAATGAAATATTCTGACTCTATATGCAGTTTTGTTGTCCGTAATATAGTCTAATCGCCTTTTCTATCAGAATAGTATTGCATTTTGATCACAACGTGTAAATGTGAGAAATAGGATGAGGAACAACTTATACAGTGATGTCTTTGTACCGTAAGTGGAGCTGAGTCCACGGCCAGGTCAGCCATGATCTTATTGAATGGCGGAGCAGGCTCGAGGGGCTAGATGCCCTACTCCTGTTCTTAATTCTTATGTTCTTATGTTCTTATGTTCTTATGTTCTTATGTTCCTGACTTAGAGTTGGGGCATCTATTAACCTGTAAGTCACATCTAACAACATCGATTTCATTCCTTCAAAATAGCACAAAATAGTAATAATAATGGCAAGAAAAAAATGCTTTGTAACCCGTAATCTGATTGTGCCTTTGGGGTGCCAGGGCAGGATTCCTGAGTGTAAGTAACAAACAATTGAAGTATATGAAGAGAATGGAATTCATAGTGGGTGAGCACGCCAGATGGTTATGCAGATTTGCCAATCACACAGTAGAAAGAAATGCCATCATTTTACAGAAGAGTGGTTTGTAATTCTAAAAATGGAAAATTATGCAAAATTGTTATTGCTACAGAGATAGCATTCTAAACTGAAATAATTAATACAACAACAACTTGCAATTCTTCAGCACCTTTCACATAGTAACATGTCCCAAGGCGATTCACCAGAGAGTCAAATACAATTTGACACCAAGTCACATAAGGAGATATTAGGACAGGTGAACAAAGGTTTGGTCAAAGAGGTAGGTTTTAAACACCATCTTAAAGGATATACTTGCCTTAGAGGGAATGCAATGAAGGTTTACTGGACTGATTCCTGGGATGAGGGGATTGTCCTATGAGGAGAGATTGAGTAAACTAGGCCTATATTCTCTAGAGTTTAAAAGAATGAGAGGTGATCTCATTGAAAAATAGAAAATTCTTAATGGACCTGATAGGGTAGATGCTGAGAGGTTGTTTCCCCTGGCTGGGGAGATAAGGGGTCGGCCAATTAAGATTGAGATGAGGAGAAATTTCTTCACTCAAAGAGTTGTGAATCTTTGGAATTGCCTATACCAGAGAGCTGTGGATGCTCAGTCGCTGAGTATATTCAAGACAGAGATTGATAGATTTTTGGATTCTAAGGGAATCAAGGGATATGGGGATAGTGCAGGAAGTGGAGTTGAGGTAGAAGATCAGCCATGATCTTATTGAATGGCGGAGCAGGCTCGAAGGGCCGAATGGCCTACTCCTGCTCCTGTTTCTTATGTTCTAAAGGAGGAGAGAGAGATAGAGAGGCGGATAGATTTAGAGAAGGAGCATAGGGGTGATGGGATGAACAGGATTTTGTGTGAGTTAGGATAGAGGCAGCATAATTTTGGACGAGATCAAGTTTATGTAGGGTGCACGGTGGGAGGCCGGCCAGGAGAGCATTGAAATAGTCAAAACTAGAGGTAAAAAATGCTTTGATGAGGGTTTCAGCAGCAGATGAGCTGAGGCTGTGGCAAAGATGGGCGATGTTACAGAGGTGGAAGTAAGCGGTCTTGGCGATGGAGAGAATATGAGTTCGGAAGCTCAGCTCAGGACAAAGGGCAATAACTAAAATGTCCACAGCTAAAGATATCCAAAATTAATACTGCACATTCAACAAGAGTCATCATTTATAATAAACCTCTAAACACTAAAAACAAATGTCCTATCTATGTTCCAAACAACATTTTTTAAGTCAATCTTTTTGCAATTCTTCTTTACACTTAGACTGCATTAATTAAGACTTGTCATTATCTAAGTTCATATCATTACTATTAACTTTATCCTTAGTCTTCTGAACAATTAAACATGTTACTATTTATAAAAAAAGTAACATTTTATAAGACAACCTAATCGGATGCAAGAATATATTTGGACTCTGGTACTTAAGGAGTGGGAGAGTGTATTAGAGCACGACTAATTCTTTGTATGACTAATCTACTTGTCAGTCTGTCAGAGTTGCAATTATTCATGGTGGAGATAAGGTGGAAGCTTGAAGGATAATGTTAATGAAAAATGAGTTGTTTTCTAGGGAGTTTATGGCAGGCACGTAATGTAAATGAATGCATGTACAGAATGCATTATTGGCTATGCAGAATTAATTTGTCTTCCTGCAAAGTGTAAATCTTGGTGAAATACTAAAGAACCCATGATAATCAATGTGTGCTCTAATCCTGATTGGCTACAAAGGGGGAAATGTTCAGGGGGGGTTCAGCGCACGGCATCGGTGGCAGGTTGGGTGGAAAATTAGATTTTTTTGACAATGGGTCGGGACCGATTATTGGGTTGTTGACAGACCCTTAGTAATGTTTTTAACCTTACCTTTTCATTTTAACTGCTCGCCCACAGCTACTCGGGGACCATGTCTGTGATGCAGAGGTGGGAGTTGAATGAACATTGCTCCAGCTGAATACGTGACAGCTTCAAATGTACAGTAAAAGCTCCATTTGACAGATCATCACTTTCCTCAACCACAGCTGTTTCTCAGCCCAAATCCAGCACAGATTCTGCAGGCTTTCCACTTTCCACTCTCCATTCACTCTCACCTCATTGGAAGAATGCACTCACTATTGACAGAATGCTTCTGTCATCTCTACTTCACCTGCCAAACATGGGTACCCTTTATATTGTCTCACCTTGGTCCTCAGAGTCTGACCACGATCAGCCTCAGCACCAGCAGCACTAACTACAACACCAACCTTCTCCGCAATCACCTGATGCTGCACAGGACACAGGGTATCAGCACCCAACAACATTGTTACCCGAGAGGCCAAGGATGGCCTCACCATGGCCAGATTTACTTCAAATGACCTTGTACACCCTGGCTGCTACATGATCCACCAGGTTGGCACCGCCCCACACCAACAATATAAAGCATCCCGACAATGTCCAAGCCATTCATTTCACACTCACCACGATTGTGGGGGTATCATTATATCTCATCATTCACTGCAACTCACTAAGCCACTTCCAAAGGTGTAGACAAATCTGTCCAAGAACAGAAAGTGTTGAAAATAAAAGTTTCATGTTTGACAGCACATTAACAGAAACTTTACATGAACACTGGATTAAAAAAACCCTAGTGGATACCCTTGTGTGTTGTTAGTTGGTATGATTGCACTAGGATGAGGGCGAGTGTGAAGGGTGGCTAGTGAGATGTGGATGTGATAATGTAGATAGAGAGAGAGGGATGGTGCAGGTGCAAGGTAAGTTGGTGTGAGTAAGGATATGTAGGAGTAGGGTAGGAAGGCAGAGTGATGGGGATGCGATCAGAGACACAGCAGGATGAAGGTGAGTGTGGCTTTGTACTATTGTTTTGTGATCTAATGAGATAATTGAAAGATTTGCATAACTGCAGCCTGGTCTTCCTGATGACATCCCTGCGTGTGACCTCCTCCACAATGAGCAACCAGACTGTGTTGGTCTCCTGAGGAGGTCTCTTCCACCCATGTGAAATGAAGAGGACCTCCCTGCGTGCATAAGCATATGGAGGGAGTCATGGGAGAACCTGGGGCAGTCGTGCACCTCTGTACAGTGATTGTCAGTGTTTGCAGCACATTAATGCTGTAGAATACTGACACTACAAACATCAAAATAAAGTTGGCCTTGGTCCCTTTAAGGAAACTGGCTGATGATCCGTCATGAATGACGTCACCAGAACCACTTCCTCTAATTGGACCGGGAAACGTGATGGGCGGGCTTAACAAGCCCCAACAACATAAGTTCATTTTAGGCAGGGGATGGAACCAGTAGCGGGGCCGCGACCTGTCACTGACATCGCCTACCCCAAACCTGCCGAGGTATGGAAAATCCCGGCCAAAGTGTCCTTGAATTGACCAGCAAATAAAGTCATTAAACTGTTGCTTGTGATGGTTTTTTATTAGCGTTTGACGAGCATCAAAATTGTCCCACTGTGGTCCTTCGTGACTGTTCCACTTATGACAAAAGCAAAACATAATTAGGGTTTCTGATTTGGGGGCTAAAAGGGTAAAATCCAATAACACCAAAAACTAGAAAGCCTCTCTGTAAAAGAAAAATTACTCATCCATCAATCATATTCTGTAATTCAGCTGTTTCTGAAAAATCTAAATCATCATCATAGGCAGTCCCTCGAAATCGAGGAAGACTTGCTTCCACTCTAAAAGTGAGTTCTTAGGTGACTGTGCAGTCCAATACTGGAACCACAGTCTCTGTCACAGGTGGGACAGACAGTCGTTGAGGGAAAGGGTGGGTGGGACTGGTTTGCCGCAAGCTCCTTCTGCTGCCTGCGTTGGTTTCTGCATGCTCTCGGCGACGAGACTCGAGGTGCTCAGCACCTTCCCGGATGCACTTCCTCCACTTCAGGCGATCTTTGGCCAGGGACTCCCAGGTGTCGGTGGGGATGTTACACCTTATCAAGGAGGCTTTGAGGGTGTCTTTGAAACATTTCCTCTGCTTGTTTGCTGTGTAGGAGTTCTGAGTAAAGCGCTTGCTTTGGGAGTCTTGTGTCAGGCATACGAATGGAGCTGGTCGAGTGTGGTCAGTGCTTCGATGCTGGGGATGTTGGCCTGATCGAGGACACTAATGTTGGTGCATCTTTCCTCCCAGGGGATTTGCAGGATCTTGCGGGGACATCGTTGGTGGTATTTCTCCAGTGATTTGAGGTGTCTACTGTATATTGTCCATGTCTCTGAGCGATACAGGAGGGTGGGTATCTAATCAACACTCATCATGGAGACTCACAACTTCAAATGAACTATGTACACATGACATTTGTATTTGTTCTTTTGTTGAAATGGAATTCTTATACCTGTGAATCTATTAATTGATCAACTAAAATTTTTGTATAAGCCATCATATTATTTGACAATAAAATTGCATGCGGGAATTCTCATCAGTTGGTGTTCATTAACTGGTTTGTACTGGTAACTCAATCCGATGATACACATCTAAAGTTACAGCAGAGATACTCATTTTTCTAGAGATTTCTTTCCCATCTACTTTAGTTTTATCAAGTATTTTTATCTAGCTTGGAACAGTGGGGAGTTGGAATATTCTGGATTTCTCCATGAGCCATCATCAGGGTCACTCACAACTGCTTATCCACAAAACTGTTTAAACAAGCAAATTGAATGTTATCTGTTTTTACACAATGTCAAATTGAAATATTTAAAGAGGTGATACTCCCTCTAGTGATCCAGCTAAAAACTGATTAAACTCAACCAACAGTTCAAAATAAGCTTGAATATCAGTTAGCCCTAGGTTTTGAGCATAAGGCTTTCTGGTTGGAAATTGATTGTCCAACTGCTTCAGCTACTGGGCAATGATTACTTATTACAATACTTAAGGTGCTCACTCTAAAACCCTGTGGGCTGCAAGTTCACCTCCTGCATGACATTTCAATTCAGTGTCAATATTTATGTTGCTCCTGAGTTCTTGGTCAGGCTGTCACAGAATAATGTGCAGTAGCTACATTAATATCCTTAAAGTTGCCTCATAGCAAGTGAACCTATTGGTTCAAATTATGAAAATCTCAGCCATAGCACATTGCAGAAAAGCTTTGTTATACTAAACTAGCATCTTCTAGCATGGCCCAGTTCAAATCAAGTTTTGTCCTGTCCAAGTCATCCATTATATGCTACTGTACTGAGTCCCCAAATTTGATTACAAACCAAGCGAAGTGCACAAAGGATTAGCCTCAAATAATTGCCAATTCCTTATATATATATAAAACAAGAAAAATTAGAGCTGCTAATAATTTGACATTATTCAAAACATTTATACTTGACAATTTGCTCTCATGCAATCAGATGACAATTCTGATATGAAAAATCATAGAATCATAGAATCATAGAATTATAGAATTATAGAATGGTTACTGTATGGAAGAAGACCGTCGAGCCCGTTCCAACTCTCAGTTAGTTCCACTCCCCTCCCTTTTCCTGTAACCCTGCAAATTGTTTTCCTTCAGATACTTATCCAACTCCCTTTTGAAAGATAAGATTGAGTCTGCCTTTACCATCCTTTCAGGCAGTGCATTCCAGATCTTAACCACTCACTGCGTAAAAAAGTTTTTTCTTACATCACCTTTGGTTCTTTTGCCAATCACCTTAAATCTGTGTCCTCTGGTTCTTGATCCTTCTGCCAATGGGAACACTTTCTCTCTATCTACTCTGTCCCAACCCCTCATGATTTTGAACACCTCTATCAAATCTCCTCTCAATCTTCTCTGCTCCAAGGAGAACAGCCCCAGCTTCTCCAGTCTATCAACGTAACTGAAGTCCCTCGTTCCTGGAATCATTCTCGTAAATCTTTTCTGTACCTTCTCTAAGACCTTCACATACTTCCTAAAGAATGGTGCCCAGAATTGGACATAGTACTCCAGTTGGGGCCGAACCAGTGTTTTATACAGTTTGTAAGAATAAAAGTGTTTATTAATGATAACATTGATTCTGTGTATGTATAAATGTTAAAAGTGCAGATTATACAGAAAGGCTGCAGTGTTGAAACAAAATGGAAGCTCACAGTTTGTGTATTGTGTTAATGGCTTTCCACTTAACCTAATTAGATGATAGCTGGGCCAGTCGAACAGCCACATGAGTGAGGAGAGCCAATAAGGAACTTCCCCGGAACCAAGATCCAATCGTGGGGCTTTCTGAGGAACAATGAACTTAAGGAATATAAAAATGCAAGCCAGAGATTGCTCAGTCTCTCCTGGACACACGGCAAGACCTCCCATTCAAAGACCAGCCGAAACAGCAAGCCGTGTGTTCAGCCAGAGGAAAGTGACGTATACCTTTTTATAAACATTGTATCTGTTGTAACTAGTAGATGACTGCTGATAAATGTGCATGTGTGTTTTAATAAACTATTCCAAATTATTTTAAAAGCATCAGTCTTACTGTCAATTTAATGCCAGAGATTTAGAAATCTTACAAGGTTCATTATCATTTCCACACTTTTGTACTTTATACCTCTATTTATGAAGCCCAGGATCCTGTAAGCCTTTCTAACCACTTTTTCAACCTGTCCTGCCACCGTCAATGATTTATGCACATACCCCAGATCTCTCTGTTCGTGCACCCCCTTTAGGATTGTGCCATTTACTTTATATGTCCTCTCCTCGCTCTTTCTACCAAAATGCATCGCTTCACACTTTTCTGCCTTAAATGTTCATCTGCCAATTGACTTTCCATTTCACCAGCCTGTTGATGTCTTCTTGAAGTCTATCACTTTCCTCCTCACTTTTTACTATACTTCCAAGTTTTGTGTCATCTGCAAATTTTGAAATTGTGCCCTGTACATCCATGTCCAAGTTATGAGGAAAAGCAGTGGTCCTAGAACCGATCCCTGGGCAACACTACTGTATACTTTATCTTGTCCGAAAAACAACCGTTCACCACTACTCTTTGTTTCCTGTCACTGAGCCAATTTTGTATCCACTGTCCCTTTTATTCCATGGGCTATTATGTGGCACTTTGTCGAATCTCTTTTGGAAATCTATGTACACGACGCCAACCGCATTACCCTCATCAGCCCTCTCTGTTACCTCATCAAAAATCTTGATTAAGTTGATTAAATCTGTGCTGGCTTTCCTTAATTAATCCACCCCTATCCAAGTGACTGTTAATTTTGTCCCTGATTACTCTTTCTAAAAGCTTCCCCAATACTGACTGGCCTGTAGTTGCTTGGTTTATCTTTATAGCCTTTATTGAACAATGGTGTAACATTACCATATTGCAAAAATATATAACTTACTGTTTTAATTGCTTTTGTCAATATTCCTCATAAAGTTCTTCCTCTACAAACCTGAAACTTTAATGACTTGTTGGGGTATGGTTTATTGGGGTGCCTTACATCCTTGAGAACTTTCTCAAACTAACCATTGTTTACGTGTGTAAGTCTTGTCAGTGAGAGTCAACAGGCTACAAGAAAGCACAATGATGTCCTCAACATACTTCACCTTCTTGCACTTCTAACAGGGATAGCGGGATAGCGATCGGGAGTGGCCAACCTCTGTCTTTTTTTTCCTGCTTAACCCTAAATGTACTGAGGCCAATTATTAGGCCCATACCCTTGCGAAGCCAACTCAGCACCGACTGCAGATCAACATGGCCTGTTGATTGCTGCCTGCCCTGTATGGCGCAGCCACACAATGATAAACTTGAAAAGCCACTGGGGAGCCATCAACAATTTATAATCCTTCTCACTTGTACATATGCTTGTGGATCCTGCAGTCATGTCAAAAGATAGTGACAGACGGATTACATGTGCTGCAAGAATTTATTCCTAATGAATAAGTAAAATAAATAAATTGTAACTTTTTACAAATCTCCTCATTCATATTATGTTCCCATTTCCATACTTTCTCCTTCAGCTGGGAGCATCACTTAGTGTGAGTCACAGAGTTCCAAGAGTATAGGTAAAAAACGGGATGAGGTCCTACGAGACGAATTTAGGGAGCTAGGAGCTAAATTAAAAAGTAGGACCTCAAAAGTAGTAATCTCAGGATTGCTACCAGTGCCACATGCTAGTCAGAGTAGGAATCGCAGGGTAGCTCAGATGAATATGTGGCTTGAGGAGTGGTGCAGAAGGAAGGGATTCAAATTCCTGGGAGATTGGAACTGGTTCTGGGGGAGGAGGGACCAGTTAATTGAGAAACTAGGGTCCCGAACTTAAGGAAAGGTAACTTCGATGGTTTGAGGCGTGAATTGGTGAGAATAGACTGGCAAATGATACTTAAAGAGTTGATGGTGGATAGGCAATGGCAAACATTTAAAGATCACATGGATGAACTTCAGCCATTGAACATCCCTGTCTGGAGTAAAAATAAAACGGGGAAGGTGGCTCAACCATGGCTAACAAGGGAAATTATGGATAGTGTTAAATCCAAGGAAGAGGTATATAAATTGGCCAGAAAGAGCAACAAACCTGAGGACTGGGAGAAATTTAGAATTCAGCAGAGGAGGACAAAGGGTTTAATTAAGACGGGGAAAATAGAGTACGAGAAGAAGCTTGCCGGGAACATAAGAACTGACTGCAAAAGCTTCTATAGATATGTGAAGAGAAAAAGATTAGTGAAGACAAACGTAGATCCCTTGCAGTCAGATTCAGGTGAATTTATAATGGGGAACAAAGAAATGGCAGACCAATTGAACAAATACTTTGGTTCTGTCTTCACGAAGGAAGACACAAATAACCTTCCGGAAGTACTAGGGGACCGAGGGTCGAGTGAGAAAGAAGAACTGAAGGATATCCTTATTAGGTGGGAAATTGTGTTAGGGAAATTGATGGGATTGAAGGCCGATAAATCTCCGGGGCCAGATGGTCTGCATCCCAGAGTAATTAGGGAAGTGGCCCTAGAAATAGTGGATGCATTGGTGATCATTTTCCAACAGTCTATCGACTCGGGATCAGTTCCTATGGACTGGAGGGTAGCTAATGTAACACCACTTTTTTAAAAAGAGAGGGAGAGAGTAATTATAGACTGGTTAGCCTGACATCAGTAGTGGGGAAAATGTTGAAATCAATTATTAAGGATGAAATAGCAGCGCATTTGGAAAGCAGTGACAGGATCGGTCCAAGTCAACATGGATTTATGAAGGGGAAATCACGCTTGACAAATCTTCTGGAATTTTTTGAGGATGTAACGAGTAGAGTGGACAAGGGAGAACCATTGGATGTGGTGTATTTGGACTTTCAAAAGGCTTTTGACAAGGTCCCACACAAGAGATTGGTGTGCAAAATCAAAGCACATGGTATTGGGAGTAAAATACTGACGCGGATAGAGAACTGGTTGGCAGACAGGAAGCAGAGAGTCAGGATAAACGGGTCCTTTTCAGAATGGCAGGCAGTGACTAGTGGAATTCCGCAGGGCTCAGTGTTGCAACACCAGCTCTTTACAATATACATCAATGATTTGGATGAAGGAATTGAATGTAATATCTCCAAGTTTGCAGATGACACTAAACTGGGTGCCGTTGTGAGCTGTGAGGGGGACGCTAAGATGTTGCAGGGTGACTTGGACAGGTTAGGTGAGTGGGCAAATACATGGCAGATGCAGTATAATGTGGATAAGAACATAAGAACATAAGAATTAGGAACAGGAATAGGCCATCTAGCCCCTCGAGCCTGCTCCGCCATTCAAAAAGATCATGGCTGATCTGGCCGTGGACTCAGCTCCACTTACCCGCCCACTCCCCATAACCCTTAATTACCTTATTGGTTAAAAATCTATCTATCTGTGACTTGAATACATTCAATGAGCTAGCCTCAACTGCTTCCTTGGGCAGAGAATTCCACAGGTTCACAACCCTCTGGGAGAAGAAATTCCTTCTCAACTCGGTTTTAAATTGGCTCCCCCGTATTTTGAGGCTGTGCCCCCAATTCTAGTCTCTCCGACCAGTGGAAACAACCTCTCTGCCTCTATCTTGTCTATCCCTTTCATTATTTTAAATGTTTCTATAAGATCACCCCTCATCCTTCTGAACTCCACCGAGTAAAGACCCAGTCTACTCAATCTATCATCATAAGGTAACCCCCTCATCTCCGGAATCAGCCTAGTGAATCGTCTCTGTACCCCCTCCAAAGCTACTATATCCTTCCTTAAGTAAGGTGACCAAAACTGCACACGGTACTCCAGGTGCGGTCTCAATGTGAAGTTATCCACTTTGGGGGCAAAATTGCGAAGACAGAATATTATCTGAATGGCGGCAGATTTAGAAAAGGGGAGGTACAATGCGACCTGGGTGTCATGGTTCATCAGTCATTGAAAGTTGGCATACAGGTACAGCAGGCGGTGAAGAAGGCAAATGGTATGTTGGCCTTCATAGCGAGGGGATTTGAGTATAGGAGCAGGGAGGTCTTACTGCAGTTGTACAAGGCCTTGGTGAGCCCTCACCTGGAATATTGTGTTCAGTTTTGGTCTCCTAATCTGAGGAAGGACGTTCTTGCTATTGAGGGAGTGCAGCGAAGGTTCACCAGACTGATTCCCGGGATGGCAGGTCTGACATATGAGGAGAGACTGGATCAACTGGGCCTTAGAAGGATGAGAGGGGATCTCATAGAAACATATAAGATTCTGATGGAACGGGACAGGTTAGATGCGGGTAGAATGTTCCCGATTTTGGGGAAGTCCAGAACCAGGGGTCACAGTCTTAGGATAAGGGGTAGGTCATTCAGGACTGAGATGAGGAGAAACTTCTTTACTCAGAGAGTTGTTAACCTGTGGAATTCCCTGCCGCAGAGAGTTTTTGATGCCAGTTCATTGGATATATTCAAGAGGGAGTTAGATATGGCCCTTACGGCTAAGGGATCAAGCGGTATGGAGAGAAAGCAGGAAAGGGGTACTGAGGGAATGATCAGCCATGATCTTATTGAATGGTGGTGCAGGCTCAAAGGGCCGAATGGCCTACTCCTGCATCTATTTTCTATGTTTCTATGTTTCTAAGGGTCATGTCAGTTTAGTTTCACATTGGTATGGTGCTATTTGATGGGGGTTACTCCTTTTTCTCTTTTATCCCCTAGGTCACATACCCCTGTACCCAATTTGACAAAATCTGCTGTAGGACCATTGAAACTCCATCCTCTCAACTAATTCCACTTTGTGGTTTCCTATTACAGGTGCAACGTCCTGAATCCAGAACTCCGAAAATCGGAATTGTACTGTCCAAAAAACTGACATTTTGCGCATAGCTGATGGAGTCGTCGTCCGGAATCCGGAATTATTGTCGGAAGACTGGACATTTTTGAGGCAAAACTCCAAATCCGACACGGATTTGGTTGGGGATTCCAGATTTCAGACAAGAAAATCAAGTCTGAAACTCGGACTCCTCGACCGAATCCATGCCAGATTTCTGGTTTTGCCGGATTTCGGACCTCGCCGCTCAAAACTAGGCACAGATTCGGTTGAGGATTCTGGGATTTCCTACTTGATTTTCTTGTCTGAATTCCGGAAAAAAACAAAACTGGAATGGACTCGGCCCCCGAGGATTCCGAATTTCAGATGTTGTACCTGTACGTGAGATTTTGAGTGTTATCTTATTTACAACCAAAACACTTTCCCTCATGCCCAATAATTAAACAGCATGATTGTACCATCTCAGTGTAGGATAAGGCTGAATAGAAATGTCCATCACATTTGAAAATTGAGCCAAGGTCTTCCAGTCAATGATGCATCCACATGGCCTCCTATGCTGCAGTGTTTAATTAATTTACAACGTAACTTCACAAATTGTGAATTCACCTTCCATACAAATTGAAGCAATGGTGTGTCAAGGCTTAAATCCTATACTCATCAAGAACTCAAAGCTCCATGTTTATGCACACAAAATAGTAGTTCAGGCAATGGAATGTATGTTATGGATCAATAAAACAAGACGTCGCCCAAGGCTGACACATTCTTCTCAACAACATGCCTGGAGAATTTTACTTCTAGCTTTTCTCAGCTGAAAAATAACACATCTTGCCAGTCTGCTTATAAAACTAATATTTAGTTGTCCATCTCTGATCCTTCATGGCTTCTTTCTCTGGTTTCTGGCCATTTTGTTGTCTGTGGCTTGATTTTTCTATGTTAGAGGCATGTTTCATTCATTACCTTTTGGTAAAGTTTCTGTTTTTATTTAAAGATGTCCTGTTCACCATACAATCAATAATGCAGAGAGTGAAAAAGAAAGAACAAGAGAATCTGGCTTTTTCAGAGGATAAGGTTTCACTTGATGAAACTGCAATAAGTTATCAATAATTAAACAGGAGTGAGATTCATATTGAAGCAGAAACCTAAGTTTGTCCAAACTGAGCATTTTTGGAGTTAATGGATGAAGATAGCTTGAAGAAAATAGTCATCTTATGAGTAATATATTTATCATATACAACATTGTTGTTCGCATCTTTCTATGTCATTTGAAATAAGTTTCTGTCTGATTTTGTGTGCGGTTTTGCGTCTCAACACATTAAGTTGAAGCTGTGTTTGTAATGTCCTTTTTCATTGCAATATCATACCTTTGAACATATGAATTCCATTTGCACAGTTATCTCTTCACGCAAGGGTTACACCCTGTAAGATGAGTGTTCTTGTATCTGACTGCAGGCAATATATCTGTACCTCTTACACACATTCTGATACTATGCCTGTGACATTACACACCTAATAGACTTCCTCATCTATGGGTAAGATCTCTACACCACCATACACATCAAATGAATGGTTATGAATATAAAAAATAGTGTATCTTGCAAAATAACAGGTGGACAGGAATAAAGTGCAAATGTGTATGGGTCACTGATTGGATTAGAACTTGGATGTGCTTTGGACCTTAAAGTGATCCACTAACCACCCACTAAGGTAAATGCAACATGTTTCTAGTCAGCTGTTATTCTGTATCCAATCAGATTCCATAACCAAACCAATATTTACCACAATAAAAACAGAAAATGCTGTAAATACTCAGCATGTCAGGCAGCATCTGTGGAGAGAAAAACAGTTCATGTTTCAGGTCCATGACCTTTCGTCAGAAGTGGAAAATGTTAGAGATATAACAGATTTTAAGAAAATGCAGGGGCAGGGAAACGGGGAAGGGAGGAAAGAACAAAAGGGAACATCTGTGATTGGATGGAAGGCAGGAATCACAGATCTTTCGTTTTGTTCTCCCCTCCCATCCCCCCTTTCCCGGCCCCTGCACTTGCTTAAAATCTGTTATATCTCTAACTTTTTCTAATTCTGATGAAAGTTCATTGACCTGAAACATTAACTCTGTTTCTCTCTTCACAGATGCTGCCTGACCCGCTGAGTGTTCCCAGCATTTTCTGTTTTTATTTCAGATTCCCAGTATCCGCAGTATTTTGCTTTTATATTCGTGCTAAATACCGCAGTAATGTTTGCAGAAAAACACATGTTTTATGTGCATTAATTTTTTTTGCCTTAGAATTCTAGCGAATAAAACTCTTACACACAAAAGAAATCCCATTCATTGATCAAAATTTAGAGATATCTATTGCCGTCCCACAAAATCTATATCTCATATATTTTGTTTTACCGCAGATGGAAAAGGCGGAGTAACACTTACACATAGCGCTGCTGTTCAAAGGTGGTCCTTTTCACTGGTTCAGCTGAATGGAAAAAGAAAAAGGCCATTTACACATGAATCAATAAAACTACTGAAGCTTAATATTTCAGATCTAATCTTACATTGTACTATTCAGCTATGATTGCAGTATAATTAGACAGCGCTAAAAACGAGATAAATTGATGTCCCATTACCATGCTACTTTCTATTGTTACTGTGGTGTATGTAGCACACAAATCACTGACTCCACACGGTCTGGTGTAAGTCTAACTGCTGTGACCTTCGTCCTTTATTGTTCAGCTCCAGAGTGCCTCCCAGGTGTGGTGGTCACCCTTATATAGTCCTTATTACAGGTACTACCAGGATTTTCCACCGCAGCGCCCTCTGTGGTGTGGCATAGTACTTACATTACATTTAAGGTACTGGGACGATACATGCGTCATTACATAACATCACCTTCCCCCCCCCCCCCACCTGGACGCATGACAACGATACACACATCATTACATAACATCACACTTGTCCAACGGAAGGCAGGTGGGCATAGACAGTGCGTTAGTATGGTACATATTGTCTGGTACATTAACTGGTTATTGACTGGTAGCGGAACCTTGATTTCCTTGTTAACTGTTATCATTAATTGTACTTCATCCATTATTTTACACAAATACAGTGGCCATTCAGCATAAAAAAAGTAATTCTTATTATAAATTCACTATCTCACATTAACATAGCTCATTTTAGACTCGCTCTGCCAAACAGAAGTCCTTTGTGGGGACCACCTCTTTGTAAGGCCCTTTTAAGACTCCCGGGTGCATTTCCTCTTTGAGGCGCCATCTTTGATGCAGGAGGATTCCACGAGGCTTCTCCTTGGGCACCGCCATTTTTGATGTTCTGCAGCTCCGACACGATGCCGCCGCCATCTTCTTCTCCGCCGCTCCGAATGCCCTCCGCTGCCACCTGACTTGCCGCCTCTCCTGTGGCCGTCGTGGCCTATCCAACGGCCGCACTTGCCGCGTCCCCCGTTGCAGGCCTACCCTGCGGCTGCCATGGCCGCCGACCGACGCTACCAGCTCCTCTGCGGGGCCCGCCCAACGCCCTCTTCCTCTGCGGGGCCCTTTCGAACCGCCGGCCCCTGGATCCCTCAGCACCCCGCCCGCAGCGCCCCGCCGGCACAACCCCCCCCCCCCCTTGGGCCCCTCTGTGCAGGGCTGCTTGCCTGTGGGGGCTGGGGCTGCAGGGTCTCTGTGTGAGATCCGGGCCTGGGACTTGCCTGTGGGGGCTGAGGCTGCAGGATCTCTGTGTGAGATCCGGACCTGGGGCTTGCCTGTGGGGGCTGGGGCTGCAGGGTCTCTGTATGAGGCCCGGGTCTGGGACTTGCCTGTGGGTGGATTGAGGCTGCAGCTCCAGCTCGGTCGGCAGGCAGCACCCCGGGGAGCAGCAGCCTGTGGAGTGATGAAGTCTTCCCAGCTCCCACTGGACCTTCCCCATCAACCTCCGGCCGAGGAGTGTCGGCCCATCGCCTGCAACGACCCACAAAGGTAAAGTGTGCATCTCGTCCCGGTGGGATACCTGCACCATCGCTCTGCCGAGAACAGGTATTAGTTCCCTGGTGTAGGTACGCAGCTTCGCCGTGACCGGGACCAGCTTGGGTCATGCAGCTGGGTTAATCCACAGTTTATCAAAAGTTCTCTGACTCATCAACGACGGACCCGAGCCCGTGTCCACTTCCATACTCACTGGGACTCCGTTGATTTTTACTTCACTAATCACTGGGGGCGAATCGTCGGTGCACGTATACAGTCCAAGCACCTCATCTTCTACCTGCTCCTCGCTGAACAGTGGATCATCCCCCATCTCCTCAGCCACACGGTGAGTCCGATTTCTTTTACACATACGCTGAAGGTGGCCTTTAACGTGGCAGGTATTGCACGTATACTCCGCAAACCTGCACCGGTGAGCCCCATGGCTTCCTCCACAGCGCCAGCATGGTGCTGCTTGATTGGCCCCCCTCAGTGGACTCTGAGCTCCAGGATCCCGAGGTCCATGCTCTTTGCCCCGGGCAGAGCCACGTTCTGCAGTTTTGTCCGTGGTGGGCGCTATCCTGTGGACCGTGCCTGCCGGGTTCGAGACTGTGTGGATCATTTGCTTGGTGCTGCAAGTCGAGGTCATATATGCCCGGCTGATGGTGATGGCCTTTGTCAGCGTGACTGTGGGTTCCGTGGCCAGCAGCTTGTGAAGGAGGCCCTCGTGGCCAATCCCCATGACGAAAACGTCCCGCAAAGCCTCGTCAAGGTGTGCGCCAAAATCACAAGGCGCCGCGAGTCTCCTGAGGTCTGCAGCATATTTGGTGACATCCTGGCCCTCGGGTCTGCAGTGATGGTAAAATTTGTATCTGGCCATGAGGATGCTCTCCTTTGGTTTCAACTGGTCATGAATGAGTTCAGTCAGCTCCTCGTATGACTTGTCCCTGGCGCTCCCAGGTGCCAGCAAATCCCTGACGAGACAGTAAACCTCATCTCCACAACTGGAGAGCAATATCGCCTTACGCTTCTCTCTCATTGCGTATGTGTCCTCCGTCAGGTAATTTGCTGTGAAGTAGTACTCGAGCCTTTCCGTAAAGGCCTCCCAATCATTGCCCACGGTAAAATCCTTTAGCGAGCCCAGAGTAGCCATGGTTGCGTGGAGTTCCTCCGCTTCCTCGTTGCCAATGTGGTGTATGTAGCACACAAATCACTGACTCCACATGGTCTGGTGTAAGTCTAACTGCTGTGACTTTCGTCCTTTATTGTTCAGCTCCAGAGTGCCTCCCAGGTGTGGTGGTCACCCTTATATAGTCCTTGTTACAGGTACTACCAGGGTTTCCCACCGCAGCGCCCTCTGTGGTGTGGCATAGTACTTACATTACATTTAAGGTACTGGGACGATACACGCATCATCACATAACAGTTACCACGGTCAAAATAGCTACAGGATTGGACTAAATCATATGGAAAGTGAAGGCTTTGAAATTGCCATGCTTTTGACAAATTGCTATATTGCATTTTGTTGGGAAGTGCAATTTTCTGAAGTTAGTTGATTCTGAGAGTTTGTCAGTGGGTCACCCACTCCAGTACCAGATGAGGAACGGGGCCTGATCAAAGGAGAAGAACAACACTAAAGGATTTTATTTTAACGTTCAGTAAAGGTTCTCCATGTGCCAATTGGATGGAAGATGGGCTAAGGGGCCTTAAGGCGAGGAGAGGCACCCATTTACTGTGCCCTCTACCTGCAAAAGGGGGTTGAGCAGGTCTTCCTCTGGTGTCCCCAGGGTACACTGCCACATAGTTCCTGGTGGTCCTGGGGTTGGCTGTGCTAGTAGGGAGGGAAATCAGGCAGGAACCTGGATCCCATGACTCCCTTGCCATTTACATGCAGTGGGTGGTATGGGCTTGTGCAGCCTACTTTCTTTCCAGGGGTAGGGGGAGCAATTCAGGTCTGTGGTGTTAAGAGCGACATGAGACACTAGCCCGCCATGCCCAACTTTCCCTCAT
This sequence comes from Pristiophorus japonicus, assembly GCF_044704955.1. Lineage (NCBI taxonomy): Eukaryota > Metazoa > Chordata > Chondrichthyes > Pristiophoridae > Pristiophorus > Pristiophorus japonicus. Next base: position 86,881,131 of record NC_091993.1, read on the forward strand.
TTCCCTCTGCTATATTGCCCAGGAGGGGAGAAATATGAGGGAAAGTAAGAGTGGGTCAGGTGGGGGATTTGTTCTATTCGTTCTCTTGCTCTCATCAACTAGAAAGATGATGGCCCCACTATTTATGGGGAGGCGGGGAGGGAGGGCTTGTAGCAGCCGGGAAACCTGGAAATGCAGTTAAGGTGGAGGTCCTGCCTAACAGGGAGGGAAGCTGATCGTTGTAGGTTCGCTTGGCGGGCTGGAGGTGGGGAAGAACTCCTGCTTCTCCTTGCTCACAAGCAGTGCTGGAAAAGCACTTACCTACTGGGTCCTGCTGTTCTCACCTCCCTTTATCTGTCAGATTTCCTGAGCCCTGGGAAACCTGGCCCGCAGTCATTAAATGTAAATGTCTGTTAAGATCTGAGGCATGCAGCCCCATTAAAATATTTAAATAACTGACCTGCCTCTTGAGAGCACACGACTCAACCCATCCCCGAACCCGCCGCGGTTAAACCAGAAGTGGCCGTGTTCGCGGTGGGTTGGAGTGGGGTTTCAGATTTTTCAGAATTTAACCCCCTCTGCCACCCATCCTGGGATATTAAAGCCCCCCCCAATGGCAGTAAAATGAGAAACCCCTCTGTGGATCTGATTGAGTGCCAACAACGCCACTGAAACAGGAGATTGGAAGTGAAGGCAATCCTGGGACCGCAATTATTTTTGTTTGCATTCTGGCTGGGAGGCCAGAAAAATTTTTTTGCTGCACTTCAAAATGTTAAAGAAGTCATGGCTGCACTTTGAAATCATTCTCACTTATCCTGCCAATTTTAAAATCTAAGATGTTGTTTGTTCCGCTTTTGCACTGCGCGGGTGATTCACTTCCTCCACTAGCCGTCCAGTTCTAATCAATTAAATGCTTTCCACATTGCTCGCTAAGGTACGTTATAGAAAACGAATGTATTTAGGACACGCTCGATTGTGCCGAGCAAATATGTAGATGAGGAACCCAAGTCCGACAAGATCAAATGATGATACACTGCTGATATACACAAGTAACATCCTTGTCCAAGCTAAGTACGTCCAGCCCAGGTCCAGCAAACCTACAGCGGTTTATCAAAGATCTTCAGGGCATTGGAAAGAAGGCAGGTGAATTGGATGTTATGTGGTGAGCTTTTTAAACTGCTTTTGACAAGGTTCCACATCGGAGATTAATGGCTAGTCATGGAACAAGAGTAGAGTGCTGAATGGAAAATTGACTCAAAAATAGGTCATTAGAGGCTCACCAAATATAGAAATTACTCAAGCTGGAAATGCATTACAAGTGGATCACCCCGGGCTGGGCCTTGAGAACTGTTCCTTATCAATTGAACAATTACTTAGCTGAGGATATCAAAATGAGATTTCCAAGTTTGCAAATTGTACTAACGTTGAAGTCAGAGGAAATAATGAAGACAAATACAATTAAGTTTCAGAACGATTTGGATCCTTTAGGTAGCTGAGCCAATAGATAATTAATTCAGTTCAATGTGGATAAGTGTAAAATAATGAGATGGGAACAAGAGGCAGTGGGTTAAATGGAAACATTGTGGAATGGGCTGATCAGAAAATGGATTTGGGAAAGTATCGGCCCAATCTGTGAGTGCAGGAAAACAAACCAGGCTTTGAGCTACCTTTGCAAATGGATATCATCAACAGAAGTGATGTTGTTGTTGCAGACAGTATTGGGTTCGACTGCATGTCCAGTCATGTGTCATCATCATAGGCGGTCCCTCAAATCGAGGTTGACTTGCTTCCACGCCAAAAAGGGATGAGTTCACAGGTGTTTCAATGAAGGACCTACATCCTGAAGGGTGGAAGATGCCTGTGCGTGGATTTTTTAACATGTGGTGGCTGTTGCACACCAGCCACCACACGGGCTTGACAGAGCTAGGTCTTGGTCTAGTGGCAAGGATTAACCAAGACGACTGGAGACCAGCTCTGCTGCATGGACCTAGTGCACACACATATCGCAGTGTGGGCTGGTCCGTGCTGGGGAGTTCTGGGGAGTACTGTGTGAAGTGATGGTCACAATGCAATAGGAAGGACATTACAGTATTGCTCTTGAGAGCATGAAGTGTATGGCAACAAAAATAATGCCAGATCTCAAGAATCTAATCTATGAGGAAAGGTCAAGCAAGTCAGGCATGGTCTACAGATGACCTAGAACATGCTTGATAAATTGATCAAATTGTTCATTTCAACAAAGGATTTAAAATCTAAGGGGCATAATGTAAAAAATAGGAAATAGAAATATCAACAAAACCATTTCACACAAAAGGTAACAGACATTTAGGCCTAAATTTTCTGATTGAGTTATTCCAGCTCACTGGTGTAACTTAGGAGGACTTAGGTGAGAACTGCAATCGAACCCAATCTGCTAACACCTCATAGATTCTGATTTTGCCTCCAACCTATTTCTGGTCATTTGCACCATAGTGACACTGGACACAATGAATGCTTGCTCAGTCCTGGTGTCCAACATTGATGGGGTGGCACAGGGAGGGGAATTTAAAATGTAATGGGGCCAAAAGCTAATACAATTGATGGCAGAACAATCAATTACATTATCTTAAAGTGGAGGTTCAAAATTGAATTTTTTTTTTTACCAAGTTCAACCAGCAGCTCAGAGGCAACACTACACTGCAGCAGGCATCCGAGACCTGGCAAAGCCACTCTCAATCCACATTGCAAGAGGAGGCTGGGCATCCCGCCACAATTATGACCTCAAGGCTACAAAGTTAGCCAGGCTCAAAGGTGCATCTTTATAACATCACCTTGAAGACGCATCCTAATTCTGCTACCAACAACAATTACATTTATATGGCAACTATAACATAGTAAAGCATCCAAAGCTGCTTCACAGGAGTTTGATCAAACAAAATTTGACACCGAGCCACATAAGGAAATATTAGGACAGGTGACCAAAAGCTAAGCCAAAGAGATAGGTTTTAAGAAGTGTCTTAAAGGAGGAGAGAGGTAGAGAGGTGGAGATGTTTAGGGAGGGAATTGTAGAGCTTAGGGCCCAGGCAACTGAAGGCACAGCCACCAATGGTGGAGTGATTAATATTGGGGATGCATAACAGGCCAGAATTGGAAGTACAGAGATCTCAGAGGGTTGTAGAGCTGGATGACTCACAGAGGTAGAAAGGGGCGATATTCCAAAGGTGGAAATAGGCGGTCTTGGGGATGGATTAGATATGGAGATGGAAGCTCATCTCAGGGTCAAACAGGATGCCAAATTTGTGAATGGTCTGGTTCAGCCTCCGACCGTGGTCAGGGAGAGGGATGGAGTCAGTGGCTAAGGAATAGAGCTCATGGCGGGGACTGAAGACAATGGCTTCCATCTTCCTAATGTTCAGTTGGAGGAAATTTCTGCTCATCCAGTACTGGATGTTGGACAAGTAGCATGACAAATCAGAGGTAGTGGAGGGATTGAGAGCAGTGTGGTAAGGTAGGGCTGGGTGTCATCAGCATACATGTGGAACCTGACATTGTATTTTTAGCTGATGTTGCTGAGGGGCAGCATGTAGATAAGAAATAGAAGGGGGCCAAGGATAGGAGCAGAAAGAGAAGCCATTGCAGGTGATTCTCTGGCTACGACTAGATAGATAGGATTGGAACCAGGCGTGAATAGTCCCACCCAGCTGGCCGACCGACCGTGGAGAGGTGTTGGAGAAGGATAGTGTGGTCAACCGTGTAAAGTGGAAAATCTAGGCCTTAGATTAAATTACCACAGAAAGACACTGAAACAAATAGTACATGTGGGTTCAAGGGACAACAAATATGGGTTCTGTGGAAAAAGGAAATTTAGATATATAGCGAGTGATAGCCTGGAAACAGCAAAAATAAGCTGATTTTTGGGGGCAGATAATTTTATCCTATGTTCTCAATACATTCTGTAGCTAATGTACAGGGACCCAACTTTGGTGGACATACCGTCCACTACCATCCGCAGAATGCCCTCATACCGCTGAAAGTTGGAAGTTTCGTGGAAAATCAGCTACATACAACTGACATACTACCCGGCGCAACTTTGGTGATTGGCATACCGCCGAGCGGCATGCGCACCGTCCGCTGACACTGAAGACCCGACATACCGCAGAAAACTCCAACATTGGTCACTAACTGCCGATGTACCACCCTGAAGCATACAGTTGTGGAAAATGGTCTTTTATGCTGAGTAAAGTGGGCGGGAGTGCGCGGTACACTAATGGGAGAAGCAGCAGCATTTGGAAATGAGCAGCAGCATTGGAGCAGAGCCCTGCCGTTGTATTCATAAGAAAAAAATCAATTATAAAAAAATCATGAAAAATCGGAACCTCAGAGAGAAGCAGCACCATTTCGAGAACACTGAACTTCGAGTAAGTGGCTTTAAATAGCCAGTTTAAGACAAAAAAGGCTTTTTGGAGTGCATTTAGTTGTTTGAAAAATACAAGTTTGGAGAAAAAAAAATTGTGCATGTGCAATGCGCCGCTATACCGTCGAGCGAGGAAAGCCTTTCTCCGGCTCGACTCCATTCTGCGAGACCGCTCGCTGCGCAACGCTCGCACAACATCGGCAGACCTCCGAAAAGAAGATGGCCAAAGTTGAGGCCTTTTGTCTCGGCAATCTGCCGACGATGAAAAACGACGGACCGCCGCGATACTACCGGGAACTTGGCGGACCATTGGTAAACACCAAAGTCGGGCCCCAGATATTTATGAAAAAGATCTAGATTGGGTTTCAGATTTTTTTGTTGTTCCGAGGCGCGTGAGCTAAAGAGGACACTGAGTTTCTTAGAAAAATAGATGACCTTCCTTTCAAGTTGTGCTTTGTTTGATAAAAAATATAAATAGCACTTAAAATGCTGTCCTTTACCAACATATCTTTATTGACTTTCATTGCAGTAAATTGATATATCATGAAAGATTGCCATTTATCAACGGAAGGTCATCAGAGAGCTTTATTGCAGCTTAAAGCTTAGTAACAACACAGAAGAATGAACTTGTGGGCCTAATTACCATCTTTTAAAGGTCTGATGTCAGAAAATATATATGATTTATTTAAAAATACATATAATTACAGGTATAAGCGACTCTGTAAAAGGAACAAAATCTTCAAAATTGTTTGGTGAACAAAAGAAAGTTTGCCCAACAGTGAGATGTTATTTATGCTGGAATGTGTCATTGCATTGCAAAGCAATCATTGCAATGGAATGACTGTTCTCTCTGCTTTTATTATCACATTACTGTTTGTGGGAGCTTGCTGTGCACAAATTGGCTGCCGCGTTTTCCACATTACAACAGTGATTACACTCCAAAAGTACTTAATTGGCTGTAAAGTGCTTTGAGATGTCCGGTGGTCGTGAAAAAAGAGATATAAATGCAAGTCAGTCTTTTTCTTTCTTTCTTTCTTTGAAAATAGTGTGCCTTTGCACAAATCCAGGGTGAAGCCAATGTAAGCAAATTGTTGGAAAATTCCACTTTATTCCTGCCTTGACTGTGTTAATAGATTAGGAGATTAAAAGAAAGCAAGAGAATCTGCAGGTATCCTAACTGTCACTCTCCATTCTTCTACAGTCCTATTGTGCTTTTGATGACTCTTTTCTCTTTCCCTCAAACACTTGCAGGTTATGTTATCTCTGCCTAGGTTCAACTGTGTCTCACTGCCTGTCTCTGTCTCCGGCCAATTCTATTGTTCCTTCCTCTGATGTTCTACTCGTGTCTTAATCTCATTCTATCTCCATCCCTCGCTGTCTTACTTTTATCAATTTTTGCACTAAGTAAAAGTTGCTGTCTATCATGACAGTGTCTGTACCACAATATTGAACAGATGAAAATGAATCAAGTGCCTGTCCAGCAATACGGAACTGATCTCCATTACAAAAACCTGAATAAAAATATTTCACACCCACACGCAGAATCAGTAATTGTTTCCAAATAAACAAAAACCTCCACAGAATATCAATTTTCAATCTCCCACACAACTGCATTCCTGCATAGAAATGAAAAGACTCCCTCTGCTTGGATTTTAAAACATGAGAACAGAACAATTTCAAAGGAACACAGATGCCCAAGATCAATTAATCTGCACTAAAAAAGCTGCTGGCCTCTTTTTACAGGGTTCAATAAGAGGCAAAATTATTGAAGTGCTGTTTGGAGAGGAACAAAACAAGAGGGAGAGGGAGCTGAAGGATGCAGCTAATAATGACCGCGCATTGTGCCCTAAGGCCACATCTCTGTTACAAGTCAACAGAAGGAATCGGTCAACGTAATATTTTTTTTCAATTCATTTTAAATACATTTATAATTTTTGAGTCTTTCTGTTGCAATCCTTTACTTTCACTTAGATTGTCCTTTTTTTTGTCAGTAACAGTGTTAGCATCATACTGTTTATAGCTTAATATTATCTGCTCCATTGCAAGGCAACATCCTAGTGGCTAAACAGTGCAAACTCTTTCAAATTCTATTTTTATGATCTCTATTTTGAAATCATTTCTCAAAGGTGTGACAAGTGGATGTCCACCTGGATAAAAGAGCATACCAAGCTTGCACATAATTATAAATGCACAGGCAAATAAATGTATAAAGAGTACACAGATGAGTTACAAAGCTTGATGAATCTATGTGGAAGCATCACCTACGTGGTGGAACGTTTTAGACACATGTATTAATGAGTAGCAAACTGATGTAGTTCTGGCTTTTCAAATCCCACTTTGTTTCTGCTCAAATGATCTGGCTACAGTGGAATACATTTTTTACGATGTGAAATTTGCATCCTTCACTTGCAATCTCATGCTGTAATGTAATCTGGGGATAATTATTAGCCAGTGTATGTCATAAATTGTATGTAGGAATCCCACCATGTCTTCAATCTCTCAACACATGGAAAATAAAACAAACTAACCAGCTTCATAGAAGTGAAAATAACTAATTACATTTATTCATCATTAAATAATTTACAAAGGAATAGATATTAGGCAAATATTTTTACAGTGCAATAAATGTATACAAAAAAAAATCCAGAAACAGTCCAGAAGGGGTTAATTTACCATTTCATGCTTCATACTTATTGCAATTAAAACAACAATCCAGCAACCAGCTCTATCAGGTCTTCCTCTGTGGCATACATAATGCTATAGTCTCCTGCTTTACCTTTTATGTAAGTGAAGTCACCGGGCATTTAAAGGCAAAAGGCTATGACCCTCTTCAGTCTGACTAGACATCAGAAATCCCAGAAGAATTAATATGCACAAAATGATCCTATAGTTTTACCACCTTATTCTTTGAAGATAGGTTTATCATAGAAGCAGATGTAGGCCATTCAGCCCATCGAGCCTGTTCCGCCATTCAATTAGATCATGGCAGATCTGTATCTTAACTCCATCTACTTGCCTTGTTTCCATAACGCTTAATACCCTTGCTTAAAATAAATCTATCAATCTCAGTTTTGAAATTTTCAAATGACCGTACCTCAACATCGGAGGGAGTTCCAGATTTCCACTCGCCTTTGTGTGAAGAAATACTTCCTGACATCACTCCTGAATGGCCTACTTCTAATTTTAAGGTTGTGTCCCCTTGTTCTGGACTCTCCCACCAGAAGAAAACTCTCTCTCTCTTTACTCTATCAAATCCTCTCTCAGTGTCGACCTTGGCTAAGTGTTAGCACTCTAGCCTCTGATTCAAAGAATCATGGGTTCAAGCATCACTCGAAAGAGTTGAGTACATAACTGGACTAAAACTTCAGAACAAATTCAGATTTCACATTGTAAAAATTGTAGTCAGATCATTTGAGCAAAACAAAGTGGGATTTGTAAAGCCAGAACTATAACAGTTTGCTGCACTGTCAGAGATGCCATCTTTCGAATGAAATGTTAAATTTAGGCCTCTCAGGCAGATGTAAAACATCCCACAGCATTATTTGAAGAAGAGCAGTGGCATTCTCCCAGTGTCCTGGCCAATGCTTATCCCCCAATCAAATAACCTTAAAACAGATGATCTGGTCATTTATTACATTGTTGTTTGTGTGACCTTGCAAATTGGTTGCCACGTTTCCTACATAGAATCATAGAAATTTACTGCACGGTAGGAGGCTATTTCGGCCTATCGTGTCCACGCCGGCCGACCAAGATCTATCCAGCCTAATCCCATTTTCCAGCTCTTGGTCCATAGCCCTGTAGGTTACGGCACTTTAACTGCATATCCAAGTATTTTTTAAATGTGGTGAGGGTCTCTGCCTCTACCACCCTTTCAGGCCATGAATTCCAGATCCCCAGCACTCTCTGAGTGAAGAAGTTTTCCCTCATATCTCCTTTAAAATTCCCCCCCCCCCCCCCCAATTACTTTAAATCTATGCCACCTGGTTGTTGACCCCTCTGCCAAGGGAAACAGGTCCTTCCTATCCGCTCTATCCAGGCCCTTCAATAAGGTCTCTCCTTGGGCTCCTCTGTTCCAAAAAAAACAGACCCAGCATCTCCAATCTTTCCTCATAGCCAAAATTCTCCATTCAAGTCAACATTCTTGTAAATCTCTTCTGCACCCTTTCCAATGCAATCACATTGTTCCTGTAGTGTGGTGACCAGAACGGCACACAGTACTCCAGCTGTGGCCTAACCAATGTTTTATACAGTTCAAGCATAACCTCCTTGTTCTTGTATTCCATGCTCTTCTTCAAATAATGCCGTGGGATGTTTTACATCTGCCTGACAGGCCTCAATTTAACATTTCATTTGAAAGATGGCACCTCTGACAGTGCAGCAAACTGTTAAAGGCAAGTATTCCATATAACTTCTTAACCACCTTATCTACCTTGCTTGCTACCTTCAGGGGTCTGTGGGCCTGCACTCCAAGGTCCCTTTGTTCCTCTACACTTTTCAGTGTCATACCATTTAATGTGTATTTCCTTACTTTGTTAGACCTCTCCAAATGCATTACCTCACACTTATCCGGATTGAATTCCATTTGCCACTGTTCTGCCCACCTGACCAATTCATTGATATCTTTCTGCAGTCCACAGATTTCTTCTTCATTATCAACCACAGAGCCTATTTTGCAAACTTCTTAATCATACCCCCACATTCAAGTCCACGTCATTGATATATACCACAAAAAGCAAGGGACCCAGCACTGAGCCCTGCATAACTTCTCTGGATACAGCCTTCCAGTCACAAAAACACCCATCAACCATTACCTTTTGCTTCCTGTCTCTGAGCCAATTTTGGATCCAACTTGCCATTTTGCCCTGGATCCCATGGGCTTTTACTTTTGTGACCAGCCTGACATGTGGGACCTTATCAAAAGCTTTAATAAAATCCATATACACTACATCATATGCACTACCCTCATCAACCCTCCTGGTTACCTCCTCCAAAAATTCAATCAAGTTAGTCAAACATGACCTTTCCTTAACAAATCCATGCTGACTGTCCTTGATTAATCCATGTCTTTCCAAATGAAGATTTATCCTCTCCCTCTGGACTTTTTCCAATAATTTTCCCACCACTGAAGGTAGGCTGACTGGCCTGTAATTACTTGGTCTATCCCTTTCTCCCTTTTTAAACAAAGGTACAACATTAGCAGTCCTCCAGGCCTCTGGCACACCTATAGCCAGAGAGGATTGGAAAATGATGGTCAGAGCTTCTGCTATTTCCTCTTTTGCTTCTCTTAACAGCCTTGGAAACATTTTATCTGGGCCTGAGGATTTATCCACTTTCAAAGCTGCTAAGCCCCTTAATACTTCCTCTCTCACTATGTTTATCTCGTCTAATATTTCACATTCCTCCTCCCTCATTGCAATCGTGATTACACTTCAAAAGTAGCTTGTTGGCTGTAAAGTGCTTTGGGACATCCTGAGGTCATGACGTTCTTTCTTTAATGGTGGGTTACCATTGGAGGCTGAATGGTGCATTCTACATGCATGATAAACATTTTAGATCACTCAAGCATACAGCAGCTTGAAATCATTTTGCAAATAAGCTTATCAATTTAGTTTCATAAAAATACACTGCCATAGAAATAGGGTAAAATGCAAGTGTGGATCACATCTGTTCTTAAGCACAATCTTCTCTTATCCAATTTCCTCTGATTACACCCACACAGACAATTCAGCATCTTCCATTATTTTTTACAATGGAAATTTATTGTCATTTTTGCCATTTGACTTGAGAAAGTGTGAAATAAAGTAAAGCTTAATCTAGTCTCTCATATTCACTCGTCTCACTTCACTACCGAGACTTCGATTTTATTTGATTTTAAATTGTATCACAAATTTTGTATGACAGTAACGTGGTCTGCCAATTGAATGGAAGGGGGAAGGGATAGTGGGTAGAAATGTAGAAAAATAGAAACATAGAAAATAGGTGCAGGAGTAGGCCATTCGGCCCTTCGAGCCTGCACCACCATTCAATAAGATCGTGGCTGATCATTCCCTCAGTACTCCTTTCCTGCTTTCTCTCCATGCCCCTTGATCCCTTTAGCCCTAAGGGCCATATCTAACTCCCTCTTGAATAGATCCAATGAATTGGCCTCAACAAATCTCTGCGGTAATTCCACAGGTTAACCACTCTCTGAGTGAAGAAGTTTCTCCTCATCTCAGTCCTAAATGACTTAACCCTTATCCTAAGACTGTGTCCCCTGGTTCTGGACTTCCCCAACATCAGGAACATTCTTCCCGCATCTAACCTGTCCAGTCCCGTCAGAATCTTATATGTTTCTATGAGATCCCCTCTCATCCTTCTAAACTCCAGTGCATAAAGGCCCAGTTGATCCAGTCTTTCCTCATATGACAATCCAGCCATCCCGGGTAGAGCAGTTGTACATTGGTGCTCAACGTAGCTGGGTAATATCTTCTTGTTACAAAATTTCTCCCCTCTTCTGAAGGGAATGGATCATGCAGAGTACAGTTTCATAAATGCCAACAAGCCTCAGGTACCTAGCACAAATGACCATACTTAATGGGTGATGCTATTGAACCATAAGATGCACTGGGGCCGTAATTCAGTGTTCCGATAAGGCCCATTACCGTCGGAATGAGGCGGCCGTGCGGCGGAATCGAATGGCCGCCGATTTCTGGTTGAATGGCTGTTGCCAGCCAAATTCAACAGGGTTTTTTTCGGGCGGTCCCCACTTCTGCCCCGTCGCTGCGCAGCGGCCGTAACTGCGTCATCAATACGTGCACCGCCGGGACCCAGCACCTCCATTGAAATTCAGGTCGAAAAATCTAATGTCCGCTGAGTGGTGCCCCCGACAGCTTTCTCTGTCGGTGACCTTGTATTCCTGCTGTGAGCCATGGCTGCGATTCGGCCATTCAACGTGAGGGCCTACTGCCACGGCCGGCATTTTATTTTTTTTGCCAACCAACTTCCGTGTCATAAGAACATAAGAACATAAGAAATAGGAGCAGGAGTTGGCCATACGGCCCCTCGAGCATGCTCCGCCATTTAATACGATCTTGGCTGATCCAATTATGGACTCAGGTCCACTTCCCTGCCCGCTCCCCATAACCCCTTATTTTCTTATCGGTTAAGAAACTGTCTATCTCTGTCTTACATTTATTCAATGACCCAGCTTCCACAATTCTCTGAGGCAGCGAATGCCACAGATTTACAACCCTCTGAGAGAAGAAATTTCTCCTCATCTCAGTTTTAAATGGGCGGCCCATTATTCTAAGACTATGCCCCCTAGTTCTAATCTCCCCTCTTAGTGGAAACATCCTCTTGGCATCCACCTTGTCAAGCCCCCTCATAATCTTATACGTTTCGATAAGATCACCTCTCATTCTTCTGCAATCCAATGAGTAGAGGCCCAACCTACTCAACCTTTCCTCATAAGTCAACCCCCTCATCTCCGGAATCAACCAAGTGAATCTTCTCTGAACTGCCTCCAAAGCAAGTATATCCTTTCGTAAATGTGGAAACCAAAACTGTACGCAGTATTCCAGGTGTGGCCTCACCAATATCCTGTATAACTATAGCAAGACTTCCCTGCTTTTATACACCATCCCCTTTGCAATAAAGGCCAAGATTCCATTGGCCTTCCTGATCACTTGCTGTACCTGCATACTAACCTTTTGTGTTTCATGCACAAGTACCCCCAGGTCCCACTGTACTGCAGCACTTTGCAATCTTTCTCCATTTAAATAATAACTTGCTCTTTGATTTTTTTCTGCCAAAGTGCATGACCTCACACTTTCCAACATTATACTCCATCTGCCAAATGTTTGCCCACTCTCTTAGCCTGCCTATGTCCTTTTGCAGATTTGTGTCCTCCTCACATATTGCTTTTCCTCCCATTTTTGTATCGTCAGCAAGCTTGGCTACGTTACACTCGGTCCTTTCTTCCAAGTCGTTAATATAAATTGTAAATAGTTGGGGTCCCAGCACTGATCCCTGTGGCACCCCACTAGTTACTGATTGCCAACCCGAGAATGAACCATTTATCCCGACTATTGTGTCCCCAGGTTCGGCCGGGCCGCCAACAGGCAGCCTGGCACCCCTTCTTGGGTGCCAGGCCACTGGCCCGGCCGAAACTCTCCCTGGTGGCCCAGTGGTCGAACCTAAATAATTGCCGATGTTCTCCTCTTTAAAGGAGGGGAGATATGGGGTTCCGCAGACGCAAAATTATGTCACCACCGCTCCAGTGCTGAATGACACTGGCACACTGGAGGCAGTGTGGGATCTCGTAGTCAATGCCTACTTTTGTTGATAGGAGGCTCCCAAGATAAGGAAAGTGGTCCACGTTGCCTTCGGCTGCCCGAGGAAAAGAGTGTTTGAAGACCAAGCCTTCAAAACTGCCACCAAGCTCATGATCTGCAGGGCCGTAGTAATACCTGCCCTCCTGTATGGCTCAGAAACATGGACCATGTACAGTAGACACCGCAAGTCGCTGGAGAAATATCACCAATGATGTCTCCGCAAGATCCTACAAATCCCCTGGGAGGACAAATGCACCAACGTTAGCGTCCTCGACTAGGCCAACATCCCCAACATTGAAGCACTGACCACACTTGATCAGCTCCGCTGGGCAGGCCACATAGTTCGAATGCCAGACACGAGACTCCCAAAGCAAGCGCTCTACTCGGAACTCCTTCACGGCAAGCAAGCCAAAGGTGGGCAGCAGAAACATTACAAGGACACCCTGAAATCCTCCCTGATAAAGTGCAACATCCCCACTGACACCTGGGAGTCCCTGGCCAAAGACCACCCTAAGTAGAGGAAGTGCATCCGGGAGGGCGCTGAGCTCCTCGAGTCTCATCGCCGAGTGCATGCAGAAATCAAGCACAGGCAGCAGAAAGAGCGTGCGGCAAACCAGTCCCACCCACACCTTCCCTCAACGACTATCTGTCCCACCTGTGACAGAGACTGTGGTTCTCATATTGGACTATTCAGCTACCTGAGAACTCATGTTAAGAGTAGAAGCAAGTCTTCTGCGATTCCGAGGGACTGCCTATGATGATGATGATGATGAGGCTAAGTGACAGCATCCCACCTCCACTTCCGCCCTCACCAGCTCTTACTGCCGCACTTCGGCCCCCATTATGACCGACTTTCTGGTCGCTTCAAAAAAAAAGTCGACCTCATCCTACTCGGCGGTGAAAACACTTAAAAAACAGTAAGTGCGCCAGGTTTCTGGCAGGCCTGAATTTTGGCCCCATTACATCCAAGTAGGATGATGTCCTCATCTAGCATCTCCACACATCTACTTCTCCAGCAAAAGTTACTGGGTACCAGTAAGAATCAGGAACCTTAGTCGACTTACCCTTCACTCTTCCAGAGATGTAGGGGGATGATTTCCTCTGTGCACAAGATGTAACACAAATATAGATGTATTCTTTGTAAACAAACTTGCAATTTTGCACCAACTGGTGCACAGTAGAATTCTCCCCCCTCCCTACGGTTGTGCTTCATCAGTGCCCTGGACAAGATTAACTCATTCACCACAGACCAGAATCAAAGATGGGACCTTCTGGTTTCTATGGCTCAGTGTTACACTGTTGGGCTATCAAGCTGCACCTGAATTATTTTGACCTGTGGGGTGTGTGTATAAATATAATATAGATAAGCACATTGTTTGGAAACATGCTATGGTTGGTGTTATCACCTCTCTTGATTAACTGCTCACAGACAACATCCCACTCCAGATCTCTTGCATGATAGTGCTGCAGTCTCTATAAATCATTTGAGTATTCTTGTCTCTGTTTTTATATTAATTGTAATTTATAAACAGAGGATACTTGCAATTTTTCTTTTTGGAATTACAACACTTAATGTTATTATTGTGCCCTATAATTTTCATCCCAAAAGAGCTGCTATTATGATTAATACTTTTTCACTATCATCTGGCTGAAGACTGATAACAGTAGATTGATAATCTGAATATTATGAAGACCTCTTCACCTCTTATTTGCATTCAACAGCACAGATTATATTTCAAGAAAAATTCAGACAGCTACAACACCATTACTTAAGGCAATATAAAAAATCTTACAGGCTTCCCTGATAATCCCATGGGTTTATCTCATGATTAGCAGAGTCACAAATTCATGGAATGTATACAAGATGGTTTTCTAGATCAGTATGTTGAGGAACCAACTAAAGACAGGGTATTTTAGATCTAGTATTGTGCAACGAGAAAGGGTTAATTAATAACCTTGCAGTAAAGGGGCCCTTCGGGAAGAGTGACCATAATATGATAGAATTTTACATTAAGTTTGAAAGGGATTTAGTTAAATCCAAAACTACGGTTTTAAATCTAAACAAAGGAAACTATGTAGGTATGAGGAGAGATTTGGCTAAGTTAGATTGGGAAACTACGTTAAAAGGTATGAGAGTAGACAAGCAATAGCTAGCATTTAAAGAATTAATACATAATTTACAACTAACATACATTCTTTTAAGGCACAAAAACCCCACAGGAAAAGTGGCTAACGAGAGAAGTTAAAGATAGTATTATATCAAAGGAAGAGGTTTATAATGTTGCCAAAAAGAGCAGTAAGCCTGAGAATTGAGAGCATTTTGGAATTCAGCAAATGAGGACCAAGAAATTGATCAAGAAAGGGAAAATAGAATATGAGAGTAAACTAGTGAGAGACATAAAAACAGACTGTAAAAGCTTCAATAGGTGTGTAAAAAGGAAAAGATTACCAAAGTAAATGTGAGACCCTATAGGCTGAGACAGGAGAAATGGCAGAGAAATTAAACAAATACTTTGTGTCTGTCTTCACGGAAGAAGACACGAAAAACTTCCTGGAAATAGTGGGGTATCAAGGGTCTAGTGAGAAAGTGGAACTGAAAGAAATTAGTATTAATAAAAAATAGTACTGGAGAAATTAATGGTACTGAAAGCCGATAAATTCCCTGGACCTTATGGCCTGCATCCTAGGGTTTTGAAAGAGGTGGCTATAGAGATAACGGGTGCATTGGTTGTCATCTTCCAAAATTCCATAGATTCTAGAATGGTTCCCACAGATTAGAAGGTAGCTAATGTAACTCCGCTATTTAAGAAAAGAGGGAGAGAGAAAACAGGGAATTACAGACCAGTTAGCCTGACATCAGTAGTAGGGAAAATGCTAGAATCTATTATTAAGAATGTGGTAAAGAGGCACTTAGAAAATAATAATAGCATTGGGCAGAGTCAACACAGATTTATGAAAGGGAAATCTTGTTTGAGGTTGTAAATAGACGGATATATAAGAGGAACCAGTGGATGTAGTGTATTTGGATTTTCAGAAGGCATTCGGTAAGGTGCCACACAAGAGATTATTGAACAAAATTAAGGCTCATGGGATTGGGGGTAATATACTAGCATGGATTGAGAATTGGTTAATGGACAGAAAACAGAGTGTAGGAATAAACGAGTCATTTTCGGGTTGGCAGGCTGTAACTAGTGGGGTGTCGCAAGAATCGGTGATTGGGCCCCAGCTTTTCATAGATCCATATCAATGATTTAGATTAGAGAACCAAAGGTATTATATCCAAGTTTGCTGATGGTACAAAGCTAAGTGGGAATGTCAGTTGTGAGGAGGATACAAAGAGATTTCAAGAGGATACAGACAGGCTAAGTGAATGGACAAGAACATGGCAAGTGGAATATAATGTGGAGAAATGTGAAGTTATCCACTTTGGTAGGAAAATAGAAAAGCAGAGTATTTTTAAATGGTGAGAGATTGGGAAATGTTGGTGTTCAGAGGGACCTGGGTGTCCTTGTACACAAATCACTGAAAGTTAACATGCAGGTACAGCAAGCAATTAAGAAAGTAAATGGCATGCTGGCCTTTATTACAAGAGGATTTGAGTATAAAAGTAAAGATGTCTTACTGCAATTATATCGAGCCCTGGTGAGACTGCACCTGAGAATTGTCTACAGTTTTGGTCTCCTTACCTAAGGAAGCATATACTTGAGGGAGTCCAACGAAGGTTCACCAGACTGATTCCTGGGATGGGGCGGTTGTCCTATGAGAATATCGACACTGCCTATATTCTCTAGAGTTTAGAAGAATGAGAGGTGACCTCATTGAAACATACAAAATTCTTACAGAGCTTGACAGGGTAGATGCAGGGAGGATGTTTCCTCTGGCTGAGGAGTCTAGAACCAGTGGTCACATTCTCAGCATAAGGGGTCAGCTATTTAGGACTGAGATGAAGAGAGTGGTGAATCTTTGGAATTCTCTACCCCAGAGGGCCGTGGAGTCTCAGTCTTTGATTATATTCAAGACAGAGATTGATAGATTTTTGGATAGTAAGGGAAGCAGGGGATATGGGGATAGTGCAGGAAAGTGGAGTTGAGGTAGAAGATCAGCCATGATCTCATTGAATGGTGGAACAGGCTCGAGGGGCCGAATGGCCTACTCCTGCTCCTAATTCTTATGGTCTTATGTGGTCCTGGAAATCCCAGGTTTGATCATTGGTCTGCACTGTTAAATTATGTGTGCTGGCAGGCCGGATGGATACTGCAAGGGGTCTCAGCATTTCATGTTTAATGCATCTACCCTGTCAAAGGCCTGAGAATTTTGTATGTTTCAATGAGATCACCTCTCATTCTTCTAAAATTAGTCAGTAATTAATAATTACTATCAAGTGATCCCTGGTGATGACAGACTTAGCTATGAATTTGGATGCCACTTGCAGTCGAATAGTCTGCCAACATTGGTTACCTGGGTTCATATATGAGTGAAGGCCTCTTGGGTAAAGTACTTTATCCAAGAAAGCAGTTAATGCCTCCTTAAGGAGATGGGAGGGGAGAAGATTTCCAAGAAAACCAGTATTAGACAATTATTTTCCCTATTAACAATATATATTCAGAAGCAATTTAATAATTAAAAGCTGCAGCTGAAATACTTTTGCAGAAAAGAGAAAAATCCTGTTAGCTGAACTTAATCCAAATGTGAATTATGTAAGGACTGCGTACCAGTGATATTCCATGATGGTATTCTTTTCTGCATTGAAAAACCTGTAAGCCATTGGTTGTATGGTCCTATATGGTTGAAGCACTGACCACACTTGATCAGTTCCGCTGGGCAGGCCACATTGTTCGCATGCCAGACACGAGACTCCCAAAGCAAGTGCTCTACTCAGAACTCCTTCACGGCAAGCGAGCCAAAGGTGGGCAGAGGAAACATTACAAGGACATTCTCAAAGCCTCCCTGATAAAGTGCGACATCCCTACCGACATCTGGGAGTCCCTGGCCAAAGGTCGCCCTAAGTGGAGGAAGTGCATCTAGGAGGGCGCTGAGCACCTCGAGTCTCATTGCCGAGAGCATGCAGAAATCAAGCGCAGATAGCGGAAAGAGCGTGCGGCAAACCTGTACCACCCAGCCTTTCCCTCAACGACTATCTGTCCCACCTGTGACAGGGACTGTGGTTCTCGTATTGGACTGTTCAGCCACCTAAGGACTCATTTTAAGAGTGGAAGCAAGTCTTCCTCGATTCTGAAGTACTGCCTATGATGGATAGGGGTCTTTCATATTAACAACTTCTGTAAAATAGCATATTTTGGTGAGCTATTTTATTTGCTCCATGCAGTTATTAATAACATGGTATTGCCTTTGTATATGGACATTTTCCACTGCAGCTGATACTGTAGCCCATGGTTTTGTAGGCCAAGCAGCATCTGTGCTGAGAATATCTAGCTGGCAGAGAAAAGCTAGCCAAAAGTGAAAGGAGGTGACTGAACTCAATTCTGCAGTGTCAGCTCAATTGAATAATTAGCAGAAGCTCAGAACAGCTTTGGACCAACACTGACAGCTAGCCTAATGAAGGAAGCAGAAAACCTGGCCAGCAGCTCAACTTTAAAGAGTTGTGATCATTTAAAGGTCGCATATGGAACAACCTTTATAAAACTTAATAATGGATTTTAAATATTTGTCATCCTTTACCAAGACTGGGGAACATAAGAACATAAGAATTAGGAGCAGGAGTAGGCCATTCGGCCCCTCGAGCCTGCTCTGCCATTCAATAAGATCATGGCTGATCTTCTACCTCAACTCCCCTTTCCTGCACTATCCCCATATCCCTTGATTCCCTTAATATTCAAAAATCTATCGATCTCTGTCTTGAATAAGCTCAATGACTGAGCATCCACAGCCCTCTGGGGTAGAGAATTCCAGAGATTCACCACCCTCTGAGTGAAGAAGTTTCTCCTCATCTCAGTCCTAAATGGCCGACCGCTTATTCTGAGATGGTGATCCCTGGCTCTTGATTCCCCAGCCAGGGGAAACATCCTTCCTGCATCTACCCTGTCAAGCCGTGTAAGAATTTTGTATGTTTCAATGAGATCACCTCTCATTCGTCTAAACATTAGAGATTATAGGCCTAGTCTGTTCAATCTCTCCTCATAGGAAAATCTCCCCCCATCCCAGGAATTAATGTGATGAATCTTTGTTGCTGGGGACCTGTGGGTAGAAAGGTATCAGGCAAAAGTTAAGTGCAAAGAAATTCAATGTCATCAAATGGAGTGTGTGGACAAGTGACGGAGCAGCACAGCAACTGACCCATTGTTTGATGGCTGACCAAAGTGGATATGTTGTTGCATTAGCAGAGTGCTCGTTGGGAGGTGGTGACCAGGTAAAACAGTACATGAACGTTGTCTGCAATGTTCTGCGCTCAGAAAAGTTAGTGGCCGAATTGTGCTGGTGCTCTCTTTCCACAGGGAATGTGATATAAACATTGTCCCTTACAAACAAAGCCACACTTACATGATGGTCCTGTGCACAGCTGACTGACTGATTTGAGGTGGCCGGAATTCAGGGTCACCAGAAAGCTGGCGCACCTACGGTTTTTTACCTGGTTTTACCGCCGGGAGCGATGAGGCAGCCGCCCGAACGATTTTCTCGATGTTGAAATTTTTTTGACGTCGGACCGTAGGTCGGTCATAGTGGGGGTGGAAGTGTGGCCGTAAGTCCTGCTGAGGGGCGGAATTTGGGGCGGGATCGAGTCTCCGCTGCTGTCACTCAGCGGTGGAGTGGTGGTGACGTCACTGCGCGTGTGCATCGCCACGCACTCTCCCCTCTGTTAAAGGGGAGAGAATCAGGGATTTTTTAGCTTCGGCCACTGGGCCACCAGGGAGGGTTTCAGCCGGGCCAGCGGCCTGGCATGTAAGAGATGTTTCCAGTCTGCATGTTGGCGGCCCGGCCGAACGCGGGGCAATAATTGTCTGACCGATTGGGAAGTCGGCCGGCTAAAAAAAACACATGGCGGCCATGGCAGTGCACCCTCCCCTTGAAGGGCCACCATGCTGCCGGGCCGCACACAGACAGGAGAAGGTGCACCAACAGAGAAAGCTGTCAGGGGCACTGCGCGGCGGGGGATTGGTGATTTTTTGTGCTGAATTTGGTTCGGAGTGTTCTGGAGGTGCGGGAGATCGGCGGTGTGCGTTTGGATGACGCGCTTGTGGCAGTCGGCAGCAGCGGGGTGGAAGTGGGAACATGGCAAAAAATCCTTGAGCTCGATTCCGCCGCACGGCTGCTGCAAAACGGCGGTAATGGGCCTTATTCAGACCCTATATTTCGGCCCAGGGGTATGTTGCCAATTTTGGCTTGAAAGGATTGGGTTGTGTAAATGTTTAATACAGCAGTGACCTTCATATCTTTTGGGAGAGCCATCCCTGTGCTAAACATTGCCTGCAGGTTGGGCCTCAGGAGATATCACATCGGTGTGACTGTTGCCTTTGTGAAGCAGAGGTGCCAAAGTCTTCTTTGGAAGGACTATCTGGGCCACTATGTAAGGGCTCTGGGATAAGGATGGGTGCGTACACAAGCAATGAGGTGCAGTCAAACCTGCCTTACTTTTCCCCACAAGAATGGCTCTTCCTTCCTTCAAGTACCATTGGACCCCTCAAATTCCCACTCTGGTCACTTTGGTTGTCACAAACAAAATAGTAGCTGGAAGCAAAACTGTTGTAAACATTTGTTAGAATTAAAAGCCTAACAATTCAAAAAATCAACATTCCAATAATAGCATAATGTAAAAGAATTCTACCTTGAAGAAGCTTATTCCTCTAGGCCAGGACATCCACACACTGCTGCACTAGTTTCTTCTGGGTAAGGTGGTGGGAAAGCAATCAAATCCGGCATGGGACCTACTTAAATGCAGGCTCCACTCATTTTTCATTGCCAGCAAGGCTCCATACTGACAGAAGAGTCTCACAAAATTGGGATATATCCATACTTTGCACACACCCTCTAGTTTTCTTTAATTATTAAATATCTTAACAATGTAGCCTCAGAATCAGTGGCTGATGTGACATCAGCTTATCACTGATCAATGCATTCCTTTGTGTGCCAAACTAATAAAGCATCATGTAACAATACTCTTTAATCACACCTGTCAAGTCTCACTTATTTGGAGTGATAATCACCCATTTTGATGTCTGTTGCTCACAAATAGAAATAGCTCCATATAAATGTAATCAGTCTCATTCTTTTGGATCTAAAGTCTAATTCCTAATGATTCCCAGTGTTCAATGCTCTGCCTTTAATTGTTTTTTAGAACATGGCTCGTCGATCAAGCTATTACGTGAAAACTATGAGGAATTACTTTGCTTATCTCAGCAATTGCAAAATGCAAAAATAATCCTAAAACAACCAGAAGTTAATGCATTCACAGAGCATCTACATTACTAGAATTTGTTGGTGAAAGGGTTAATATCAATGAATTGATACACCAGTTGTCAAATTGCCTGTAATTAACATTGGTGATATCCTGACTGTAATTACTTTATAGTCCTAGTATTTAATTTAGACGATGTCAAGTCATTCATATTTGCAATGCAGCAGTTTTATTTGCTGAAAACATTGTTCGGAAACAAACCTTTCCCCTATTTTTCAAACAAAACTGCAACAGTAGCAATCCCTGCAATCGCATAGCATTCATGCCAGCCATACAAACACGTCCTCAATGGCCATCTCTGTTCTGATCACATCTCATTTCAGGAGAGGTTTCTCACTGTCAGGACATTATGAGAAGACTTCCTTATCCTGCCAGCTAGAAAATCATTCTTCAGCAGATCTCAGAACAGAATCTTCAGAGAATGTATTGATTGGGCCAGATCATGAACCACAGATTACAACTTGCCCATTATACATCTCAACCCTAAACATACAAGCTGGAACGGCACCTGAAAGAGAACTATTATTAAATCCATGTCTCTGCTTTTATGTCTATTTTCTCTCAGTGACAAGCTCTCCTGTCATCATATTCTTTCGGCATTTCTCCTCATTTATGCCACTCATCTAAAGTATTTTTGTTTATTAGATGTAAATATTCTATTTTCCAATTTTTACTTTATTTGGCCTTCAGATTCACATCTAAAGAAGCCCCTCTATTGACCCTATTTGGACTTTGCATCATTTTTGACCTCATCGTGTTCTTTGCATTGTGGTTTCTAGTGATTATATTAGAGAATCAGTATATTTTGACAGAAAAGTCTAGAATTTAGATTTCATACATCCTACAAATTTTACATAGAATATAAAAATACATAGAATTTATAACACATGAACAGGCAATTCAGCCCAACTGGTCTATGTCAGTGTTTATGCTCCACACAAGCCTCCTCCCATCATACCTCATCTCACCCCATCAACATATCCTTCTATTCCGTTCTCCCTCATGTACTTATCTAGCTTCCCCTTAAATATATCTATGTTAATTGCCTCAACTATTACATGTGGTGATGAGTTCCACAATCTCACACCTCTCTGAGTAAAAAGGTTTCACCTGAATTCTTTGTAGGATTTATGAGTGACTATCTTGTAGTTGACGAAGGATTTCGAAACCCACTTCTGTTTTATGGTTTTCATGTAAGTTTTTTATTGCTCGCATTTCCTGAAGTTGTGGATCCACAGTCTCTGGGTGCTCTTTAACATCTCACCCACGTGGCCATTTTTCATGTCTGAGTCTAGACGGTGATTGTGAGGACAATCCAATCGTGCCCTCAAATCACTATCCACACACATACATTCCAGGAGGGCTCAGAGCAGAACAGAGGAACGGAAATCCTGACTGAACTTTTCCCCGGCCTTAGCCGAGGAGTTCTAAGACTAATTGTAGTTCTGTAATTACTCTGCTGGATGAGGTCAGCTAACTCAGTATAAACCAGGAATCAAACCTGCAATCTTGTGGTTTGTGTGGTTTCATACTATGCCAGGCAGAATCTTTTACCCACTAGAGATTTGGGATTTTAATTCATTCTTTCAGTTATAGTGCAATCCACTAGTTACTTAGTTAGAAATATTACACTGAAGTATCCAGGCTGCTCCTGACTTTACTGACTATTATGACCACTGATATATTGTTAGATTTATGTACCTTTGATGGGTTTAATTAAAGATTCTTAATCTGAGAGATAATCAGGTGTTGCAGCTGTAACCATTAGGTTAATCCAGATATAAATGTAATTTCTTAATTAAATAGAAAACTGTTATAGTGTTTGTAACAGACAATGGGCCCGAAATTCAGGCCCGCCAGAAACCTGGCGCACTTACCGTTTTTAAGTGTTTTCACCGCCGGGTAGGTTAAGGTCGACTCTTGATCGATATTCAGTTCTTGGTCCCTTTTTTTGAAGCGGCCAGGAAGTCGGTCATAATGTGGGCGGAGGTAAGTGCTGGTGAGGGGCGGAAGTGGAGGCGGGAAGGATACCCCGCCGCTGTCACTCAGCAGCAGAGCGATGGTGACGTCATTGCGCATCTGCGTCATCACATATCTCCCCTCCTTTAAAGGGGAGAGAATCGGCAATTATTGACATTCGGCCACTGGGCCACCAGGCAGGGTTTCGGTCGGGCCAGCGGCCTGGAACCCAAGAGGCGGGGTGCCAGGCTGTCTGTTGGCGGCCCAGCCAAACCCAGGGGCACAATAGTCCGGCCGACATGGAAGTCAGCCGGCAAAATAAAATAAAATGCCGGCCGTGGCAGTGGGCCCTCATCTTTAATGGCCGCCACGCAGCCAGGGCTCACAGAGATAATACAAGGTGCACCGACTGCGAAAGCTGTCGGGGGCACCCCTTAGCGGGCATTAGATTTTTCGGCCTGAATTTCGACGGAGGTGAGGGGTCTCAGTGGTGTGTGCACTGATGATGCATTTACGGCCGCTCAGCAGCAGCGGTGCTGAAGTGGGGACTGCCAGAAAACCCCTCTGCTGAATTTAGCTGGCGATGGCCATTTGACCAGAAATTGGCGGTCATTGGATTCCGCCACCTGGCCGCCACAATCCGGCGGTAACAGGCTTATCGGGCCCCTGAATTTTGGCCCCAATGAGTTTACCTCTGATTTTTGACTGAGTTAATACAATTGTAAATCACAGTTACCATTGTCCTCCAATAATCTGTATCTTGAAGCCTAGCTTTCTTAACCCATTGGGAAATTTTCTCCATAATCCTTGCTGTGATCTTTGTCCTTGCTGTTCTTACATACACAATCTCTTGTTTAACTTTGCCTTATTAGCATCAAAGCACTGAAGCTCTTGTTCTTGTCCCTGTATATTAAGTGACATGAGAGAAGGATGCAACTGGCCGAGTATTGCTATTTCTTAAATTTGATACTGATGGTTGCCAGGAGCAGTAAAGAGGTTGAGAAAGTTCACTGTGATACCAATAGGCAAGTCAGAGGTGTGTTGTTGTTGAACACAGGGCTAGCCAAGTTACAGTTCCAAACTCTGACAATTCGGCCTTTGAAGCCCAGGCGAACAAGTCCTATCTGTGCTCATACTTCTTACTTGCTGCTTTATTTCCGTTAGAATTTTGCAGCAATGGAAGGTTTGGAGTGGCTATTTTTAGCTCCTTTGCTTAATTTATGTAGAAATCCTAAATCAAAACACCAGGGCCTCGAAATGACGTACCATCCGGTCTGGGGGCGGTAACCGCCGCGAAGCGGGTGGTCTTGTGCCAGGCGCCGAAGTCCTGCCCCGCGACCTATATGCGAGTTACCGCCCCCAAGAGCAAGTAGAGTGCAAAATATCAGTGGGGCGGGAGCAGGGTGCGAGGGGGGCGGAAAGACTCTGCAAAGGGCACAGTTCTCGCCGGTAGGACACGTAACGCTGTCGCATATAAAGGGCCTGCCCCTTCATTAAAAGGGAAGGTCAAGCTGCTGACTCTGCGGTCGGGAAACGGGGCCATCCCTGAACTGCAAGATCGTGGCACGGACCCCGCAAACGAGGACGAGGATGAAGAAGTCGATCATTTTTTTTCTTTACATTCCCCGCCTCCCCTTTAATTCGCACCCGGGAGGGGCATATAGCCCGGTACACGCCCCCTAAAGCTGTCGCTGCCGTTACCATATGTCACAAAACGGGAAGCTGTGCACGGTGCTTACGTCGTCATTGCCGGCATAGCAGCCTGGGGCGTTATCGATTACTGTCACTGCTAAACTCCCGCGGAATTTCACGGGAGTCGGTAACGTTGCCACGCCCAGGTGAAACATCATTTGCCCCCCGGGGGTGCTAACAGGAGGCACAAATGCCCCATATTTTTTGCCCCAAATCTGTTATCAGCAGCTTAGGTTTTATGCAAACTAAAGAGAACATGAATTTTTACTTTATAGGTGGTTCCTAAGGCTCCATGGTACATATTTATGTGGCCCATAAAGCTTGGATATACCTGGACCAATAACAACAAACTTACATTTATATATTTATTATTAACCTCCAAGGACTCTGGTTCAGCAAGAGATGGTTAGCACTTCATTTGGTATGGACGTCTGTATTTGAGGAGCAGAGTTCCAGGTGATAACACTGTCCAGGAGCAAGTTTCCTGGACACAAGTAGAGATGTGTGACTCTTTGTCTCTGGTCTTGCTCGTCAGTTTGATTGATAATATAATATCGAGGTGCAGCTACTGCTGTTCTTGTGCTCCTGGCATGAACGTGGGGGGCTGGGTAATACACTAGCAATGCTTGTAGTGATGTTTAAACCATGATCTTGTGAAAGAGTGATGGTCAGGCCGCACCAGACAGAGTAGCCATCAATGCTCCCGATAATCTGCGTGGCTGCACATTCATCTGCAAGGTCCTGCGCAGGCCGCTCACCGGCTTTTACATTGTAGATACCCCGCAACAATGTGAATGGTCCGTGCACTGGGGGAGGCAGACTGTGCAGCAGGCAATGCGGCATACAGAGGACATTGTCGCCCATCCTCGTTGAGTTTGTTGATATCCATTTATACACGTCACTGCTAGAGTGATTTACATTGGGTGTTTTCTCTCACTTGGTCCCATTCGATGGTTTATGCAACTATGACCCATTGGCCCAGAAATCCCGGCCTCCCCGGGTCCGTACGGAGTTTCTACGGACCCGGGAAGGCATCGGAAAAGCCGGTTTTCAGCGCGCAATGCGCATGCACTGAAAACCGGCTTTTCTGATCTGTCAAGTTTCTGGCTTGACAGATCATCTGCAGATTGAGAGGGAGGACACTTGCATGGGCAAGATTGCGGGATTTACCCATATCTCGCCCAGCAAATGTCCTCAAAACTCTTACACCTAATGAAAGCAGGCACATAACCGACTTTTACAGGCATAAGAGTTTTAAAATACGCAAAAACATTCTAAAATAAAGTTATAAAAACACATTTTATTCTTAAAAACCCTCCCCACTACGGTAAGTTTATTTTAAAGCATAATTTAAAAAAAAAAATTTTTAAATCAGGAAAATATATATTTTTTAAATACATTAGGAACTTTAATTTAAATTAATAAAAATATGTTGTGCACTTTTTCTATCTTTTATTAGTGTTTCGGTGTTGTTTCTCATTCATAGTAATTGGAGTTTCGTAAGTCTGAAACTTCTATTACTATGAATGATAATATACTGAATCTGATTGGCTTCCCAGAGCCATGTGACTTCAGCTCCAGGCCTGCGCACGTCCCAGTGTGCACATGCTGCGATGCGCAGTCAGGAGAGGCCTCTGGTCCGGGATCTCGCGTAGCACAGCAGCTTCAGGTAGGTGCACATGTTTTTTCTAAAATCTATTCGAACGCCCGCGGGAAGGAGAAACCAGGATTTCTGGGCCAATGCAACCCAATTTATCTATCCTATGGACAATTTTATAGAGCAGAAGTTGCACTTGCTGAAGTGATTCTGCTGGTGATAACTAAGAAATGGGGACTTACTGAACGCTCCAGCTGCTTCTTGTTTGCACACTGTTATCTTCCATTTCCCCACCTCATTTGACATTCATATTCCCTGCTAGAGGCAATTCTGATGCTGGGCTTTATCTTCCGTGTTTCAGATGCAGTTCCCATCCAGCTGTGGTTTTCCATTTAAAGTGGCTGTAAAAGGCCAGCAACATTATTGCCCGTTGGGAAGGAAACTTTTAAAGGTACACTGTCATTTTTTTTAATGGCCATTTTCAAAGCACTCTTTTAAAAGGATGTCATGCTAGGGGACAAAAAGTTAAAAGCAGACACGGCAGGGAGGTTAGAGGCCATGTACACCTACTTAGCAATGGCCAATGGTAACTGTCTCTGCAGGATGTAAGGCAACAAGGAGGCAGGTGAAGAGATGTGATCATAATGGTTGAGTAGGTTGAGCCTGTACTCATTGGAGTTCAGAAGAATAAAAGGTGATTTTATTGAGACGTATAAGATAATGAGGGGGCTCGACAAGGTAGCTGCAGAGAGGATGTTTCCACTCATGAATTAGGGGACATAGTTTTAGAATAAGGGGTCGCCCATTTAAAACTGAGATGAGGAGGAATTTCCTCTCAGAGGGTTGTAAGTCTGTGGAATTCTCTGCACAAGAGAACTGTGGAGGCAGGGTCATTGAATATATTTAAGGAGGAGGTAGACAGATTTTTTAGCGATAAGGGAGTGAAGGGTTATGGGGAACTGGCAGGGATGTGGAGCTGAGCCCATGATCAGATCAGCCATGATCTTATTAAATGGTGGAGAGGTTCGAGGGGCCAAATAGCCTATTCCTGTTCCTATTTCTTGTGTTCTTATGTTCTTATAACCCCTGTCCCCATTTTTTCAGATGGTAGCTATTGATGATTCTGCTATCCTCAGTTACACCTTCCCTCGACCCATCTTTTGTTTCTTTTACTTGTCCCATTACCACCCACTTTTGCCTTGCACCATCATTCCTTTTGTCTTTCCTGTCTTCTACCCTATCACAGAACGTCCCTTTTCTTCTTTCCTTCCCTCCACCCCTTTCCCCGCCCTTGCACTTACTCGGTGATTACGTGCACAAACTTTTTTGTGCCCTTTTGTGCGCCGTGGACTCCGTCCCTTTTTGCGCACACACGCCCGATCCAGTCGCAGAGAGAGACTGGGGGAGAGTGAGAGAGAGAGAGTGGGGATAGAGAGAGAGAGAGTGGGGAGAGTGAGAGAGAGAGTGGGGAGAGTGAGGATCGAAAGAGAGAGTGAGGATAGAGAGAGAGAGAGAGAGTGGGGATAGAGAGAGAGAGAGACTGGCGGGGAGAGAGAGTGGGGATAGAGAAAGAGAGAGTGGGGAGAGTGAGAGAGAGAGTAGCGATAGAGAGTGAGAGAGTGGTGACAGGGAGAGTGAGAGAGAGTGGGGATAGAGAGGGAGAGAGTGGGGAGAGAGAGAGAGTGGGGAGAGTGAGAGGGAGAATGGGGAGAGTGAGAGAGTGAGGATCGAGAGAGAGAGTGAGGATAGAGAAAGAGAGAGTGGGGATAGAGAGAGAGAGAGAGAGAGAGAGAGAGAGAGAGAGTGGGGATAAAGAGAGAGAGAGACTGGGGGGGGAGAGAGAGAGAGAGAGTGGGGATAAAGAGAGAGAGAGACTGGGGGGGGAGGGAGAGAGAGAGAGTGGGGATAGAGAAAGAGAGAGTGGGGATAGAGAGAGAGAGAGTGGGGATAGAGCGAGAGAGAGACTGGAGAGAGAGGGAGACTGGGAGAGAGAGAGAGTGTGGAGGAGAGAGAGAGTGGGGATAGAGAGAGAGAGAGAGACGGGGAGAGCGAGAGAGAGAGTGTGGGGGAAGAGAGAGAGAGTGTGGGGGAAGAGAGAGAGAGTGTGGGGGAGAGAGAGAGTGAGTGTGGGGGGAGAGAGAGAGTGTGTGGGGAGAAAGAGAGAGAGACAGTGTGAGGGAGAGAGAGAGTGTGGGAATAGAGAGAGAGAGAGATTGGGGGAGACAGAGAGAGAGTGGGGATAGAGAGAGAGAGAGACTGTGGGGAGACAGAGCGAGAGAGAGTGGGGATAGAAAGAGAGAGAGTGGGGATAGAGAGAGAGCGAGTGGGGAGAGTGAGAGAGAGCATGGGGATAGAGAGAGTGGTGATAGAGAGAGAGAGAGTGGTGATAGAGAGAGAGAGAGTGGTGATAGAGAGAGAGAGAGTGGTGATAGAGAGAGAGAGAGTGGTGATAGAGAGAGAGAGAGTGGGAATAGAGAGAGAGAGAGAGAGAGAGAGAGACTGGGGGAGAGAGAGAGAGAGAGAGAGAGAGTGGGGATAGAGAAAGAGCGTGTGGGGGAGAGAGAGTGGGGATAGAGAGAGAGAGTGGGGATAGAGAGAGAGAGAGAGAGAGAGACTGAGGGAGAGAGAGAGACTGTGAGAGAGAGAGTGTGGGGGAGAGAGAGAGAGAGAATGTAGGGGGGAGAGAGTGGGGATAGAGAGAGAGAGAGAGAGAGACTGGGGAGAGCAAGAGAGAGAGAGTGGGAATAGAGAGAGAGAGAATGTGGGGCAAGAGAGAGAGAGTGTGGGGGGAGAGAGAGAGATATTGTGGGGGGGGAAAGAGAGAGAGTCTGGGGGGAGAAAGAGGGAGTGTGAGGGGAGAGAGAGAGTGGTGATAGAGAGAGAGAGTGGGGATAGAGAGAGAGAGAGTGTGGAGGAAGAGAGAGAGAGAGAGAGAGAGTGTGGAAGAAGAGAGAGAGAGAGAGTGTGGGGGGAGAGAGAGAGAGAATGTGAGGGGAGAGAGAGAGAGTGTGTGGGGGGAGAGAGAGAGAGTGTGTGGGGGGAGAGAGAGAGAGTGTGTGGGGGGAGAGAGAGTGTGTGTATGGGTAGAGAGAGAGTGGGGATCGAGAGAGAGACTGGGGAGAGAGAGGGGATATAAAAGGGGTCAGAGGGTCTAGTAAGGAGGAGGAGCTGAGGGAAATCCTTATTAGTCGGGAAATTGTGTTGGGGAAATTGATGGGATTGAAGGCCGATAAATCCCCAGGGCCTGATGGGCTGCATCCCAGAGTACTTAAGGAGGTGGCCTTGGAAATAGCGGATGCATTGACAGTCATTTTCCAACATTCCATTGACTCTGGATCAGTTCCTATCGAGTGGAGGGTAGCCAATGTAACCCCACTTTTTAAAAAAGGAGGGAGAGAGAAAACAGGGAATTATAGACCGGTCAGCCTGACATCGGTAGTGGGTAAAATGATGGAATCAATTATTAAGGATGTCATAGCAACGCATTTGGAAAGAGGTGACATGATAGGTCCAAGTCAACATGGATTTGTGAAAGGGAAATCATGCTTGACAAATCTTCTGGAATTTTTTGAAGATGTTTCCAGTAGAGTGGACAAGGGAGAACCAGTTGATGTGGTATATTTGGACTTTCAGAAGGCTTTCGACAAGGTCCCACACAAGAGATTAATGTGCAAAGTTAAAGCACATGGGATTGGGGGTAGTGTGCTGACATGGATTGAGAACTGGTTGTCAGACAGGAAGCAAAGAGTAGGAGTAAATGGGTACTTTTCAGAATGGCAGGCAGTGACTAATGGGGTACCGCAAGGTTCTGTGCTGGGGCCCCAGCTGTTTACACTGCACATTAATGATTTAGATGATGGGATTAAATGTAGTATCTCCAAAATTGCGGATGACACTAAGTTGGGTGGCAGTGTGAGCTGCGAGGAGGATGCTATGAGGCTGCAGAGTGACTTGGATAGGTTAGGTGAGTGGGCAAATGCATGGCAGATGAAGTATAATGTGGATAAATGTGAGGTTATCCACTTTGGTGGTAAAAACAGAGAGACAGACTATTATCTGAATGGTGACAGATTAGGAAAAGAGGAGCTGCAACAAGACCTGGGTGTCATGGTACATCAGTCATTGAAGGTTGGCATGCAGGTACAGCAGGCGGTTAAGAAAGCAAATGGCATGTTGGCCTTCATAGTGAGGGGATTTGAGTACAGGGGCAGGGAGGTGTTGCTACAGTTGTACAGGGCCTTGGTGAGGCCACACCTGGAGTATTGTGTACAGTTTTGGTCTCCTAACCTGAGGAAGGACATTCTTGCTATTGAGGGAGTGCAGCGAAGGTTCACCAGACTGATTCCCGGGATGGCAGGACTGATCTATCAAGAAAGACTGGATCAACTGGGCTTGTATTCACTGGAGTTCAGAAGAATGAGAGGGGACCTCATAGAAACGTTTAAAATTCTGCTGGGTTTCGACAGGTTAGATGAAGGAAGAATGTTCCCAATGTTGGGGAAGTCCAGAACCAGGGGTCACAGTCTAAGGATAAGGGGTAAGCCATTTAGGACCGAGATAAGGAGAAACTTCTTCACCCAGAGAGTGGTGAACCTGTGGAATTCTCTACCACAGAAAGTTGTTGAGGCCAATTCACTAAATATATTCAAAAAGGAGTTAGATGAAGTCCTTACTACTAGAGGAATCAAGGGGTATGGCGAGAAAGCAGGAATGGGGTACTGAAGTTGCATGTTCAGCCATGAACTCATTGAATGGCGGTGCAGGCTAGAAGGGCCGAATGGCCTACTCCTGCACCTATTTTCTATGTCTATGTTTCTATGAGACTGGGGGAGATTGAGAGTGTGTATAGGGATAGAGAGAGAGAGAGAGAGAGAGAGAGAGTGGGGAGAGAGAGTGGGGATAGAGGGAGAGAGAGAGAGAGAGAGTGGGGGTAGAGAGAGAGTGGGGGTGGAGAGAGATAGTGGGGTAGAGAGAGAGAATGGGGAGAGTGAGAGAAAGAAAGATAGGCTGGGGAGAGAGTGTGAGAGAGTAGGGGATATAGAGAGAGAGATTGAGGGTGGAGAGAGAGGGACTAGGGGAGAGAGAGAATGGGCAGAAGAGAGAGAGAGAGAGACTGGGGGGGGGAGAGAGAGAGGGAGAGAGTGGGAGAGGGAGAGGGAGAGAGAGAGACTGCAGCAGAGAGAGAGAGACTGTGGGGAGGGCGTGGAGCGAATGAGAGAAAGAGTGTGGCAGAGAGAGTGAGGGCAGAGAGAGAGGGCAGAGAGAGAGTGAGAGAGGGAGTAGGGCAGAGAAAGAGACAGACTGGAGGAGGAACAGGAAGAGAGAAACTGGGATGGTAGAGAGAGGGAAGACAGAGAGAGAGAGAGGGGATGGGAAGAGGGTATCGGAGGAGGGAGAGAGAGAGGGAACTCAGTGAGAAGAGGTCAGGAACTTGGTGGGAGGGGCGGGGTAAAGAGAACGGAGAGCAAAGTGGGGATGGGGGAAGAACGTGATCCAGGTTTAAAAGGGGGAGTTGAGAGCGAGAACGTGATCCAGATGGTAAGACGGTTCTGCCAACCCCACCCCTTTACACCCACACCACGTTCTCCCTCTCCTCCCTCTACACCGGATTGATTTCTCGGAAAGCTTGGTGCGTGTGCGGCAAGTGACATAATTGAACTGGATGAAATACGGAAGTCATGACAATGTCACTATTCACTTCATACCTAATAAACTTGTTAACAATCCATGACCCACACACAATGCCCCATCTATGGTCGGGGAGCCGGGGGGAGTGGGGGCAGGAGGCTGAGGGGGTGGGGGAAGTGTGAGGGAGGCAATGTTAAGGTCAGGAACTTGTTAGGGGAAGAAGGTCATGATTCCATGGGGGAGGAACTTAGGCAGGGAGAAAGTCAGGAACCCGGGGTGGGAGGGAGAAAGTCAGGAACCCGGGGTGGGAGGGAGAAGATCTGGAACTCGGGTGCGGGGAGGAGGTCAGGAAATTGAGCCGGGGGAGATAGTCAAGGCACTTGAGTGGTGGGAGCAGGAACTTGTTTGAGGAGGTGGGAGAAGGTCTTAACCCGTGAGAGTGAGCCCTGTCTGTTCCAAGTGAGCTCTGTTCTACCTGGAGCCGGCAGTCAGAATGGCTCGAATTACACTTTGCAAAGTCATTGATTACATAGGCAGGGCGGTTCTAATTACACATTTCAGAGAAACGGCTGGGTGTGTCTTATCCTCCAAGGGGACCAATCAGCAATCAGGTTTTGTGATCAAGGGGACTCAATCAGAGCTTTAGGTGTTGCAAACTAATATGTCCTACTTAAAACCTGTTACATCTCTAACACTTTCAATTCTGATTAAAGGTCATCGACATGTAACGCTAACTCTGTTTCTCTCTTTGCAGATGTTGCCTGACCTACAGAGCATTTCCAGCATTTTCTGTTTTGGTTGTAGAGATGTAAGGTCTGCTGAAAACAGATGTACAGCCAACTTTCACCAGAGATGGCACTGCCCGTAGCAGTCAAGGTTACCACAGTCCTCAACTTTAATGACTCCAGCTCTTCACAAGCTCTCCAGGGGCCATCTGCAGTTTCACTTTAGTTGCTATCTGCAGATGTATCAAACAGGCCAGTGATGCATTGTTCAGCAATGCTTCCATTTATGTTCCCACTGAGCAGCAACTGGGTAGGATACCCAATCTGACTGCACTACAGCATTTCCTAAAGAACAGTGGCTATCTGGGAATACCAGAGCATGAAGGTCAATCTCCACCTTGCACACAGCAGTGACATCGCCTTCCTTTTACTCAATCATTTGTACAGACTTATTTGAAGGCAAACTGCAGGGATGCGTTCTCAGAAACCATAGGTGATGACATCCTCCACCAATCATGGACAGATACATAGTGCAGATACAGCAAGATCTATCCAGACGAGCAGGATCATTATAGCGCATTCCATCACCAGGTTGAAGCACAAGGGGTGCCTTACAGTACAGCTCGGCTGGGGTCATTACGATCATTGTTTTCTGCAAGCAGTACAATTTTGCAATACAAAGAGGCCTAACCATGCAGGATGTCAGATGCAAGTTACAGTGTGTAATGCTGCGCACCAGCATGTGGAAGGTCATGGAATGGGCACAGTAAGATTTCAGCTATTTAATTTTTCCCTGCTGGACTTAGATTCATGTGAGCTTTTGTCTCAATTGCTGAAATGATTTTCTTTTTTGCCCTCAGCAACATTACTGGCAACAATGTGCTACCCAGTTGGAGACCCCTTTATCTGAGGTACTTTGAAGAAGAAGAGTATGACCACTGGTGTGATACACAACAGGTCATGCTACATGGGAAGTATGTTCTGTGTTCACGTGTTAAGAACCTCAACCCTGAATCCGTGGGTCGAGGCGGCCAAACCTCGATTGGTAGAAAATTGGTGAGTGTGGAGTGTCCCAGCATCCCAAAGGTGCTGGGACAGCCCGTCTGATTGCACTACTAAAATATGTGAATGCCTGCTGAAGCATAATGATCGATGCATCCTCAAAAGAAGCCGACTATGTGGCATTGCATGAAAGAAGACACCAGAGTATTCAAGTGTCAGCATATCCTGATTGGCCACACCTTCCAAAATACCAATAACCATATTTGCAGGCATTTTTACACCTACTTGACAATGACTTTGGAGAACTGTCTTCCAGGTCAACAGAGGTGGCGAGCCCATCCCAAATATTGTAAGGATACCTACAGCTTGTGGCATCCAGTGGCAGTAACAGTCAGCCGTGGCCTGAAACCTGGCTCTACCTCATTGCAGGCATGAGGCATTGTAGACTTTTGTGGCTGGTGCTGTGGAGTATCACAGAGGGTTACCTTCCTCACCACTGCCTTATGCTACACCACCATCACTTCAGTAGCCATCATCATCATCATCATAGGCAGTCCCTCGGAATCGATGAAGACTTGCTTCCACTCTTAAAATGAGTCCTTAGGTGGCTGAACAGTCCAATACGAGAGCTACAGTCCCTGTCACCGGTGGGACAGATAGTCGTTGAGAGTGGGACAGGTTTGCCACCAAACAACCAAACAGGGTGTTTGGTGCTAGGCTGCTCCATCGCTAGCTTGCAGATTTGCGCTTGGACTTTAGGTGTTCTTTCTCATCATTTTTACCTCTTACTCCTTAGACTCCTCCTTATTGGCAAAATGTTGAGACACCTTCTGAGCTTTTTCAAAAGACTTTCGGAATTTTTATCCCCCTATTCTGACACTTCCTTTCAATAATATCCTTCTCTTTCAAAGTCACTTACTTGAATTTTCTTTCTCCCATCACTGGTGTGCTACCTGCAGATGTTCAAACTTGTGCCTGAAGCTATGGAAATGAGCCAACCTCCAAATATTGGGTACAATTGGAAACCTCCATTTGAGTTTGCTCAAAATTGGGCACTAACGACACCAATATCAGATAATCCAGGCTTCTGTTTTCTTCCACAGTAACTATTCCACGCCAACTGTGCTCCCCTTGAAATAGTCACAGCAACACTTGGAAATTTTGGTCAGATGCGTGCAAGCTCCCAGAGGAACCTGCTGTATGAGTGGAAGCTGGGCTTCTATATCGAAACAAAGCTAGAAAGCAAAAATGCAGAGGGGAGCAGCTGCTAACAACCAGTTGGGCAGATGAACCATTGCACATGGGACTCCCAAATTGGAATTTTTATGCTTTCAAGTAATAACAAAACATCTATGCCTTATGCTGCAATTTTGGTTTTGAAAGGATATGTTCATCTCGGCAGTGCTCATTTATGCTTCCCCGCACATTACATTTATCTCAGGCGCAAACTCAGGCACCTATTATGATTTTGTTTGTGAGATGAATATAATGCACAGAGGGAATGTTCTCTTTTAGCGTTTGGCCTGCTTCTTTTCCAAAGCTGTCAGTGCTTCGGCAATCATTCTTTTTAATTCCCTGGGGAATAGTATTATTGTACACACTAAGGCTGATATTTTGGTCTCTTATCGTTTGAATTTTTATCTGATTGGCTGTGATTTAAAGAATCGTCGAACTTGAGGTATTTTACTTGCAGTTGGTGAAAGTTGAAACTACGTATCGCATTAAAAGAAAGTTAAATGGAAGCTAGGTTTGTAATAAAGCCAGTGTGGAGATATATTTTAATCTAACATTGTTAAATAGTTCAACAATCTGAGATATTTGTGCTACTTAGTGGCATGTAAACATGTACTGTAACTTTCCACCCTCTAAATAGTGGGTTTGAAGAGATTTTGCTTGTCAGATTTGGCAGCTGCAAGGCTATGGACTAAGAACTGTAAAGTGGGATTAGATTGGATAGCTCTTTTTCGACTGGCGCAGACACAATGGGCTGAATGGCTTCCTTCTGTGCCGTAAATTTCTATGATTCTATGGGGCGAGAAGTGTCAATTAATTCCGTTCCACTGTAACAATGGAACACAAAGCTTTCAAGGAATGTGCAAACCTAGTATTCAGTTCACTCTTATCTCACGGTCAGAGAATGTGTAATTGTAATGCTGCATCCTCAATATCACTTGCCAAACAATGTATGCAGACAATCTATCAATTGGTTTACCCTCTAATAGTTAACGTTTTCCAGAAATGTTTGGATAAGCTTTTAACATGTTTTCCAACTTGTACTGTGGAAAACATGTTAAAAGCTATCATCAATTCCAAAGTACTTTCTGATTTTAAATCAATCCATATTCAACCAAAATTCAGAACATTTTGAGTATTCAGAACAATTTGGAATTAAAATAGCCTATCCCTTTAAGGAAACACCACGAACACTCTTCTGTATGTGATGCACAATTCCACACTGTCTACTTTACCAAAATAACTCAATTTTTATTTGATATGCTTTTAACAAAGGACATTCATTCTGACATTCGGATATCTTAATCCAAACTGAATTTATCCATTCTAATCCCCATCTGCAGTAGTCGGCAATATTCTAATACCCAATACCTGAATATGATGGTTCGTCAGACCTTTCAAACTATGAACTGATGCTGAACCAGCTTATGTCTGTGGCTGTAGAGTTTACTAAATGGAATGTCAAATTTATTACGATGTGTTCAACACCTTAATTTGTATGCACATATCTTCACTTTGTTTGTCAGAGCTAGATCATAACAATTCGATGTCACAAACATAACACAAGCAACATGTATGCTTTAAAGAGTTCATGATTAAGTGAAAAAAGTAATAGAAAGAGCCAGAGAATAACATTATCAGACACTACACCAATAGCAGAAAATGGTTGAGCTGGTGTGAAATTAGGAAACTAATCTACCTCCAGATTAATTTGGTGATCATCAAGACCAAGCACAAATTGGGGTCAGGATTTTCTACTTCTGTGTTTGCCAGCCCAGAGGAACTCGACCAAGAGAATTTGAAAAAGCTACAGTCCCTTTCAGGCATAAGTTGGGCTGGAGTGGTTTTGCCAGATTACAGTTTTATGAAAATGTCCTAATCAGCGAGTAGTCCGAGAGCCATGAGTTCAGTCTCAAGACATTTGAAACTTCACTCTTTGTTAGGAGCCATGTTTAACCTTCTCTTGCTACTGTATTGATCTAGGAACTTAAATTTTGGGGCAGCTTAACATAGCATCGTCCAGCCAGAGTTGAACAGACAATAGAAAATTATTGCTTGTTTACCTTTGATGTTCATTGACAAATGCTGCTTAACTTTTCCAAAGTGAAATTAAGTGGTAGAATCCATGATTGGAGAAATTGCACATGAACTTTGGAAGAAGTGGACTTGCAGGGCCAAATGGCTTTTCCTGGTTCTGTGATTTCTTATTGTCCTTATAAGTAATGTCTGGAAGATATCCTGCTCAAACCCTAAAGGAAAGCAGGTTGATAATGATGCTACTAAGGATGAGAAAAGTATTTAAGGTTAGGGGCTTTGACTGGACCACTATTTTTTACTGGAACCCAGTTGGTTACTTTCCTGCTTTGATTAAATTGAATTCCCTCAAAAGCACTGGTATGTTTGCACAGAGTCTGTAAATCCTTAATTGAATTCTCCTCAAAGAAACAGTTACATTTGCATTATTTAGCATATTGCAGAGTAATGACAACATGCAGCTATTCATACCTCTACTCTGCAAAATTTCAGCAGCAATACTTTCCAAGGCATTCGTGTTCCTCTATTCTATGGGTATCTGGACAGTGCAATGTATACATTGCTCCTCTAGCCCTGGAATGGCTGAGAACCATGCATTTAGTAACTTAGCAGACTGAAAAGATAAACTAGAACTATATAAGGCTTATATAGCTCGACATCGAGGCGCCCTTTAGACTGTAGAATTGCAACTGCCCTAAGCTGGTCTTGGTTTGTGTTACATTTCATGTTTTATGGTTATGTACAGTTTTTAATTTCTGATTCTCTTTCTTGAAAATTGCATTAATTATCCAAAAACTATAAATAATTTTTAAACAAACTTACTGATGACCTTTTTGGGGAATTTCTAGTAGATGGAAGCCAGACATACAATTCTATTATGGGATATTGTTCAGCAGTAAGCAGTCCCTGGCCATGCATGCAGTAGTCTCATGCATAATATTAAGTCAGCTCTCAGGGCCATGTTCATAGTATAAAATTGGGTCTGCTGGCCCTGAAAAAAGATTCCCACAAAGATCCCACAATTTCGGTGGGGAGAAGTTTGGCTTTTCAGCTGTTCAGTTGACATCAGTGTCAGTTAATGGGGAATCCCCAACACGCTGCTGTGACGTCAACAGCTGTCTAAGCAGCCAATCACAATGCAGAATTCTCACAGACCGGGAACCAGAACGTGAGGAATGTCTTTTGATTCGAACTGTTAAAAAACACGTTAGAGAGAGAAAAAAATTCAAATTTTTTAAAGTTCTCAAAAATTTTATTTTTTATTAAAATGGATAAATTTGACACTCCACAAAATTAAAATTAGTTTTACAGAGTCATAACAATGGTTTAGCAGTCGATACGCTGTTAAAATCCCAGTTACACCTAATCCAAAAGGGTCTAACTTTTAATGGGGTATTTAACAGCAATATTACTGCGCAAAAGCCGCAGCTTGTCGGTTCCCTGATTTCACAGATTGCACTGATTGTCGGTTTTGGGGGGTAGGGGGAACCCAGGCCCACAGTGCAGCCAATGACGCAGCAGTGAATGACTGACCGCAATTTCAGCATTTCCCCATTAGGTGTGCATGTTTCCCCAGTTTCAAAGCTGTTCCGGGTCAATATATTACAGTGGATTCTTCTCTGAGGTCAAACTGCAGGTAGTCTCGCTCATACCCTTAAGTTTCATCAAGGAATAACAGAAAATGTTCCAAAATTTGCATATGTAATTTGGGGCCGAAATTGTCCAGCCCGATAAGGCCTCTGCTCACTTGAAAGTGATAGCTGTGGGGCCGACTCTCCGTGGAGGGGCCGCCATTTTGTAAATTGCCCTTCATCAGGGTCGGAGCGATGTAGGGGACCGCTCTGCCCATTTTCCCGCCGCGGTGTGCACGTGCCGACCCCTTGCTGACTGGCAGCAACCCCTTCCTGAAATAGCCCGTGGGAAATGTCCCTTTAGTGGAATTGCCCCGCGGAAGTAGCGCCACTGTCGGTTAGTGCCTCCGACAGCTTTTTGTGTCGGTGCACTCCTCATCGGCCGCTCTTAAAAGGGAGGTGGCGATACCATTTTACTTCTTATTTTCAGTCGACTGTCAAGTCCGCCCGACAATTATGCCCCCAGATTTGGCTGGGACGCCAACAGGCAGCCTGGCTGGTGCCCCAGTGAACCTAACTTAAAAATATGCAGAGCTCGCAGTGGCTCCCCCTTTAACTGAAGAGGAGAGACGTTGTGACGCGCCAGTGTGATACGGCACCTCTGCGTCGCACTGACGTTATTAGGGTGGCGTTGATGAGTGATCGGGGCTGCTGACCTGCTGCATAGGCACTTCCACCCCTCAGCCGCAACTACACCCGCCCCGACTTAAAAAAACTTCTAAGTGCCAAATATCGACGACATCTCCAGCGGAGAAAAACTACAAAATATGGAAGGTGCACCCCGTTTCGGGCAGAGGTGAATTTCTACCCCTTTAAGTCTAATTTGTAGAACTTATTCATATATTTGTTCTATGTATATACAACTAAACTTTCACAGATCGGATTCCTTAAACTATACGGAATGGATTATTTCACATTTGCCTAATGGCATATGAAAATTAGGTCTAATTACCATGATTCATTAATATTTTATGCAAACACTGGAAGCATTTGCACTCCAAGTTTCATAAAGAATGTGGCTTTTAATTTATAGTGAAAAGACTAGTTTCCAATTAATCTTCAATCAGATTTGTGAAGTAGGTCAAATTAGCATAATTCATTAATCCTCATCCCTAAAAGAATAAAAACAGACTCCAACTTTGATTAAAAAATAGGTTTTGGAAAAAAAAATTGTAGATGACAGATGAAATGAAAATGATTTTCCATAAATCTTCATGCTGAATTGTGGAAAGCAGAATTGGCAGAGATGTGAAACTATCAGGTGCATTTGAAATCGTTTATGATATAGTTGATTAAAATTGAAACACTCAGAAAATTATTACTTATTTCATTTCTAAAAATGTTATTCTCAAATATTATTGCAAACCATGGTTATATGAACATGGATTTTAAATTTGAGTATTATCCTGCCTGCATCAGTCATTCACATTACTACAATATAACAAAAATATATAGAATCTTGATGCTAGTGCAATGCCCAAGTGATTGAAGTTAAGAAGACAATTATTATTCTTTTGTTAAAAAAAACATTGATGCACTTTCAGAGTCTCCAGCCCTGGCTGGGAGAATGTTCCACAGATTCCTTTGCGATTCTGCATCCCTCTGTTCACTGCTGATTACCCAACAGGAAGATTTGCTTTCTGTTGCTGTGGGTGGCATACCACAGGCGGCAGACGGAGTGAGAACTAATGAAAGGCATTATACATACCAGCAGTTATCAGCTCTCAATGACCTTGAACAGTAAGAATGAACGAGTCTCTATTCAAACTAAATTAACCCAACAGGAAATACAGTGTGGATCCCTGCAGGGCTCAAGTCTGCAGTGCAGTAAATTTGAACCAATCTATTGGGACATTTGGATTAATTTCCCAATCTGTGGAACTTTTAAGCTTCTGAAAAATGCATTTCCACACAGAAACTTTATTTTTTGGGGTGAGGGAGAATTTGTGCTGATTAGTGTGAGGAATTCCGAATGCTGGAGAAAGGAGCACCTCTCCATTTTTATAACCAAGCGTTAGAATCATGTACTCCCCGGTCTGGTATAGCATCGTCAAGTTGCGAAACAATGCCCCTATATCACAGTACAGTA
This sequence comes from Pristiophorus japonicus, assembly GCF_044704955.1. Taxonomy (NCBI): domain Eukaryota; kingdom Metazoa; phylum Chordata; class Chondrichthyes; family Pristiophoridae; genus Pristiophorus; species Pristiophorus japonicus. Next base: position 86,921,815 of record NC_091993.1, read on the forward strand.
GCACCATCTGATCCTACTGTGCCATTTATATTTCCTACACCAACCGTTCATGGAGCCCACCTGAGTGAGACTAGCAGCATATTGCAAAGTTCTGATGAATTTTATGTTATTGCATTGTTCCCATTAGAAACTGGATAAGGACTGATCCAAATTCACTTTGCAACCTTTACCATTGCCACAGGGAAAGACCCTGTGACCAATATATCAAACTTATTTGGCAAAGCTCAATTTCCGCACCTTCTGTAATGTATTTGCTTCATGGGTTCTTTACTTAGAAATTCAGAACAACACATTGCTATTTAGAATTAGCTGGTTTATTAGCAAAAGGTTAACAATCAGACTACACATTACCAGTTCAACTATTTTTAGTTGTGCACTTTAAACAAATGCCCCCTACAAGGGTGGTCACATAACAAAATCATTTTTTTTCCAGTGCCCTTTTTTTTTGAGGGCACCAACACACAAATTATACCCCCTGGTTAAAAGGGGGGGGGGGCGGTACTAAAACCGGCAAATTAAACAAATTAAACTTTAAACTTAAATGACCAAATTAAAATTTGGTTGCCGGGGGTGATGATGCACTCCAGTCCCTCCGGCGCACACCTCTCGCGGAAGGTCGTGAGGGTACGGTGGACACCGCGTGCTCCATCTCCAGCGACACCCTGGCTCGGATGTACCCATGGAAGAGAAGCAGGCAGTTGGGCTGAACAACCCCCTCGACGGCCCGCTGCCTGGACCGGTTGATGGCCACCTTGGCCGTGCCCAGGAGCAGTCCTACGAGGAGGCCTTCCGACCTGCCCGCTCCTTCCGCACATGGTGCCCAAAGATCAGGAGTGTGGGACTGAAGTGCAACCAGAATTTGAGGAGTAGCCCCTTCAAATAATTAACAGTTCTACAACTATTTTAGTTGTGAACATTAACCAAGTGGCTCCTGATTAAAGAGGGGGTCACACTCCAAAAACTTTTCAAGTGATCAGCAGCTCCACAAATCTGTGCACATACTCACAGGTGCATACATTACACCTTCCAACACAAATTCTAAAACTGGCAGATATGAACTCTAAATGTATCACTGATGCTGCTTCTATTTGGCTATCCTTCCCTCCTGGACAACCAACTGACAGACTTGTGGTGTAATGTGAGAGAGCATAGTGCCATGCACCTGGACAGCTGGGGTCAGATCCCTCCATCAGCAAATTGCTGGTCTCAGACAAACTATTATAAACAAACCAATAGGAGACAGAGGTAATGGGGAGAACGTCCATCTCAGAAAGCCATACCATCTGTCTGCAGAGTAGCATTGGTGGAGGTTGTGGAGATGTTTTCAGTTGTTTGCTTTCTCGCATGTGCAGCTTGGGTCACAGTGTGCTATGGTATATTTCATCTCCATGCCTATGCTTATTTTTGTACTATTGTACTTGTCACTTACCGGGGCCAAAATTTACCTTTGCCCGAAACGGGTCGCACCTTCTGCTCTTGAAGTGTTTTTTTCCGTCACTCCGGATGAGGTCGCCTCTTTCGTTAAATTCAGCTCTTTATCATTTTTTTTGCAGAGGACTGGAAGTTGGTCATAATTGGGACGGAAGTGGGGCGGTAAGTACTGGTGAGGGGAGGAAGTGGAGATGGGACAGCGTCTCCGCCGCTGTCAATCAACAGCGGAGCAGAGATGACGTCATGACACGTGTGCATCACCACGCTCTCCCTTCACTTAAAGGGGAGAGCCTTCGGCGTTCAGAAATATCCACAGGACCTCCAGGGAGAGTTTTGGCTAGATCAGCGGTCTGACACCCAAGAGGCTGTTGGCAGCCCGGACGAACATGCAGGCATAATTGTTGGCCTGATCTGGCAGTCGACCGACCAAAAAAAAACACGGTGGCCACGGCAGTGCACCCTCCCTTTGAAGGGCCGCCGCGCTGCCATGGCTCACAGAGTGAAAGCAAGGTGTATCAACAGAAAAAGCTGTCGGGGGCACTGCGCGGCATATTAAATATTTTTGCAGCTAAATTTCATGTGCGATAGAGGTGCGGGAGATCGGCAATGCACCCTTTGATGACACACTTAGGATGGTCGGCAGCAGCGGGGCAGAAGTGGGGACCGCTGAAATATCCCCGAGACGAATTTTGCTGGCGGCGGCCATTGGACCGAAAGTTGGCGGCTGCTCGACTCCGCCGCCTGGCCTCTGCTTTCTGGCGGTAAGAGGCCTTTTTGGGAAGCTGAATTTCGGGCCCCACCATCTCCAATTGGAAACTCCAACTATTCTATAGCTGTGAGGCTTCTGATACAATCTTAACTACATCTTCCAATAAATTCAGGACCGTTAGCATCATTATCAAGTGTGATTTGTTTTATAAATGTATAATATAAATTCCTTGGATGTCTATTTTAGTAATTGATCTCATTAATAATTTCATGCTCCACATTCAGGCTTTGAAGATGAGGGGAGAACGATTAGGAGGAATTTTTTTCCACAGAGGATTGTTGGAGCATGGAATGCTTTGCCATAGGAAACGGTTGAGGCAAAGTCTGGTGCACCTTTTAAGGAAAAATTGGAAAGCTATCTGAAGCAGCGGAAGATACAGGGTTACAGCCTGAGAGCGGGTTGGTGGGATTAGTTCAAGCAAAGCACTGACTTAGACTTGATGGACCAACTAGCTTCCTTCTGTGCTGTAAATGCCTATTGTTCTATTTAAGTTCTACTATATTGAATTCCAAATATTATAGAGCTTTTCTTTCAATTTTTCATTGAAGTGAACCTTTCTGTAAGAAAAGCACTGAAGCAGCATAGATCCAAGTGAGAAGAAATAATCCATTGGAGTCATTTCATATCATTTCTCAATGTTATTACTACAAAACGTATTACATTGTAACAAAGAAACCTCAACCCAGAGAATCCTTTCAAAACATAAAGGAGTCACATATGTCAGTCTCAGGGGACCATGTTTGCTTTCAGTTTTCATATTTGAAAATGATACAAAATCTCATATCAACAAAATTGAAATATTCTTATTATATTTTTCTTATTTTCTCCCTGTATCTTTGAGGAGATGAGGTACAAAGCTTACCAGGGAGATTGAAAAGCAATTTCATTCTAAAGCTGCAACCCCTTCTTTTGTAGTTGATTATACAATGGATAAATAAAGCATCAAAACAGGGGTGGGCGGGGTGGAAGGGGGGGGAGGGGATGGGTGGAAATTGCTTACTTGAACACGAGCATTTAATTTAAAACATTCCAGCCTTCATACTTAAACACAAGGATTAAATGCTATGTATGTATCACTCATTTTTTCAGCACTTTATGTAAATAAGCCATTTAGGTGATAGCTTCCATCTTTCAGGGTGCATGAGGAATAAATAAATGATCGCAACTTTGGTTAAAATGAGGCTACCATCCAAATTGTTTAACTAAAGTGCCAAAGCCATTTATTGTAGAGCATTCCTGACAGATAGAAGTTTATTATCAATATTTTAGCATTAATTTGTCAGATCATTTACAACAGTGTCTACAGTTTGATTTTATTGGGAAGTAACTCCAACAGGTGAAACAGTATTTCAAATATCAGTCTAATGTTTTGCTCCATTTAATTTGCAGAAGTCTGACTGGTGAAAATTTTAAAACATATAGTGAAATTAAAATGACTCTTATTTGTAGTGTTGGTGGTTAGGACGAGGGCTGAACTTTGACAATCGATTTGATTAATTGGGCAACGAGCAGTAATTGGTAGTAAAAAAGCAGTTTTATCTTTCAACGTGAAATATATCGTTGATAGTCAACCCAGCAAATCATCGCATTTTAAGAACATAAGAAATAGGAGCAGGAGTAGGCCATTTGGCCCCTCGAGCCTGCTCCACCATTCAATAAAATCAGGGCTGATCCGATCATGGACTCAGCTCCACTTCCCTGCCCACTCCCCATAACCCTTTACTCCCTTATCGCTCAAAAATCTGTCTATCTCCGCCTTAAATATATTTAATGATCCAGCCTCCACTGCTCTCTGGGGTAGAGAATTCCACAGATTTACAACCCTCTGAGCGAAGAAATTCCTCCTCATCTCAGTTTTAAATGAGCGGCCCCTTATTCTGAGTCTATGCCTAGTCTAGTTCTAGTTTCCCCTATCCTCTCTGCATCCACCTTGTCAAGCCCCCTCATTATCTTATATGTTTCGATAAGATCACCTCTCATCCTTCTGAACTCCAATGAGCATAGGCCCAACCTACTCAACCTATCTTCATAAGTCAACCCCCCAATCTCTGGAATCAACCTAGTGAACCTTCTCTGAACAGCCTCCAATGCAAGTATATCCTTCCTTAAATACGGAGACCAAAACTGTACGCAGTACACTAGGTGTCGCTTTAAAATGTACAAAATTCCAAACCAAAATGTTGCATGCGTTTGAGAAGAAAAAATACATTTGAGTTACTTTTTTCCCCCAGATCTTTAAAGTAAAGATGCAAGTCCCAAAATTCCTGGGGCATTGCCAAGCAAAGCCATTGTTATCTGAACATGCAAGAGAGGAAAGTTTGGTGGGATCAGGTCACATCAGGTCTCCACCCCTTTATTTTAGCCAAGTCAAAATTCAGCCCAAAATGGGAGCTTGTGCATCTGGTGTCATGTGGGCATTTCTTATAGAGCTGGGAATGGCACCCGCTAGAAATCCTGTCGTTTCCCCCACAGGTGCCCCCAATGTGCGTGCGTGAAGCAGGTGGGCTGTTGTGCTCGGATCACATTTCATCGAAGTGGGGACCACTTTTCCATTTAAATCAGAATATAACTTACAAATAACTCTCTCCTGTCTTATGCTTGTTTTGTCATTGCAAGTTTTTTTCACATAGAATTACATAGATGACACAGCAGAGAAACAGGCCATTCACCGAACCAGTCCATGCAGGCGTTTCTGCTCCACTCGAGCCTCCTTCCATCCTTCCTCATCTAACTCTTTCAGCATAACCCTCTATTCCTGTCTCCCTCATTTGCTTATTTAGCTTCCTCTTAAATGCATCTATATTCTTTGCCTCAACTACTCACTGAGGTAGCGAGTTCTACATTCTCACCATACTCTTTATTGCAGTGTAATTGCATACTGTTCTTATGGCAACTGTGGTAACTATAGCTTTAAATATCCCTCGCACATTATGGAACTCTTTGATGCCGGCCGCAAGAGAACGACTGCAGTCTTAAAAGACAACTCCCTCAATAGATGCTCTAAAATTCATTCAAATCACTGTTGTGCCTATGGTGCAAGTCATTGCCTCACCTAACAATCATTGCCATCAACAGAGCAGCTAAAGAAACGAGTCCTTTTTTTTTACTCTTTATGTATAGACAGCACCTATGAGTTGCTAAGCAACAAAATATACTGCTAATGACATTGAAGCTGTCATTTTTTTAGCAGAAGCTGATTTCGGAAATTTGTGTCCTGTATTCCGCAGTAGCTAGTTTACCCCTCGTTGCGTAAAAGCAGCTGAAATTTTTAATATCATTTGCTGCAAACCTGATGGAAATACACTATTCCCTGAATATGTTCAATATGATATATATCAACAGATTGGGGATTGTTTGAATATTTTGATTTTTGTTTGTAAGTTAGAAATTCATATATATGCACATTTTGAAAATCTCTTATACTTGCTTTTTTGAAATTTCCAATTTGTTACACACTAAACATACTCACAGTTACACATTGAATACCAGAATTTTAAGAGATATTTAAAATTCTAATGGCAATATGCACTGTGATAGAATATTTGGTTCAGCTTATCTTTACAGTGGAGGAGAAACTCATGGAGATTTTAATATCTTGAGGTTGAGCATTGGATGGAAAGAAAATCATTTATCGGATCCTCGTTATAAGGACCTTGACTGAAATTTTCAGGTTGTACTTTATGTTAGGTTATATGACATCCATTATGGCATGAACAAGCAATGTTCTTAGCTCAAAGGCTGTGCGAATGGAGTCACTGTTTGGCCATTTGCAACTTAAATCTATTGTGCCAAAATCTGGATAGACAACTAACGTTATGCAAATTTGCCTGACACTTTTGATATTTGAATTATTAATGATCAATATTTGCTGGTTACCCAGTTTGCTGATCTGCAATCTACCATGATGAATTAAAGCAATTGGACTTCACTTTATTAGAAGTTTGTGTGTTTGATTCCTTTGTGATAAAATCATATCTATGGAACCATAATGGAACAATGACCTTCTTGGATCTGCTGAAATGACTAAGCTTCAATCTGATATTTATGACAATGAAATATCATACAAACATAGAAACATAGAAAATAGGTGCAGTACTAGGCCATTCGGCCCTTCGAGCCTGCACCACCATTCAATAAGATCATGGCTGATCATTCACCTCAGTACCCCTTTCCTGCTTTCTCTCCATACCCCTTGATCCCCTTAGACATAAGGGCCATATCTAACTCCCTCTTGAATATATCCAACAAACTGGCATCAACAACTCTCTGCGGTAGAGAATTCCACAGGTTAACAACTCTCTGAGTGAAGAAGTTTCTCTTCATCTCGGTCCTAAATGGCTTACCCCTTTATCCTTAGACTGTGACCCCTGGTCTGGTCTTCCCTAACATCGGGAACATTCTTCCTGCATCTAACCTGTCAAGTCCCGTCAGAATTTTATATGTTTCTATGAGACCCCCTGTGAGTGAGGAGGCCTAGTCGATCCTCATATGTCAGTCCTGCCATCCCGGAAATCAGTCTGGTGAACCTTTGCTGCACTCCCTCAATAGCAACATAAGAACATAAGAACATAAGAATTAGGAACAGGAGGAGGTCATCTAGCCCCTCGAGCCTGCTCTGCCATTCAATAAGATAATGGCTGATCTGGCCGTGGGCTCAGCTCCACTTACCCGCCCGCTCCCCGTAACCCTTAATTCCCTTATTGGTTAAAAATCTATCTATCTGTGACTTGAATACATTCAATGAGCTAGCCTCAACTGCTTCCATGGGCAGAGAATTCCACAGATTCACAACCCTCTGGGAGAAGAAATTCCTTTTCAACTCGGTTTTAAATTGGCTCCCCCGTATTTTGAGGCTGTGCCCCCTAGTTCTAGTCTCCCAGACCAGTGGAAACAACCTCTCTGTCTCTATCTTGTCTATCCCTTTCATTATTTTAAATGTTTCTATAAGATCACCCCTCATCCTTCTGAACTCCAACGAGTAAAGACCCAGTCTACTCAATCTATCATCATAAGGTAACCCCCTCATCACCGGAATCAACCTAGTGAATCGTCTCTGTACCCCCTCCAAAGCCAGTATATCCTTCCTTAAGTAAGGTGACCAAAACTGCACGCAGTACTCCAGGTGCGGCCTCACCAATACCCTGTACAGTTGCAGCAGGACCTCCCTGCTTTTGTACTCCATCCCTCTCGCAATGAAGGCCAACATTCCATTCACCTTCCTGATTCCCTGCTGCACCTGCAAACTAACTTTTTGGGATTCATGCACAAGGACTCCCAGGTCCCTCTGCACCTCAGCATGTTGTAATTTCTCCCCATTCAAATAATATTCCCTTTTACTGTTTTTTTTCCCAAGGTGGATGACCTCACACTTTCCGACATTGTATTCCATCTGCCAAACCTTAGCCCATTCGCTTAACCTATCCAAATCTCTTTGCAGCCTCTGTGTCCTGTACACAACCCACTTTCCCACTAATCTTAGTGTCATCTGCAAATTTTGTTACACTACACTCTGTCCCCTCTTCCAGGTCATCTATGTATATTGTAAACAGTTGTGGTCCCAGCACCGATTCCTGTGGCACACCACTAACCACCGATTTCCAACCCGAAAAGGACCCATTTATCCCGACTCTCTGCTTTCTGTTAGCCAGCCAATTCTCTATCCATGCAAATACATTTCCACTGACCCCGCGTACCTTTATCTTCTGCAGTAACCTTTTGTGTGGCATTCTTTGCTGTTGTTTTAAATTTTCCCAATCTTCTAGTTTCCCACTAACCTTGGCCACCTTATACGCATTGGTCTTTGATTTGATACTCTCCTTTATTTCCTTGGTTATCCACGGCTGGTTATCCCTTCTCTTACCACCCTTCTTTTTCACTGGAATATATTTTTGTTGAGCACTATGAAAGAGCTCCTTAAAAGTCCTCCACTGTTCCTCAATTGTGCCACCGTTTAGTCTGCGTTTCCAGTCTACTTTAGCCAACTCTGCCCTCATCCCACTGTAGTCCCCTTTGTTTAAGCATAGTACAAGAGCATCCTTCCTCAGATTAGGAGACCAAAACTGAACAGAATATTCCAGGTGAGGCCTCAGCAAGGCCCTGTACAACTGCAGCAAGACCTCCCTGCTCCTATACTCAAATCCCCTAGCTATAAAGGCCGACATGCCATTTGCCTTCTTCACCACCTGCTGTACCTGCATGCCAACTTTCAATCACTGATGTACCATGACACCCAGGTCTCGTTGTACCTCCCCTTTTCCTAATCTGCTGCATTCAGATAATATTCTGCCTTCGTGTTTTTGGCATCAAAGTGGATAACCTCACATTTATCCACATTATTCTGCATCTGCCATGCGTTTGCCCTCTCACCTAACCTGTCCAAGTCACCCTGCAGCTCTTAGCATCCTCCTCACAGCTCACACCACCATCCAGCTTTGTGTCGTCTGCAAACTTGGAGATATTACACTCAATTCCATCATCTAAATCATTGATGTATATTGTAAATAGCTGGGGTCCCAGCACTGAGCCTCTGCGGCACCCCACTAGTCACTGCCTGCCATTCTGAAAAGGACCCGTTTATCCCAACTCTCTGCTTCCTGTCTGTCAACCAGTACTCTATCCACGTCAATACATTATCCCCAATACCATGTGCTTTAAATTTGCACACCAATCTTTTGTGTGGGACCTTGTCAAAAGCCTTTTGAAAGTCCAAATACACCACATCCAATGGTTCTCCCTTGTTTACTCTACTAGTTACATCCTCAAAAAATTCTAGAAGATTCGTCAAGCATGATTTCCCTTTCAAAATTCATGCTGCCTTGGACCGATCCTGTCACTGCTTTCTAAGTGCGCTGCTATTTCATCTTTAATATTTGATTCCAACATTTTCCCCACTACTGATGTCAGGCTAACCAATCTATAATTACCCGCTTTCTCTCTCCCTCCTTTTTAAAAAAGTGGTGTTACATTAGCTACCCTCCAGTCCATAGAAACTGATCCAGAGTCGATAGACTGTTGGAAAATGATCACCAATGCATCCACTATTTCTAGGGCCACTTCCTTAAGTACTCTGGGATGCAGACTATCAGGCCCTGGGGATTTATCGGCCTTCAATCCCATCAATTTCCCTAACACAATTTCCTGACAATAAGGATTTCCTTCAGTTCCTCCTTCTCACTAGAACCTCAGTCCCCTAGTATTTCGAGAAGGTTATTTGTGTCTTCATTCGTGAAGACAGAACCAAAGTATTTGTTTAATTGGTCTGCCATTTCTTTGTTCCCCATTATAAATTCACGTGATTCTGACTGCAAGAGACCTACGTTTGTCTTCACTAATCTTTTTCTCTTCACATATCTATAGAAGCTATTGCAGTCAGTTTTTATGCTCGCAGCAAGCTTCCTCTCATACTCTATTTTCCCCCTCCTAATTAAACTCTTTGTCCTCCTCTGTTGAATTCTAAATTTCTCCCAGTCCTCAGGTTTGCTGCTTTTTCTGGCCAATTTATATGCCTCTTCCTTGGATTTAACACTATCCTTAATTTTCCTTGTTAGCCATGGTTGAGCCACCTTCCCCGTTTTATCTTTTACTTCAGACAGGGATGTACAATTGTTGAAGTTCATCCAAGTGATCTTTAAATGTTTGCCATTGCTTATCCACTGTCAACCCTTTAAGTATCATTCGCCAGTCTGTTCTAGCCAATTCACGTCTCATACCTTCGAAGTTACCTTTCCTTCAGTTTAGGACCCTAGTCACTCTCCATGTTAATAAAGAATTCTACCATATTATGGTCACTCTTCCCCAAGGCGCCTCGCAAACAAGATTGCTAATTAGTCCTTTCTCATTACACATCACCCAGTCTAGGATGGCCAGCCCTCTAGTTGGTTCCTCGACATATTGGTCTTACAAATCATCCCTAATACACTCCAGGAAATCCTCCTACAACGCATTGCTACCAGTTTGATTAGTCAAACCGATATGTGGATTAAAGTCGCCTATGATAGCTGCTATACCTTTATTGCAAGCATCCCTAATTTCTTGTTTGATGCTGTCCCCAACCTCACTACTACTGTTTTGTGGTCTGTACACAACTCCCACTAGCGTTTTCTGCCCCTTAGTATTCCGCAGCTCTACCTATACAGATTCCACATCATCCAAATTAATATCCTTCCTTACTATTGCATTAATTTCCTCTTTAACCAGCAATGCTACCCCACCTCCTTTTCCTTTCTGTCTACCCTTCCTGAATGTTGAATACCCCTGGATATTGAGTTCCCAGTCTTGGTCACCCTGGAGCCATCTCTCCATACTCCTATTTATATCATATTCATTAATAGCTGCCTGCGCAATTAATTTGTCCACCTTATAATGAATACTCCTCGCATTGAGGCACAGAGCCTTCAGGCTTGTCTTTTTAACACACTTTGCCCCTTTAGAATTTTGCTCTAATGTGGCCCTTTTTGATTTTTGCCTTGGGTTTCTCTGCCCTCCACTTTTACTTTTCTTCTTTCTATCTTTTGCTTCTGCCCCCAGTCTACTTCCCTCTGTCTCCCTGCATAGGTTCCCATGCCCCTGCCATATTAGTTTAACCCCTCCCCAACAGCACTAGAAAACACTTCCCCTCGGACATTGGTTCCGGTTTGTACTGGTCTCACCTCCCCAATGTCCCAGGAATTTTAATCCTTCCCTCCTGCACCACTTTTCAAGCCACGTATTCATCCTAGCTATCCTGCAATTCCTACTCTGACTAGCACGTGGCACTGGATCTAATCCTGAGATTACTACCTTTGAGATCCTGCTTTTTAATTTAACTCCTAGCTCCATAAATTCAGCTTGTAGGATCTTATCCTGTTTTTTACCTATATCGTTGGTACCTATATGCACCACAACAACTGGCTGTTCACCCTCCCCCTCCAAAATAACCTGCAGCTGCTCTAAGACATCCTTGACCCTTGCACAAGGGAGGCAACATACCATCCTGGAGTCTCGATTGTATCTATTCCCCTTACAATGGAATCCCCTACCACTATAGCTCTCCCACTCTTTTTCCTGCCCTCCTGTGCAGCAGAGCCATCCATGGTGCCATGAACTTGGCTGCTGCTGCCCTCCCCTGATGAGTCACCCCCCTGAACAGCACCCAAGGCGGTGTATCTGTTTTGGAGTGGGATGGCCACACAGGACTCCTGCACTACCTTCCTGCCACTGCTCTGCCTGATGGTCACCCATTCCCTATCTGCCTGAGTAACCTTTACCTGCGGTGTGACCAACTCACTAAACGTGCTATTCACAACATCCTCAGCATCGCGGATGCTCCAGAGTGAATCAATGCACAACTCCCGTACCGCAATACGGTCTGACAGGAGCTGCAGCTGGATACACTTCCCGCACATGTAATCGTCAGGGACATTGGAAGCGTCCCTGACTTCCCACATAGTGCAGGAGGAGCATGCCATGAGTCTGGACTCTCCTGCCATGACTTAACCCTTAAATCAATTTAATTTGGCAACAATGCCAAAGGTTCCTTACTGATAATACTAATCATACCACATTGATGGCACTAATCTCTAAATGTAACATTTTTGTGGTGCCTGATAGAAACAGCATCATAATGGACATTGCTTTAGAAAACCTTTCCAATTGCTGATAACTCTTCTGTTCTGCATTTTATATATTTGATTTAATATGACTTATCTGCCTTATTTTCTGTTGGAGATTGTTTCAAGGTTTATCAACTGATAGGTGAAGTGCACTTCATTAAAACTCATCCCAATTTTCTATTCAAGCCAATCAAGCTAAGTATTAATCAATAAAAGTCTTGAATTAATTGTGACCTTCCAACTACACCCATCACAGCTGCAATATTACAGATAGCAGTCAATTTGTTTTGATTCTAGCTGTTGCCTAAAATCAGCAATCCCTAATGGCGAGCTTATGATGAATATTTGATGGTAGAAGTTTATTACATTTCTGAAATTAAATTAAAACAGAATTCTACCTTAATGTGGAGAGTACTATTAAAGCACAAATAAGGCATGATTGAGCAGCACAATTACTTGGAACACTAAGCTGAAGCACTTGCGGCATAATTTTCCCATGTTAGCTTTGTTGTTTCCTACATTACAACAGTGACTACACTCTAAAAATACTTCATTGGCTGCAAAGCACTTTGAGACATCCGATAGTTGTGAAAGACGCTATATAAATCCAAGTCTTTTCTTTTTTGAGTACTATTTTAGCTCCAGCCCATTTTTCAGGTGGTTTTCACCATGACTTCCCAAATCACCAACATTCCTTTAACGTTTACCAGCAGACTGAAAACTGTATAATTACAGAAGCTGAAGAGAACGTTTCCATCTTAATTAGATTTTCTATTCAACGTTACTTTCTTGCAGTTATAAGAGCTACCCCAATCTACCTTTACTCTTGATTCAGCCCTTCAGGAGTCAGCAAGGAATTTTCCCTCATTGACCTTGCTTTTTTCTGGGTTTTTTTTGTTCCTCCCAGGAGATTACATGGCTGCGGGGGTCATGTGGTCATGATGCTCCAGGCATCATGAATCTGGGGCATGCTTGATGGGTCAGCTGGTCTTTCCCTGCCTGTCATTTTTGTATGGTTGTACCTGTATTGCTTTCTTGTTAGGAGCTCATTTACTTTTTTCTTTTAACAAAGATTTGGAGTGTGATGTAATCATCATCATCATAGGCAGTCCCTCTAATCGAGGATGACTTGCTTTCAATTCAAAAAGTTCACAGGTGTTTCAATGAAGGACCTACAATTCCAGGTCCTGAACTACATGTTGAAGGGTGGAAGATGCCTGTGCATGGATTTTTTTTAACGTGTGGTGACCGTTGCACACCAGCCACCACACGGGCTTGACAGAGCTAGGTCTTGGTCCAGTGGCAAGGATTAACCAAGACGACTGGAAACCAGCTCTGCTGCATGGACCTAGTGCGCACGTATGTCGCAGTGTGGACGGCCCGTGTTGCCCCTGGCCCTTGCCTCTTCTGGGCCCCAAACTCATGCCTCTCCTGGGCCCCGGTCATGTCCCTCTACAATCTCTCGCCGCTCCTTCGCCTCGACCTCGCCGCTCCATCACACGGACTGCAGCGGTTTAAGAAGGTGGCACACGACCATCTTCTCAAGGGCAATTGGAGATGGGTAATAAGTGCTGGCCTTGCCAGCGATGTCCACATCCCATGAATGAATAAAAAAAAGTCACCTTCTCTTTTCAAGTGACCCAGCCTGTTCATCCTTTCCTAATAGACATAATCTCGCATTTCGAGTATCATAATTGTAAATCTAATTTCCACCCTCGCCAATGTCTCTATATTCTTTTTATAATATGGTGTACATATGTATATATATATATATATATATATATAATATGATGTATATATATATCGCAGAGAACAAGGGAACAAGTGCTGCGGAAGCCCACTGGAAACTGCCCTGGGAGGGTGTAGAAGGAGATTTACTCTGTATCTAAACCATGCTGTACTTGACTTGGGAGTGTTTGATGGGGAGTATAGAGGGAGTTTTACTCTACATATGTAGAGGGAACTTAACTCTGTACCTTGCCCATGCTATATATGCCCTGGGAATGTTGGATGGGACAGTGCAGAGGGAGCATTACTCTGTAACTAACTCGTGTTGTACCTGCCCTGGGAGTGTTTGAAGGGTCAATGAGGAGGGAGCTTTACTCTGTATCTAATCCGTGCTGTTCTACATGCCTTATTACATTAATATACTTGCAGAATTGGCATATAATGAATGTCAACACTGATAAATGTGAGGTATTACATTTTGGTAACAGAAATAAGGAGGTCACATATTAGTTGGAAAACCAGAATCTAAATGGGCAGAGGAACAAAGTGATCTCAGAATACAAATGCAAAAATCACCAAAAGTAGCGATGTAGGTTAATAAGACTGGTAAAAAGAGCAAACTAAGTACTAGGGTTTATTTCCAGGGGGATTGAATTGAAAAGTAGCTAAGTTATGCTGAACTTGTATCGAACCTCAGTTGGACCACTGTGTACAATTGGAGTACTGTGTACAATTGTGTGATGTAATATTGTAGTGGAAACTGCTGATCTGACTCTTCAGCACACTCTGAAATCATAAGCAGCTAGTGGTTTTGCACTTGAAGAACATGGGACAGCAATTCATCTTGGACAGTAGTGCTAAATGGGCGACATCACATCAGATGCTTGTTATACTCCCCACTTGATAATCAGTTCTGCAGAAGTCAACGGAACTGAATATCGGGTGGGTGGTATAATGGGCAGCCGATGTGATACCGCCCGTTTAGCCTGAATACAAATGGGGCCTGGTGTAGCGCAAGTTTCCTCCCATGGACAGCATTGTGACATCTTAAATTGATATTTAAGTTCTTCTACTAAATGTTGCAGGTTTGTTGTACTGTATTGCACCTCAAGGAGAGCTTCCTTGTCAGTATGGAACTAACCACCTTCCAGAAACATATAAATCAATTGCCTGCTATCAAAAGCTATTATGACTGGAGTGTGCTAACTCGGATAAAAAGTCATAAGATCGGTTGTCAAGTACCAGTTTACACAACTCCCACTTCTCGCAGAAAGTCAACATGGATTACAATTATGATGGGATAGCATGAACCAAGCCAAATATATTCAGCGGAGTACTGCACTACCACATGGCTATCTAGCCCACATGTCAAATCCATTGATGTCCAGCTGAATTCTACTATGAGATTTATCACTCGTACGCTTTTATTGACACCAACACCATGGCTGCCTGTGTTTGCAAACATCGCACCACCACACCTTCACCGCGAATATATAGTCTCCAGAAAATGCAACCGCTACACCAGCAAAGACATGCCGATCCAGGCAGTCTTGAACAACCTACCACCAACCAGTCTCAAATCTAGAAGGCCATTTTGGACCATCGCCCAAGCCCTTCAGTGATCTCCGCTCAGCCTTGATAACCGACGGCAAAATGCTTGGAAGAACTGTGACATACGGAATGGATTCCTTACATAGGACCACACAGTACCACCTGAACGATCAAACCTTCCTCACAAACAGTGGACAACCATCAACCGCCTCAGAACTGGTCATGGTAGATGCTGCCACCTTCTCCATAGATGGAAGATCAAAGCATCCCCATCATGTGGAGTCCTAATCAGATCCTGGAGCACATCATCGAGCACTGCCCTCAGAGGAAATTTGCAGCTAGCCTATAAGATATCTACACTGTTACACCGGAAGCGTTTACCTGGAGATCTGACTTAGATATTGTCATTTGATTTGCTTTGTTACTACCATACGAAAGAAGGAGAGATCAGATAATAATCCAGCTCTACATAACAATGTATTGTTTCAGTTAATCTATCCTAAGTCATGTTGTTACAGTAGTTTCTAAATTCAGAGAACATACTGCTTTAAAAATTCCTTCTTTTTGCTGGGCTCAATCAGCCTGTTCTCTCACTAACATCTAAAGGGCTGGGTTATCTCTTTAGTATTTCCTGCACTGTTTAGTTGATTAATGCTCAGATTGGCAGTTGTGTTGGGCTCCCTGTGATAGCGTAAATCAGCCACAGCAAACCAGAGAGCCATTTTCTCCCAGTGCCATTCGTGCAGTGTAATTCCAACACCTGTTCAAATTGTCTTGGCATTCTGTGACATCTTTCCAAACTCTCCTCACTCTGGATACAGAGTTAATTGTTTTAGCAACGTCATGGACTGGTTTAAAAATATTGGGAATCAATTGATGACTGATACAATTGCCCCTATAAAGAATGCCCACCTAATAGCATTAAATGCACCTCTGATAGCTTTGTCAGTACAGGTCTTCTCAAAAGGAAATTGGGTATATACTTGAAAATTTATAGGGCTATGGGGAAAGAGCGGGTGAGTGGGACTAATTGGAAAGCTGTTTCAAAGAGCTGGGTCGAATGGCCTCCTTCTGTGCTGGATGATTCTATGATTAGTAGCTGTCAGTCAAAATTTATCTTGATAGATGAGAGTACTAGAATATTTGACTTAGGTTTGTGTTTGAATAGCAATGCTTTAGGTATTATTTGGCATTATTACCAGGGCTGAGTGCTGGACATAGCCATTGAATCACATTGGATTTTGAGGTGCCTGTTCTTTTAGAAAGCAGCTCTTTTTCATCTTGTGCCATTTTTGTACCGATGTTCAAGAAACCATTTTGCTCTCCTGTAACATGGATTTTGTTTCATGCACTACATTCAGATTATGTCTGTCCTTGTGGACAGTGAGTGAGAAACTACATTGGGTTTGAAGCCACAACAACAAAGCTCATTTATTTTCCCCCTTAGCCCTCATCATGCTTCAGAATTTCTGACTATGCCTCCACAGGAGGATCTTGGTGTAATTTATTTTCAAAATATCTACTATTAAATGTAACTCTCAATATGTTAAATTCACAGAAAAGCAGAACTGGGAAATGTAGATCAGTATTCAGACAAAATGTTTGAACCAGGGAGGATAGCTGGATAAAACCTTTTCCACTCTGAGGAGGTAATTTGATTTACTGGTGTAGCTATGTAAGAATAGACAAATGTATATAAAATTTAACGTCTACTATCACGCTTGGAATTAACTGTAAAGAATTAGGACGTGGCTATTTGTAACACCTAAAGCTCTGACAGGTTCCCCTTAATCACAAGACCTGATTGCTGATTTGTCCCCTTGGAGGATAAGACACACCCAGCAGTCTCTCTGGAATGTATAATTAGAACCGCCCTGCCTACGTAATCAATGACTTTGCAAAGTGTAATTCGAGCCATTCTGAATGCTGATTCAAGATAGAAGAGAGCTCACTTGGAACAGACAAGGCTCATCTCATGGGATAAAATGTTTTCCCATCCCCCAAACAAGTTCCTGCCCCCATCCCCCAACGCCCAAGTGCCTGACCTTCTCCCCCCACCCAAGTGCCTCACCTCCACCACCCCCCCCCACCCGGGTTCCTGACCTTCAGTCCCCATCGCCCCCCCTGCCTTCCTGAGTTCCTGACCTTCTCCCCCTGCCCAAGCTCCTCCCCCCCACCCTCCCACAGATTTATAACCTTCTCCCTACATCAAGTTCCTCCCCTGTCATAGATGGGGCTTTGTGTGTGGTTCATGGATTGTTAACAGTTTTATTAGGTCTGAAGTGAATATTGACAGTGTCGTGAGATTTACGAGGATGTTGCCAGGACTGGAAAATATTAGCTGTGAGGAAAGATTGGATAGGCTGGGGTTGTTTTCTTTGGAACAGAGGAGGCTGAGGGGAGATTTAATTGAGGTGTATAAAATTATGAGGGGCCTAGATAGAATAAGAACATAAGAAATAGTAACAGGAGTAGACCATATGGCCCCTCGAGCCTGTTCCGCCATTCAATAAGATCATGGCTGATCCGATCATGGACTCAGCTCCACTTCCCAGCTCGGTCCCCATAATCCCTTATCATTTAAGCAACTGTCTATTTCTGTCTTAAATTTATTCAATGTCCCAGCTTCCACAGTTCTCTGAGGCAGCGAATTCCACAGATTTACAACCCTCTGAGAGAAGAAATTTCTCCTCATCTCTGTTTTAACTGGGCAGCCCCTTATTCTCAGATCATGCCCTCTAGTTCTAGTCTCCCCCATCAGTGGAAACATCCTTCTGCATCCACCTTGTCAAGCCCCCTCATAATCTTATACGTTTCGATAAGATCACCTCTCATTCTTCTGAACTCCAAAGAGTAGAGACTCAACCTACTCAACCTTTCCTCATAAGTCAACCCCCTCATCCCCGGAATCAACCTAGTGAACCTTCTCTGAACTGCCTCCAAACCAAGTATATCCTTTCGTAAATATGGAAACCAAAACTGCACGCAGTATTCTAGGTGTGGCCTCACCAAAACCTTGTATGGCTGTAGCAAGACTTCCCTGCTTTTATACTCCATCCCCTTTGCAATAAATGCCAAGATACCATTGGCCTTCCTGATCACTTGCTGTACCTACATACTATCCTTTTGTGTTTCATGCACAAGTACCCCCAGGTCCCGCTGTACTGCAACACTTTGCAATCTTTCTCCATTTAAATAATAACTTGCTCTTTGATTTTTTTCTGCCAAAGTGCATGACCTCACACTTTCCAACATTATACTCCATCTGCCAAATATTTGCCCACTCACTTAGTCTGTCTCTGTCCTTTTGCAGATTTTTTGTGTCCTCCTCTCACATTGCTTTTCTTCCCATCTTTGTATCATCAGCAAACTTGCCTATGTTACACTCAATCCCTTCTTCCAAGTCATTAATATAGATTGTAAATAGTTGGGGTCCCAGCACTGATCCCTGTGGCACCCCACTAGTTGCTGGTTGCCAACCAGAGAATGAACCATTTATCCCAACTCTCTGTTCTCTGTTAGTTAGCCAATCCTCTATCCATGCTAATATGTTACCCCCAACCCCGTGAACTTTTATCTTGTGCAGTAACCTTTTACATGGCACCTTGTCAAATGCCTTCTGGAAGTCCAAATACACCACATCCACTGGTTCCCCTTTATCCACCCTGTTCATTACATCCTCAAAAAACTCCAGCAAATGGATAGGAAGCACCTGTTTGCCTTGGCAGAGGGGTCAATAACCAGGGGGCATAGATTTAAAGTAGTTGGTAGAAGGATTAGAGGGGAGATGTGGAAAAAGATTTTCACCTAGAGGGTGGTGGGGGTCTGGAACTCACTGCCTGAAAACGTGGTAGAAGCAGAAACCATCGTTACATTTAAAAAGTACTTGGATGTGCACTTAAAGAGCCGTGACCTACAGGGCTACGGCCCTAGTGCTGGAAGGTGGGATTAGGCTGGGTAACACTTTTCTGCCCGAATGGTCTCCTTCTGTGTCGTAATATTCTATGATTCTATGATTTCCAGATTTCATCCAGTCCAATGAAGTCACTTGCCACACTTGCACCGAGCTATCCGAGAAATCAACCAGGTGTAGGGGAAGGAGAGGGAGAAGATGATCCGGGTATAAAGGGGATGGGGTTGGAAGAATGTGATCCAGCTTATCATCTAGATCACGTTCTCACACTCAACCCCCGCTTTAGACATGAATCACGTTCGGCCCCCATCCCCACTGTGCTCTCCGTGTTCTTAACCCTCCCCTCCCCGAGTTCCTGACCTCCTCTCCCTGAGTTCCCTTGCCCTCTCTCCCCTCCGATCTCCTCTACCCAATCCTCTCTCTCTCTCTCTCTGCCTCCACTCTCTCAGCCCATTTCCCCCAGTCTGTCTTTCTGCCCAGACTCTCTCTCAGAAGGCCGCGAAAATGTTTGTGTAGATAATCACAGCGATATTCTAGACAAAAGTCCTGGAGAGAACCCAATAGCAAGCTCAGGTTTCGGTAGCAATGAGCTCCATGTGGCCCGCACTTCCGATTTCCTCATATATCGTACCGCGCATGCGCGACCGGATCAAGCGTGCATGCGCAAAAAGGGGTGGGGTGCATGCCACGCATGTGCAGAAGGACACACATGTTCGTGCACTTAATCACTCTGAAAAATTAACACCGGGGGTGTCATGCAAATTAGGCTCATTACTGGAAACAACATGCAAAAGGAATTGTAAAAAGAGCAGTTAGAGAAGTTTTAAACAAAAGACTAGGAGATGCATGCCTGAATCCAGAGCTGGTAGCTAAAAAGTGGAAAGTCAGTTGCTGCAGTTAGTGGTTGTCTAGAAAGAAAAGTCTCGAAAGAAAAGACAGCTTGGTGGCCCCGACCTGCGAGGGAGCATCTGCGGCAGGTCAGGGCCTTAAAAGGATCGGCGAGCGGCGGCCTGGGAGCAGCGAAAGATTGCAGAGCGGTGTGATCGGGGCCCAGGAGAGGCGAGAGATTGTAGAGGCATGTGATCAGGGCCCAGGAGAGGCGAGGGCTCAGGGGCAGCACAGGCCAGCCCACACTGCGATTGTGTGCGCACCAGGTCTGTGCAGCAGAGCTGGTCTCCAGTCATCCTGGTTAATCCTTGCCACTGGACCAAGACCTGGCTCTGTCAAGCCCGTGGGGTGGCTGGTGTGCAACAGCCACCACACGTTAAAAAATCCACGCACAGGCATCTTCCACTTTTCAGGATGTAGTTCGGATCCTGGAATATCAGGTCCTTCATTGAAACACCTGTGAAATCACTTTTTGGCGTGGAAGCAAGTCATCTTCAATACGAGGGACCGCCTAAGAAGAAGTGACAGTAAAGTAATGTCGAAAACAACTCAGTCATGAAAGGGACAAGGCACAAGGTTTAGTGAGGTCAAGTGGAGTTGGTGTGATTTGCATTGACTTTCATTCTGTATGTTCACTGGCTGTCTGTAAAATAAAGCAGCTTAACAATTTGCATCAAGCTGTATGTCAGTAAAGTGGTCTTTAGTCTGCCTACTGAAAAATTGGAGAATACATGTGAGAGCACATTTGTGCCTCCCGATAGCGCCCCTGGGGCGCAAATAAGTTACCGACCAGGTGCGGCACTGTTAACGACTCCCGCTTTGTTGGGCGTGAGTTGAGCGACGGCACTACAGCTTTGCGTCCCAATCTCCTGCACCCGGCGATCATGACGTAATCGCCACGCACAATGCCCCGGCCCCAAAATTCACTTTTTCCCCCTGCAGCACTGCCGGGCAAAAACACTGGAGGCACAGCTCGGGCGGCTGGCCACTACCGGGGTGATAATTAAAAGCGAGGTGGCCGAGGGAAAATACAGAAAAAGTTTACTTTGGGTTTCGCGCTGCTCATAAAGCAGTCTCCTCCACATTGGGGAGACCAAATGCAGATTGAGATATCGGTTTACTGAATTCCTCCGTTCAGTCCACAAGCATGACCGTGAGCTTCCGGTTGCTTGTCATTTTAATTCTCCGTCCCACTCCCACTCTGACCTCGGCCTCCTACACTTTTCTAATGAAGCTCAACAGAAGCTCGAGGAACAGCACCTCATCTTTCGATTAGGCACTTTACAGCCTTCCAGACTCAACATTGAGTTCAACAATTTCAGATCCTAACCACTGCTCTCATTTATCCGGACAGCAGGTGCTGGTAATGATTCTGCTGTTGCCATTTTCATCTCCTTCGAGACCTATCTTTTGTTTCTTTACTCGTCCCATTACCATCCCATTTTGGCTTGTCCCATCATCCCTTTTGTCACTTAATCACTCCTGCCTTCCAACCAAGCACAGACCTTTCCTTTTGTTCTTTCAACCCCTCCTCCTCCTCCTTACTTTCCCTGCCTCTGTACTTGCTTAAAACCTGTTACATCTCAAACTTTTTCCAGTTCTGCTGAAAGTTCAAAGACCTGAAATGTTCACTCTTTTCCTCTCTCCACAGATTTTTTCCATTTTCAACACTGTGGTGTATGTAGCACACAAATCACTGACTCCACACGGTCTGGTGTTAATCTAACTGCTGTGACCTTTGTCCTTTATTGAACAGCCTCAGCCTCAGAGTGCCTCTCAGGTGTGGTGGTCAGCCTTTTATACTGCCTGTTGCAGGTACTTCCAGGTTTCCCACCACAGCGCCCTCTGTGGTGTACCATAGTGCTTATATTACATTTAAGGTACCAGGACGATGCACACATCAATACATAACATCACACTTGTCCAACGGAAGGCAGGTAGGCATAGACAGTGCGTTAGTATGGTACGTGTTATCTGGTACATTAACTAGTTATTGACTGGTAACGGATCCCTGATTTCCTTGTTAGCTCTTATCATTAATTGTACTTCATATCCATTATTTTACACAAATACAGTGGCCATTCAGCATTAAAATATGAATTCTTATTATAAATCCGCAAACTCACATTAACATAGCTCATTTTAGACTCGGTCTGCCTTACAGAAGTCCTTTGTGGGGACCACCACATGGTAAGGCCCTTTTAAGACTCCCGGGTGCATTTCCTTTTTAAGGTGCCATCTTTGATGCAGGATGAGTCCACGAGGCTTCTCCTTGGGCGCCGCCATCTTTAATGCTCTGCTGCTCTGGACACGAGGCCGCCGCTATCTTGCTCTCCGCCGCTCCGGATGCCCTCCGCCATCGCAGCCTCCGCTCCCCTCCGCTGCCACCTGACTTGCCCCTCCCTTGCGGCTGTCGTCGTCGCTTCTCCGGTGGCCACCGTAGCTGCCTCCCCTGTGGCCGTCGTGGCCTCTCCAGCGGCCGCACTTGCCGCCTCCTCTGCGGCCGCCATAGCCGCCGACCTCCAGCTGC
The DNA here is from genome assembly GCF_044704955.1 of Pristiophorus japonicus. Classification (NCBI taxonomy): domain Eukaryota; kingdom Metazoa; phylum Chordata; class Chondrichthyes; family Pristiophoridae; genus Pristiophorus; species Pristiophorus japonicus. The sequence goes on from NC_091993.1 coordinate 86,944,215, forward strand.
TGCTGCCGCCCGACTCTCCCTCTGCGTGGGCCCCTCCGATCCGCCGGCCATCCTGGATCCCTCGCACCCCGCCCGCCGCGCCCCGCCGGCTCACCCCCCCCCCCCCCCGCACTAGGCCCCTCTCTGCAGGGCTGCTTGCTTGTGGGGGCTGAGGCTGCAGGATCTCTGTGTGAGGTCTGGGGCTGGGGCTTGCCTGTGGGTGGATTGAGGCTGCAGCTCCAGCTCGGTTGACGCTGCTCTCTGGGGACCCGGGGCACGGCACCGTCCCCATCCACCTCCGGCCGAGAAGTGTCAGCCCATCGCCTGCAACGACCCACAAGGTAAACCGTGCGTCTCGTCCCCGTGGAATACCCGCACCATCGCTCTGCCAAGAACAGGTATTAGTTCCCTGGTGTAGGTACGCAGCTTTGCCGTGACCGGGACCAGCTTAGGTCGTGCAGCTGGGTTAATCCACAGTTTATCAAAAGTTCTCCGACTCATCAACGACGGATCCGAGCCCGTGTCCACTTCCATACTCACAGGAACTCCGTTGATTTTTACTTCCCTTATCACTGGGGGTGAATCGTCGGTACACATGTACAGTCCTAACACCTCATCATCTTCTGCCTGCTCCTTGCTGGATGGTGGATCATCCCCCATCTCCTCAGCCACATGGTGAGTCCGATTTCTTTTATACATACGCTGAAGGTGGCCTTTCGTGTGGCAGGTATTGCATGTGTACTCCGCAAACCTGCATTGGTGAGCCCCATGGCTTCCTCCACAATGCCAGCATGGTGCTGCTTGATTGGCCCCCCTCAGCGGACTCTGAGTTCCAGGTACCCCAAGGTCCGTGCTCTCTGCCCCGGACAGAGCCATGTTCTGCAGTTTTGTCCGTGGTGGGCGCTATCTTGTGGACAGTGCCTGCCGGGTTCGTGACTGTGTGGATTATTTGCTTGGTGCTGCAAGTCGAGATCATATGTGCCCGGCTGATGGTGATGGCCTTTGTCAGGGTGACTGTGGGTTCCGTGGCTAACAGCTTGTGAAGGAAGCCCTTGTGGCCAATCCCCATAATGAAAACGTCCCGTAACGCCTCGTCAAGGTGTGCGCCAAAATCACACGAGTCTCCTGAGGTCCGTAGCACATTTGATGACAACCTGGCCCTCAGGTCTGCAGTGATGGTAAAATTTGTATCTGGCCATGAGGATGCTCTCCTTCGGTTTCAACTGGTCACGAATGAGTTCAGTCAGCTCCTCATATGACTTGTCCCTGATGCTCCCAGGTGCCAGCAAATCCCTGACGAGACAGTAAACCTCATCTCCACAATTGGAGAGCAATATCGCCTTACGCTTATCTCTCATTGCGTCCGTGTCCTCCGTCAGGTCGTTTGCTGTGAAGTAGTACTCGAGCCTTTCCGTAAAGGCCTCCCAATCATTGCCCACAGTAAAATCCTTTAGCGAGCCCAGAGTAGCCATGGTTGCGTGGAGTTTCTCCGCTTCCTTGTCGCCAATGTGGTGTATGTAGCACTCAAATCACTGACTCCACATGGTCTGGTGTAAATCTAACTGCTGTGACCTTCGTCCTTTATTGAACAGCCTCAGAGTGCCTCTCAGGTGTGGTGGTCAGCCTTTTATATTGCCTGTTGCAGGTACTTCCAGTGCCCTCTGTGGTGTACCATTGTGCTTATATTAAATTTAAGGTACCAGGACGATACACACATCAATACATAACAAACACCAGCCATTCTGATGTCCCGTTGTAGTGAGAGTGCCAATTCAACATCACTTTGTTCTTAATTGTGGGCAGTCCTGAATAGTAAGCCCTTGATAGTTGGCAGCAAAAGGCAAACTTCACACCATCTGTCCAGGATGGATTGAAGCTAATGTCCCAGAGGTGCAAGAGCAGTTTGCTAACCCATTGCATTACACAGAATGCAATATCCATCACAACATGAATATTTATCGTTAGTATTAATTTCGCTTACACAATTAACATTTAGGCATGCAAAACTTTAACTGAAAGGACCATTCCTTCTCATCAGTATTGTGGTCAATTAGAATATATGGGAATGAAATAGTGTTCTTATTATTTGCTAAGTGCCTAAAGATGATTTATCATCTCAACCAACAATTTGTACATCCATTAATAGTGTCCTTGAATGAAATTAATCTCATCTGTTTTGCTGCAAGCCTTGTGTGTGGTTATGTTTCTGATCACTGTAAATTCATTGCCTCACTGCTTACCAGAATGAAGACTAATTTGGATTTCCTAAAAATGTGGTCGCCAATCTCCAGGGCACAAGGCTGCTTTTCATTACTACTTTTGCTGATTATCCATTTACAATATTTTAGGTAATCTCAAATTATATATTTTTTAATCACTGCAGAAAGTTGATATGCCATAATGTTCCAAAACACTGTTTATTAATCAAATGTTAAGATTGATATGCTTTCTTGGTGCAATGGTCGTCTTACATTTCTTCCCAAATGATATAAACATAAATATCTTATGCAGATAGAATATGGCATTTCACATTCTTCACCAATATATTTGAA